>NC_088343.1:44361912-44689119 GCF_036884655.1 Musa acuminata AAA Group
TCTAATCTCACATCTGCATGGACATAATTCAGCTGAGTGCCTTCTTGACTGGGACAGGAGAATGTCCATTGCCATAGGGTCAGCTGAGGGGATCGCGTAGGTCTACATACTCATGAACACCACCTTCAGTATTATTTTACATGTTTCCTGTTACATACCTTGATCCTTTTTCTTGTTTGACAGCTACCTTCACCACCATGCAACACCTCGTATAATCCATAGGGACATAAAAGCAAGCAACATTTTGCTAGATACCAATTTCCAGGCACGAGTTGCTGATTTTGGCTTTGCCAAGCTCATCCCTGATGATGCAACTCATGTTACAACAAAGGTGAAAGGCACCCTTGGCTACCTTGCACCCGAGTATGCCATGTATGGAAAGGCCTCAGAGAGTTGTGATGTATATAGCTTTGGAGTAGTCCTTCTTGAGCTTGCTAGTGGAAAGAAGTCTATAGAGAAGCCGAGCCCAACAGTGAAGCTACCAATTACCGAGTGGGCTCTACCTTTGGCTAGGGAGAGAAAGTTCAAGGAAATTGCAGATCTGAAGCTCAAAGGGAACTATGCAGAGGCAGAACTGAAGAGAATGGTGCTCGTTGCTCTCATATGTGCGCAGAGCATGCCCGAAAAGAGACCAACAATGCTGGAGGTAGTGGACTTGCTTAAAGGGGAGTCCAAAGAGAACCTATCTGATTTGGAGAACGATGAAATGTTCAGGCCTGAGCCAGCTGGGATTTCTCAAGTACTGTCAGGTCCTAATGGTAGCTCCGATTTCATATCCGAAGAGAAGAATTCCGAAGCAAATGCAAATGAAATGGGCTCATAGATGCAAAGCATATCATCTCGTAATACATGCGTGAACGAGTTACATGTCCAGATGGATCTTCGTCTTCTTCGGTTTGAGTGACGTATCTGCCTTCTGGTTTGAGAGTTTCCTGATTGTAAATGGAGTAATGCATTGAAGTTAATGTTTTGGTTGTCAGTGTTTTATGTTGCTTTTAAATTCTGAACTTAGACTGTTGCTCGAATACAAGGACATGATGATCTGAGTCAATATGATGCCAGTGGCATGGCACTTGCTCTTCTTTTTGTGCTGAGCAAGCTGTGTAAGAAGCATGTTCTTTGGAAAGATATAATTGGGCAATATGCAGCATTTTCTCTCCCCTCATCCCCCCTGCATAGCTTTGGTCCTTCATATGAAAGTACTATCATGCAACAGGGCATTTTGAGCCACTAGCCAACATGTGAATGAAAACTTTTAAGCATTCGTGAGGAATTTGACTGAGTTTGAATGGCTTCTTCAGAAACACAACAATAGTTTCAGGTTCGGTTCAACGAAGAATGAGAGACTTAGTTTAAATTTCTTCTAGAAGTACAGGGATTCTTCAATCTGTGCCCGTTCCATGGCTAATGATTCTTCAAAGGAAAAAGCATCACATTCTGCAGAGCACCAAATCCTTTGCTAAAGTAAAAGAAAAGGAATGGTATGCAAGGAAAGAATATGGACATGGTATTCTTTTCCGACGACCCCATCTTGGACAAGGTCAAGGAAAGAATATGGACATGGTATGCAAGGAAGGGCATGAGGAGGAGTTGCAGTTGTTTGGGAGACTAAGCAGTGGTCTTCTGACATCAACATAACATATATTACACATCAAATTACCTCCTCTAAGTTGACTGCACTTTCTATTTGACGCCTTCAAATAAAATCATCTACATGTTCACTTAATTTTGATGAGTTGGTTGCCGCAACAGCATCGAGTATTGTCCACATTCAACCGTGACAACGAGAGAGAGAGAGACTGAGAGAGAGAGAGAGAGAGAGAGAGAGAGAGAGAGACAATAATTGTGTTGATTCCCCTGGCCCGCGTGTGCTAGATATTTTAGGATGGAAAGAACCTTCTCTTGCCCTGTTTTGAGCAGTCTCCGAGTCTTGCTAGCTCATGACATGAAAGATGGGAGAGAGTGGGTAGATGAATTAGAGACAGCTTAAGCAGCCTTTTCTCTGAATTAGATGGACTTCAGCTTTCTAATGTCCATGTTGAAAAGTATTGGAAGAAGCAGGTGGCAGGGGCTCTCACAAGAACTTGCTGATCAAAATTGGACTTTTAAGCTCCTCAACCACAAAATCTCAACAATTACACTAGTCATGAGTGTCCAAGAACATCAAATGTGAGTCATATCACATCTGCACCATGATTCCTAACATGAAAATAACAGAAAAAGCAAAAGCTCATCATAGTTTCTGAAGAAGAAGAAGCCACAGCAGCCGCAGCGACATATTTCTTCTCCTTGAAATGATTAAAACAGGTTGTTTATAACTTGAGAGCAATGGTCAGCACAAGGAAAAAGAGAAGGAAAGAAAGAAGAAGAAGAAGAAGAAGAAGAGGAAAGAACTGGACATGGGTTAGCTTCTATGGATTTACACCCTCTAAGTTCATATAGCAGCACAAGGGAGCTGATCGACACAAAGGATCAAAGGAGCTTCCCACCTTTCGTCTTCATCATCTTCTTGAATTCATCGAAGCTCACCTTGCCATCCCCATCCCTGTCCACCCTCCTTATCATGTCTCTGCAGTCCTCCAGCCTCGCCCCTTGCTTCAGCCCTAGCGAGGTCAGCACCGTGGCCAACTCCTCCGCTGCTATCACCCCATCTCTGTTACCATCGAAGACGTCGAAGGCCTCTTTCAAAGCCGTCTCTTCTTCCTCCTCTCCGCCACCATCTCCACCGCTTGGTCCTTGACCTCTCCCAAGCGCAGCGTACAGCTCGCGGAACTCCCCGAGGTCTATGAGGCAATCTCCATTGGTATCGACTCTTTCCAACATACGCATCGCCTCATTGCCCGTGACCGCGAGGCCCAACCTCCTGAGCGACTCCTCCAGCTCCTTTACGGTGATGAAGCCATCGCCATCCTTGTCGAAGGTCGAGAATATGCTCTGGAGCTCGATGTTGTCGTCCTCGTTTCCCTTCTCCTCCTTGTAACATCTTTCCACTGGCTTTGGCGGTGAGGAAGCAGCGGGAAGAAGTGCGCAAAGCCATGGTATTAACTTCGAACGGGGGAGGAAGCAGTAGTAGTTGATGATGCCGCAGGTGAAGAGAAATATGGCGAATAATAGGAGGATTTCCATCGCCTCTCACTGTGAAGAAGAAGAAGAAGAAGAAGAAGAAGGGGAAGAGTGGCGAATCGCTCGAGGAGGAAGAAGAATAAGCGACGGCGTTAATATCTCCACTTCAACGAATCATACGCGTGGTTGGAAGCACCGAATCCACGAAACCGCGTGAAACCATCGTAACGGCCCATCCATCGCCTGGACCCACGGTTCGGATCCAACGTAAAACGCGTGCAGCACAAACAAAGAACCGTTCAATCCTCTTCAAGATTCGTGCACTCAAACCCAGAAATGACGGCCCCTCCAAGTAGCGACTCTTCAAGAAACCGCGTGAAACCATACTAACCGCCCATCCATTGCCTCGGCCCACAGTTGGGATCCACTGTACAACGTGTGCAATACCGAGAAGCCACTGTTCGATCCTCTTCAAGATTCGTGCATATCCGACTTGGGTGGCACAGTGATGGAGAAGGCCCACAAACGTGGTCGAGCCTTGAGGCCTCATATCACAATAGAAGTAGTATTGTGGTTTAGGCGATGCATATGCTAATAATGTACAATAGAAGTAGTATTGGAATACTTAACATATTAAATATCATTAGAAAAGATTTAATATATTATTCCAATTTTGAAATTATCATTGATTCTCAAAGGGGTTTTGCAAGTTTTAGATGGTTCGCTAAGATGAGCGAGCTCTAATATCAAATTAATTAGAGTTATAATCTTATACTAAATTTTATAATCCTTCACTCTCCCTATCCTTTATTAGAATTGGGACAAGGAATGTTAATCATGAATTTTCACCAAATCCTATTAGAATAGGATTACATAATTAAATAGAAAAAAAATAATTGTAGGTGCAATGGTCCCATCATTTAAATTAGGGCAAAATAAACTCCAATATGATTTTTCAGTTTTTTTTTCATAAAAAATATAGTGGCTTACAAATATCAATTCGTGATAAGTTGACTTTCATACTATTTGTCATGATTTGATAATAACTGACTTATTATCTTATCGATAACATAAATTTATATTCAATCCAAGATCTATGTTTACGATATCTTCACTATTGAAGTTGTGATCTTATTTGGATTTGCTACATTTTTGTGGAAGGCTCTGAAATCTTTCTTAAGATTAGATATAGGGGTTTTTGTCTTCATTTCCACTTGAATACCCTTTGCACACTCGTAGAATCACTGTGAAGGGACTCTTATGAGCCTTGTGTTCTCCATATCATCTGTAAAAAAAAAGTAGATAGAAATATGTATATTATCATTGATCAAGATGGAGCTCAAACCAATTTGTTTGATGAATTAATTTGTATCAGAACTATGATAGTAGAGAGAATCAAGTCTGGATGAGAAGAGTGTACTGAGTTACACATCAACTGGCTTTGAGAGAGAGAGAGAGAGAGAGAGAGTAATAAGAAAAATATGTTTTATTAAAGTTGTAAATCAGATAAGAAAAGAAACTGCAAATCATTTAGTGCTCTTTTGTTCAATCAAATCATTTTTCTATCACTTATTTTTGGGGTAATGAATCATCCATTATGCTATCCTTATCAAAATTGGCATGCTTATTATTGAATAGAAACCACAAAAATGCAAAACAAAAGATACTTAGAGCCGATTGACAACCTTATTTTATGCATTCCTCCATGCCTAAATATTTAAGGAAATGCAAATAGCCCTATCCTTATGCATCAAATTATTTCTAGATTGTGTGTGTGTGTGTGTATGTGTATAGCTATTGCTATTGGAATTTCTAGATATCCACCTAAAATCTACAACATCCAGGAACTCCATTCGAGAGCTTTCTAATGTCATGAGATATTACTCCAATCCGGCCAGTAAATCCACGGATCTACACAATCTATTACAGATGCCTTCGACTAGAATATAAGGCATTGATTGAGACAAGGCGATCAATATAAATTCCAAGTCTCCAGCTAACACAAACATCGTTTACCATTTGTTCGGGAGCCATGCTTGTGACTCGATCCTTCCAGCCTCTGCATATATTCCCACAGCTTTCCTGAACTGTTGTCTTATGCTGGAGTTCGCCATCCACCCACCACCCTCTGCAACTCCAACAGTTCAAGAAAGCTGTGGAAAGAGATGAAGAGGCTCGTTTCTGCTCTTCTTCCACTCCGAAGACGAAGGAAGGATCATTTGCTAGAGAGAGAGAGAGAGAGAGAGAGAGAGAGCCTCGATAGATCGCCAGGTTCGACTTCTGCCTTCTTGTCATTTGCTTTTATAGCACCCAAAAAGTTAGCAGCTTCATTATTATCATGGTGTGTTGCAGTACCTCTGATGAAAGTTAAATCCTCATTTCTGCTCCAACCTCTTCTGCTTCTCGACACCGGTAACCCTTTCGCAGTCTCTTGGCCACCAACATATTTTTCACATCAACAAGAAAGGATATACCATGCTATAGCCATAGCAAACTCTAGTTTCACCGCAGGCTCCTCACTGGCATCCGATGAACGTGGAATGGTGAAACTGTAGGACACGATGACAACGTCCACTTTGGCTTCACTTTAATTGCAGTACACCGAGGAGAGAATGGGTAACTATGACAGTGATAATGTTGATCCAAGATACACCAATGCTCATCATTTCCTTGTGTTAATTTCCATAACCCTACAAAGATTCTGCAATTTAGGGGTTGGATTTTGGAGAGATCTGATGTCCGGAGGAACTTTCATTTTACAGATATATAGAGTTGAGATCTGCGTACGTTTACATGGCAATGGTTTTGGGAGAAACCTCAAACGAGAGGACTCTTTTCGCTTTACCACGCCATGACCGCAGGGGAACAACCTACTTTCCCATACGTTGCTGGAGAAGATACTGTGTTGTGAGCCACTACACATATATAGGACAACGAGGGTTCCCATGATCATGAGGAGTCACGTACTATTCTACAGAAGAGCAGTATGGCCTGCAGGGATTGATAGGATCCAAGCTTTGTGTCTTCGGATGATATATAGTACCCGAACTCCGTCCCATATGCATACATACCATGCTAACTTTCTCCTCCGCACAAGGCGAGCACGATGCGCTCGCATGCTGCACGCACTGTTACCGTGTAACTCGTCGGGCCGATGAACACGCAGCCACCGTCGAGATGAAATCTAGAAATGGCAACAATAATGGATCCACCGACTGTGCCGCCCACCATATATGTGCAGCAACAACAGCCTGTTGCAAGGTCCCATGACTGCGACCCATCCCCCGCAGAGTTAATACCTTTCGTGCACTCACTACTGCTGCTATTTGATTAAGCTCGGTGCTGCTTTACTCTGATGGAAGAAGAGGAACTGCGAGACAGGTTGTCGTGGGGTAGGGTTTGGTGGTGCATGGAGCAATGTGAGACTGAGCTCGGAGATGGAATCAATCTTCTGGTACCACCGGTGAATCAGCCCCAGAGGCATCTTTGCGTTGGCCGGCTCCACCGTCACATGATGGCTTGTCGATCCATCGTTGTAGTCTTTCGGCACGCCTACTGTTGGCTCATATGTTCCCGTATGGCCTCGTGGCTCCACGATAAGGCTGGCTTGTAGTTACTCTTCCTTCAGCTGGCGCGCGGAACAACTCCTTCGAACGCGATTCCTGGATTTTGCCGGTGGTGGCGGTGAGAGGACTGTCTCTTCTTCGTCGTCGTCACGCAATGCAAAGCGCCATTCTTGCTACGGGTGGGACGGGGACTCGCAACGAGGAGTCGCCATCCATCGTGCACTGTTCTTACTACGCGTAAAACTAGCTGTAGAGTGAACCCAAGGTCTGGGAGTAAATCGAGATGGTGTGTGTTTCGAATCAAAAGCATTAATCGCCAGAGAACACCAACGACCATAATTGTAGCTTGTAGATAAGGTCTATGATCACCTTGGCCTGGCTCTGTAGTCCGGAATATTGTTGTAATGATGAGAAGATCCGTACTACGTTTCTGTAAAGATGATCTGCTGCGTGTCAAACCCCATTTACCTCGTATTACCAACAAAGCGAAGTACTCGGAGCATTCATTCATCCTTCTCACAACAATGCGAAGTAGGGTTGCTTTGTTTAATGGATCCACCGCTGGAGATTCCCGTTTAGGTCATTGAAGAAGCTCACTAGCCTTTTTGTTTTGTCTGTTCATATATGTTCTACCTGGGATGAACAAGTGTACAAATTCATCATGATGCAGCGGAAATCAGTAAAGATACAACACGGTTTGGTGGTATACATCATCATGGCAAAAAAACAGAGTTCCCAGACAATCTTTTATGCTTCATCTTGGCAACTCGGTTTCTGACAGCGCTGTTCTTTAGGATTAGGAGGAATCACGTTCGATCTTCAAAAGAACTGTTGAGAAACAGAGTAGATTTTCTTTCACATAATTGGCATTACAATACTTAAATATTTTTCTTAGAGAAGAAATCTAAATTTCAAAGAACATTAAATCTCATCAGTTTACAGGTTGTTCACCAGTGAAACTTGCTCTCAAAGTCGCAGGTTCCCTCCCCTTTCTCCATTAGTTTTCCTACCGCATGATGTATTCAAGATTTTTCATATATGATGTTTTCCTCGAAGAATCAACACACTCTTCTATAGAAATATCCTCTTACCTTCATATTTCCTTCCTCTGACGGAGGCTGCGAAATTTCCTATTACTAGTACTTGGAAAATTTTGTTTCGACAAGAAATGATGTCTCCTCTGTTTTTTCTTGGCTCTAATACCTATTCTCAGGCGACAATAGCCATTGCATGGCTGCTACAGTTCTCGAGGTGTTGGGTGATGCCGCCACCGATGGCTGTCGAGCACATACATTCCATGTGTCCCTAGAGAAACTTACTCCAAGCTCAAGGCTGACATCCTCATCACTGGAAAATATTAACAATTTCTACTGTGATATTTCTCTTTTGTTCTACAGTGATAGGAACACTATTTCTTGATGAGAATTGAGTTTAAAATCACATCCTTCCATGTTATATCTACAATGCTATGCTTTGAGTCTTCCTTTGTCTGTGAGCATTAAGCTCAGCCATGAAATCATTGTTCAAGAAAGCCATCGTTCTTGTTGTACTACTGAACACAAGATGAAGGAAACGAATAGCTCTAGATGTGCAAGAATGATTAGGGTAGATACTTCCTTCCTGATCACCACATTCAATTCCCTAAGAAACATTCCTTACCAGGGAAGCATTTGTAAGTTTCTTTACAGTTAGGATTGTTCCCAAGGCATGTAGGGCATTGGTTGTGGAGAAACTTTATGAACCTTGTATGTGACAGTTAATGATTGGTACAATGTTTGTCCTTCTTCCTTCACCAAAGCCTAATCATCACCAAGCCATCACATGTAAAATTTTTCTACCACTTGGATTGTAAAGAGATAAGGAAACAATTAGGACCCTCAAATAATTCAGACATCTTTCCTTTCTTCTCTTATTCTTCTGACACTCTCCAAACTACATCATTTTGGATCTCTCTCATGTTTTTTCTGCAAAGCATGCAAAGAACAGAGGAGGCTTCTGATAGGCCAGTGATGACATGCATGCAAAGTGGTCACCACCCCAAAGGTTGGCCTCTCACCATACCCACTCTCTCTCTCTCTCTCTCCCTCCCTTTTGTTGTTAGCTCTTTCCAATGACAGCTTTTACAGCAAAAATGAACATAAATCGCACGGAGGTTATATGTATTGTTGTCACTCATTCCAGCCTAGAAAGCTTTGCTGCTTCTTGTGTAACCATGATATCGGAGAGAAATGGAGTTGCTGCCTTCCAAGTCCATGCCATTCCCTTCCACAGCTTTCTTGAACTTCTCCTGTATAACCCTCCCTCCGACACAGAGGTGGGAGGAGGAAGCGAAGAAGAGGGTCAAGAAAGCTGTGGGAAGGGATGACAATTCAGGGCTTCTTTCAATGCGGAAAGAAGACAATTTACATTCCTCCTTCGCTTAGGGATGAATACAGATTGAATTCACCGATTCCTTGTCGAAAATTTCAGCATCAGTTAGTCAGTTTCTCTCTTTCTATTTTAGTAAGACCTGCTCACAGTTGCTCCTCTTACATTTCTATTGCCAATTGCATATATCTACCATCTTGAATCTGCTACCAAAAGCGTCTCGATGTGTCTTTCGATGTACTAAAAGATGCTTCTTTTCAGCAGTTTTCATTCTCGACAAAGTTCTCCAAATGGCCAAAGAAAAAAGTGAACAGCATAACCAAGTCCTTCAAAGTATTCGGATTTGCCAAAATCTTTGGTCTTATAGGCACTTAGTCCGATATTTCTTTAGCAGTTCGACCGAAGAACACAGTCGATGAAAAATCGATAATTATGCTTCATATTTCAGCCTGTGATCCACACGAGAGCTTGTCCCGCTACTGAGAGTTCTTCATATTTCATGATGAGCAAGATCTACCACTGGAGGAAGAAAACTGCAAGTTCATCGAGCGACAATGGAGAAAGCTGTACTGAGTTTTCTTCTCACGTACAGTGTGTCTGCTTTCACCATTCCTCTGTGAACAGCGATGCAGTCTGGACTTCACAAGCAGATCAGGATGCAGTTTCTGAAAGGCTGGCGTTTGTGGATCGAGCAATTCCATGTCCTCTCGGTTTAACTTTACTCGAAGCAGAGGAAGACTGCAGCTTTTTTCTGATACCCATTTCTCCCTGCTAATCCAATTCCTGGTTCCACTGCTTGCTGGTAATCTACAGGAACATGTAGAAAGGACATTGCAGCAGAAGAATTCTCCTGCCGAAAATTTCCATTCTGTTGTCTTCGAACACACTCTTCTTATATAAGCGCTACAAGTGACATCAGCTACACTAACCAAGATATCAACTTCATATATAAGTGGTGCAAGTTCATGAGTCCATCACATGTATATGTGGGCATGGATTCATCTTGTAGTGTTTTGGTAAGACGAGTACAAGTTGGTGAGAGGCAACCCTTCACTCAGCTTCTGAATTCAGGATGAAGATTCATGTCTTCGGACATCATGAAGAGCTTTGATTAGAATTGGTTGTGCACAGTCAATCTAAATAGTTCTATGTTGATGATAACTCGAGAGGTCACTAGCACTGTATAATCGATCTATGGTGAACCTTTGGAAACAACTCATTCGCTGCTATCGATGTGAACACATACATCTTTGTCTCTTCTCCGAGGCATACAAGTTCAGAAACATACCTTATCACTGCAACTCATCATATTTTCCTTGAATCATATGCTGCACTGTCGCGAGATGAGCGTCGAAAACCAATCAGAAAAGCCATTTGTTTCGAACATGGATCCTCGTCTATGCACATCAAATCCACGGGAAACAGCGTACGCCAAACATTTGGTTCCGGCCAGGGTTGGTGGCACATCAGATCGAGCAAAGCCCAACCAGTGGCGTGGGAGGAGGTGACCGAATCCAGTAATCGGAGGCTTTGTTTATTAGTCCCCAAGCAACAGCGTGATTAGATTAAAAAGGATTTGTGGTCAGGTCGATGTCTCCCTTCGGCCCACCGTCGCCGTCTCATCCGGCTGTCTTGTTGGGGCGCATCACCACCTCCTCTCCGACCCATAGCACTTTCCCTCTTAGTGTTACGTTCCCCGTTAATGGTGGGCGTGGAACGCTGGGCTCTGACACCGTCTGACTCCCGTTGTGCCCCCACTTTCTTCTTTATTCATTATATGTACTGCACAAGTGATTTGGAGTCGGCATTGGTTGCTCGAGTCGATCGTAATTCTTCTCCTGTAATCTCAGGTTTGATCTAATGCTTCTGATCCTGTGGAATGATGATAGGTTAGGGTTCAGTCATGGCTTATATTCTTCTCGGGATTGAGTTCTCAGTCTGCACCCAACAGTACTCCTCTCTTCATCTATAAATAGCCATATCTTCTCCTCCCTCACTCAATGCTAACAGCGTCTCTTCTTCTTAGCTTGTGCCCTCCTCCTCTCTCTCTCTCTCTCTCTCTCCCTCGCATGGAAGGTGTTTACGTATGATCCTATTTGCAGTCTTCCACAGCTTTCTTGAACTGCATCTGTTCTTCTCACTCTGGGAAATTGCGGTTCAATAAAGCTGTGGGAAACTACAGGTGGAGATCAAATAGCAGAATTCTGCGTGCCTCTCCGCAACCTTTCTTCTTCACTGAACATGTCTCACAGGTAGGTGTTGGTGCTTTATAGGTTGCTCTCTGATTCAACGGCATCATGGCAGAAAACATATGACAATCGATTTAGTAGATCTAACATGAGAAGATCAGTCGTAACTCAATGATAGAGCTTAAAACTCCACCAGTTGCATTCCACATTCCAATTTCGGTTCATAACTATTCAGATACACCCACATCTTCTTCTTCTTCTTCTTCAATCTACCAAAGATAGTCATGGAATCATATACTTGCAATGACTTGTACCAATTTTGTTCCCTCATCATGAGTTGTTTGTTTATGCTCTTTCCTTCCATATTTGCTGTAAAAGTCTTGATCTATTTTCATTCATTTTGATGATAGCTACTGGTTCTGTAAGATGGAATGAATTTTGTACATGACCTCAGGCATCTTATGCACACCAAAACACCATCAGCCAATTGTTCCTTTCCTTGTTTTTATGGTATACATTCAGTTGTATATAATGATTTCTTTTTCTTTCTCAATCTACTCTCATCCTCGTTTATACAATCACTACTGCTCAGCATGTTCTACATAAAATGATGTATAATTGGAAGAAGATATCATAATAAAGAGGTGTATCCCAGAATGATGTGTATATCCATAAACTTGTACAAACTAAAAGGACATGATTCATTAACCTTTCTAATCCGATCCGGCTGTCATTCTACTTCAGCAGATCCGTGTATTTTTGGATAGATGCATTTTGGAGGGCGGCTTAGCCCTCAGACGTAACTATTTTGGTTGCTTGTGATGCTTAGAGGCATTGGTTGTACTCGCTTCTTGTAGTAATGTCTCAGATCACTCATCATTCTACCTTAAATCCATCTACTACGTTGATACTGCGTTATAGACGATCTCTATCCGAGCGATCATTCTACCAAATTTTATATGCTTCTAAATACATAAAAACATAGAGGGAAAAAGAAGGAAAGGAGAACTGTCCTGCAGCGGAGAGATCTTTGTTCTAAGGTTTACGACGGACGAGTTTCATGTTCTTCTGCGACATACTCTCGAAGCATGCATGATTTGTATCATTACATTCGTACAGCAGCGGAAAGAAACGAGTGAGAAGATAATGACATACTTGTGATGTGAAGAACAAATGCAAAATTTGAATCATTAGCGATCAACCACAATCAATTCCCATCTTCCCCTCAGTCGTCCAATTTCCCCACCGATGGATCTTAATTTGCCTACACTTCGACCACTACATTGTGAACTCTCTGATCACCCTTGGGCATGGCTTCTAAATGAAGAGCCAGGAAACCAGAAGAAGAATCATAAGCGAACTCTACATCCACAGAACCCAGCGAACATCTCCTCGGCCTAACGGAGGAGTATGCTCCAAATCTCCCGCATCCCTTGACTTCCATGCATATTATTGCAAGAGAATCGGGTCCCCTGTTCGCCGGCGGCGGTGCCTCGTTCGACTCGCTACCGCCGAATCCTGAACCGGACTCCAACATGCTGGCTGCACTCAGAACATGGTATGTGAGGCCTTCTACTGCTGCTCCAGCATTGAACATGTCCGCCAGGCCTATCGGCGCAAATCTAATACCAGGTGCCAGATCCTGCATCACAAGCACAGTGATTGATGAGAGAGGCTGAAACGATCCTCGGTTTTCAGAAAGACAAAAAAAGCGCCTGGCTGTGGGAAACGAAGCTGGCAGACCTTGATGGGGGAGACTGTGAAGATCTCATGCTCCAAGACCTTCAAGGAGACGGGCATGGCAGCTCTGAATGGGAGGAGGACAAGCTCTCCGTCTCTGTGGCGGAAGGCAACGCAGTCACCTTTCCAGTCTCGGTCGGTTGCAGCCTCGGAGACGAGATGCACGTCACTTCCTCTCACGGCGCAGGTCAGAGCCTCTGATGTTGTTTGGTGGAACATGTTCTTCTTCTCCGTGGAGCTCCACGCTGCACCTTGGCAATTGAAGACCCCAAGAACTCCGGTGTACTTGTTCATGTTCCATATCTTGAGCAAGCTAGAACAGAAGTAGAGCATAGCATTAATATGTATATGTATGATCACCTCCGTGAATCATGAAGGGATCACCGGTGCTCACCTCACACCATCACGAGAAGGATCGGAGAAGAGGCAATCACGCGTAGGACGACCGGGCAATCGAGGGCGAAGAATGGATCCATCGGGCAACACCAATTTCTTCAGCAACTCAAAGTTGTGCTTTCCGGGGGCATCACTATACGACCAAAAGATCTAACTCAAATTAGATGAACAACGCAAGCAATTTACTCCTACCAACAATCGGGTTCTCGATAACTCACCTTACGTATATCGGTCCTCCACTAATCGCTCGAGCTGATGCATGGTACTCTGCTGCCGGATGCAGAGAGTGGAACATGTCCCAATCAGGGAGCATGATCTCACCGAGGAAGATGCTGTTGTACGCAACTGAGGCGATGTGGATGGTGTGCGACACCGAATCCCTCGGGTAGAAATCATCCGACGCCCGCACCACCGCCGTCTGCTTCGAACTGGATTCGTTCAAGCAGCAGCACCACCAACGAATTATATGTTAGCACCATGTTCTTACCCTGCTATCTGAAATCGAGAGGGAGGAGCACAGACCAGTAGAGAGCATCGGTGTTGTGGCTCATGCAAGCGATGCAGCCATTGTCCGGGAAATTCTTGGCGATCGATGCATCGAGAGCCCGGTGGTACTGTCGCGTCAGCTCCACCCTCCCACCGTGTCCGGCACCGAGGGTCTCCAAGATGCACTGCACGTCGACCTTGACCCCGTCGATGCCGGCGGCCGCCAAGTAGCGGTGGAGCTCGTTGTAGAACTTGTATACGCTCTTGGGGTGCACCAGGCCCAGCCCCTGCATCGTGAGCACGTCCGTCTTCATCCCCGGCTCGTTCTCCACCACTCCCGGCGACACCTTGGGGTACTGCATCTTGGAATTGTAGTCCTCCATCCCCTCGACCCCCGGCCGTACTCCGCCCCAGTACCCAGTGATCGCGTGCCATACGTAGACATACTTGAGCCCGTACTTGTCCTTCGCTGTTTGCACGATTGTTTTGATCCCGGCGGCGGGATCCTCCTTGCTCTGGAACTTGCCGTTCTCCTTGATTCCGGTCAGCCGTTGCAAAGGACTCGGCTTCTCTGGCTCTTCTGAGGATTGATCGGAGCCGACGGACTGCCATCCGTCATCGATGATGACGAATCGCGGCGGGGCGCCGCCGGCAGTGAGGCTTCTGAGCCCGGCTTCGACGCCCTCCTGCGTGACGTCCTGGTAGAAGGCGTCCCACGTGCACCAGCCGAAGTAGTCCACGACGCCCGGGAGCTTCTTTTCGCTGCGGTGGCGGAAGGACTTGAGACGGGACTTGACGGCGTCGATGGCGCCCGATATGGCTGCAAAGGGGTCGGAGCTCGCGGCGCCGACGAACAGGACGTGGGAGAAGGAGGCGGATTTGGTGTCGTCGTCGCCGCTCTCAAGGCACAGCTCCAGCTCGTCGCGGGAGTTACCCTGGAGGCAGGCCCGGAAGGGGCCTTCGACTAGCGGGAGGAAGACGGTGTAGACAATCTCATCGCTGCTGCTGCTGCTGCCGCTGCCATCCATCGCCGTAAGCTGAGATCCATCCTTGGATTCAAGGAGGAGGAATTGGGTCTCATGGGGGATGTCCCTCCCCTGATCGCCCATCTTCTGAGCCATCCACCACAGCTTGAAGCGGAAGCTCGCCAAGAATCGAACATCTCTGCAACGATTCAAGATCCAAAAGACTCAACCAAATAATGCGCTAAGCAACATAGCCTTCTCTGTAATCGATAACAGAGGATCCACGGCTAACCTCAGCGTGCCAAGAGACACGACATGACGACATGACGGCTCAGAGAACTGAGTGCCGAGGAAGATGCCGTCGACGGGGCCGGAGCTGACGGCAGAGCTAGAGATCACGTTCTCAGGAACGCCGGAGAGGACGGTGCGGTCTTTGATGACCAGTTTCCTATCAGAAACCCAGACTGTTTTGGTGATCGTCATCTCTTTGGGCTCTCCGACAAGCGATCCCGATTCAGATGCTGCCTAACCACAAATCATCGGTACAAAAGGCATCGAAACAAGATGAAACGAGAATGGGTATCCGAGAGATCAAATCGATACCTTGGAACAAAAGGTGGTGAAGGGAGTCGTGACAGGAGAAGACAATCTAGGAGACACTGCAACAGATCTGGAAGGAAAGAACGAGATGAATCGAGAGAAGTAAGGAGGTTTTATAGGGAGGGGAGGAGAAGGGAGGCGGGCATAAATGGCACTGCCCCTCATTCTAATTGCAAGGGGTGGACAGATCTGGTGGTGATATGCTCGATGCAACACGGGCAACCTCTGTCGACCTGTCGAGTTGCAGATGGGCACGCAGCGGCTCACAAGTAGGGCAGAGAAAGGAAGGGTAAGGGATGAACCGTGAGAGCACGCAGCAGCGGATGCGATTGTGGATGAGAACAACACGTCGGATCCAACGAAGCCGGGTGGTAACAAAGAGAAGGCGAATGGGAGACAAGATGACAGGACGCGTCATGGGAGGGAGGACGGGGCGGGCTAGATATCGCGTCGTGTGACAGATGACGGCGGTGTTGGATTCGCGTTGCATCCACGTGAATCTGGTGGGTTACTGAGTAGATTTTGACGGTGCTGCTCCCGCTCCCTATTCGTTTCGCTACGGCACGACTCTTGGCGTGTTTTGATGGTGTGGTATGGGCTCCGTTTGGGCCGTGTTCTCGTTACGTGATATTTTAATGCAATTTATCGGAAAAATAACTCTTTATTTTTTCGTTCTGGTTTTTGCTCCTTTTTATTTGGTGTAGTATTTTGATCGATTCCTGACCTTTGATATTATAGATTAATCGACTAAAATTAATAAAAATATTTAGAAACACTGATATATCAATAAGGAAACCAAATTTGTTGATATTGATATATATTAGAGTAATATACTTATATTCCACCACTTCAATTTGCTCAATCCAATTTCAAATAGACACCAGAAAAAAAATCAGGCCAAGATAGGTTTTGAACCCATCTTCAAACTTTGTGGAATGAGAATTTGAATTCTCATCTTTTAGCATTAAGTAGGTGTACGATTTTAAACTTTTAATTTTTGATAAGTAAATCTAAAACACTACCAGAGATATCTTTTATGTATTAAAGCCCGTCCGATGTTAATTAAGTATATTGTAACTTCAATGTGGCTTTGAGATAGCTATGAGGTGGAAGTATCGAGCTTTCGAGACGTCACCTGCACTAAGACCGATGTTGGGGAAAATTTCCTAACCCAATTCCTCCGGCGCTTAAGTTAGTCACTAAGATCTTTTTCAGATATGGATTGTTCTAAAAAAAAAGAGTCATCCCAGAATAGTATTGGGTTTTTCTTGAAAAAAAAGTCATCCTAAAGATCTCTTTGATCCACTCACGGAATGTTGGATGGTTGATAATGTCTTATTGTCAGACAATGATTTTGTCATCTTAATTGTGTATTTGGTCCTTAGACTTAAGACACCAAAGATGTCTTGTATAAGTACTCTACTCTTTGATACCAGACTTATAGGTCTGAAAGTTCCAAATCTAATACATCCAATCATCGGGAGTGACAGCTAACCTTACAAAGGCTATTGAGTGTCGATATAGGATCATTCGCTTTCAGTGTCATAAGAGAAATATCTCATGTATTCTTGTTCAAACAAATCTTTAACTATGGTCATTTGAATTGAGAGAGAAAAAGTTCTCCGAAAGAATCCGATTAAAACGAGACTCGAGTAAAAACTATGTAGGCCTGACAACACCATGCCCAATATATAATCTCTAGGATATTAGATGGATGAGAGACTATAGATACACTATAACTGAAGACAGACATGTCCAAAGGATTGAATTCACATATATCGTTTAGGGATTGCAAGTAGTGGCATAGTATATCCGCAGTCGATAAGTCGAGTGAACTATTATTGAGATAATAATTCACTAGGCTAGAATGAGTACTAACAAGCATGATTCACAGCCAGCTCGATATTGAGCCTAGAGGGTCACATATATATAGTAGGTGTTGTGACGAGTAGAGGTTTAGATATGAGATATTTGTTAGAGCTATTATCTTATTGGATATCCATTGAGCCTCTGAATTATTGGATCAAATAGATAAGAGTCAATAAAAGATTATTAGGTGGCTTGAATAATTGGATGGAGATATAGTACCCAATATGACATGATCAATTATAGTTAAGTTAACAATGAGCCTCTATAAATATGATAGAACTAAAGGGCTATGAACTATGTTCTTTTTGGCTACCTTGTATGTGTAGTTTTTTCGTTTTACTAGTTTTTGTGTACCAATCTTTGCATGACGATGAAACCTTATTTTATGTTCTTCCACTGTGCACATGATGTCATCTTAGATTTCCCAACAATAGATCCATTGATGAAGATGTTGATCTACCTCTCTACCGACCCCTTAGGTTGGGGTGACTGTCCCCGATGCCTCCGAATAAACCTCTTGAGGTGTCCTCGATAAATGATTTCTTCGATTTGCTCCTTCAAATCGTGATAGTTCTCTATGTCATAGTCATAATTAGGGTCGAAGCAACAATACCTAGATTTATTCCTCTTCTCTATATTTGTCTTTATCGATTGAGGATTTTTCAAGTCCTTTTTTCCTTTATCTGTAAAAAGATTTTGGTTCTAATCATATTCAAAGGAGTCGACTCATCTTGAGTGAGATAGCTTAGGTCGATCATTTCTTCTATGTCGTGGTGACCTCGAGGTTGGGGCCAATGGTAGTCACTAATGTCTCAGCTTGTTATATTTTCTCACACTTACTCGAGATCATTACCTCCGCGACAATGTATTGATTGACCTTTTGGAGCATCTTGAATATTGTCACTAATGGCCTCTCTACCAACGACCAGAAAAAGTAAGAGAGCTTGAACGTTATCATGAAGGTCTCTATTACAAGTAACATATGAACTTCTTGCACGTCTCAGATATTGTTAATGAATCGAGAAATGAAGTCGGAGAGTGTTTCTTCCTCCCCTTACTTGAGTCCACGAAGTATCACTGCCAATGGCCTCTTAACGTTGTCGAGAAGACATGACACATCCGGGCTTTCGTGGTGCTGTACAGTAACATCTATGTGTGAAAGACAATAGTGTGCTCTATCGGATCGATACTATCCTCAAAGATCTCTAGCAATGGGAAATGAAAGCTTATCGAGATTAACTCTTCTTCCTGGATGTTTTAGGTGAATAGAGACCCGCCCAAGATGAGATTGGCCGACCTTTTCTCTCAGGATTGTTGGATGAAAGATTAGCGTCCCTAGTTTTGTAACGAGTTTGTAATGGAGCGTTGAAATAATATATTAATTTTTTTTTTTAAACAAAGAAAAAAGGTATATCATATCATAGGGTTGAAAGGCTTCACGTGAGCCACGTTGGAAAGCGATTGGCTTCTTCTCTGGAAACCGATGAAAATGGAGGATATTTTAGGAGGAGGTGGAAGAGACGTCAAGGAAGCACGTAAAAGAATACAAGGAAACAGTTGGCCGTTAGCGATGGATAAACTTGTTAATATTTTTAATATCTTTGACCGAATCAAACACATCGATACAGACTGATCTTATCGGCAAATAATGGGCCACCTCAATAATTATTATTTAAACTTACTAATTTTTGAAACGAAGAGAGATTGTTCTCCTATTTCCTTTCTCAATAGTTTTATATTTTTTTTATTTTAAAAATAATAATAATAAAAATCTATTACTTATACCTCAACTTGACACACAAGTCATATCACTTATAACACTAATCAATGAAATATTTTGTAACAAAAGTCTTTTACTCTATTTCCTAAAATAAATTTTAACTATAGCATCCTCCACCAATTTCTAAGGTTACTAAATTTCGAAATTTTAAAAGGGCCTCCCAAGTGACCTTTTCATTTCAAGACATTCTTGAAAACATAAAAAAATATTCACATACATTTATTTCAAGAAATTTATTACCTCACGAGAAATGTTTTATATTAGACAACACTTTCTCATCGGTTCACTGTATTTGATTCCCATATCCAACCTAAATTGTTCTATTAGACATCGACCCTGCATAAGGCATCATCGGCTCTACTATCTCAACTTCAATAATCTCAATCTTAAGAAAATGTCCAAATTCACCATGGTGAAATAATTATCCAACATCAATCAACAAAAACCGTTTTAAAAAGCTTGTGATAACTATTTCTCGGTTCAGATACTAGTTTGAAATAAGAAACCATGAGAAAGTTGGCAGGCAGGGAAGAGAGGAAGACATGAAGAAACTGTTCATATGATTTCTCTTGCTAGCTCAAGCAGGAAATGATATCAGATTGATCAAAATCGACATCACCAATAATAGAGAATATCATTTTAATTACAGATCTTTCCCAAAGGTAGTCACATCAAATATGTCAACAGACGAACTGAAACCAATATAATGCACGCACACTCAATAGATATGTTGGGTTCACAACTTGTAACCACCATAGGAAAAAAAAAAAAAAAAACTCATTCTACCTGATACAAGATGGCAAAGCGATGCCATGGCAGACAAATGCAAGCACGACATATATTATGATCAGGATAAGTAGAATCAGAGCAACCCTGCACCACAAATATTAAGTTAGAAGATGATCTTATAATAAAGCCTAAAAACTGAATGCTTCCTAAAAGAACATAGGAAAAGGCAGTAACATTTAAAAATGCAATAAGGCTGTAGATGACTAAGTTGTGCACTTGAGTGAATGCCTATAACAGGAAGTATTGTCCACAAGTATTGGAGTAGTGTGCAATGAACTACAAAATTGTAGAACAGAATAAACTTCACAGTGCTACAACTCGATCCTAATGTTACACCAAAACTCAATTTAAGCTGTTTAAATCTGTGATGTGTTATAGAAACATAAGGGCGTTTCTGATGAGAATATTCTCATCACCACTTTGGATTGCTCCATGTGCCCCTGTTGAGGAGAGCATATGATGACGATTTACTTCTAGCTTGAAAGCATGGATCTCAGGATGAGATCTTGAACAAAAAGTTGCAGATTAGAGCATATTAGGCTTTAGCAAGCAGTTAACTAATGTTAGATATAAAAGGTTCTGCTTATAATTCATAAGAAATATTTTAAGCTCCGGGTATTATGGCTACGGAATTATAAGATTATAAAGAGGGTAAAGACAAGACAACAAGGTTTTAAATACCAGTCTGATACCAGTTTCAACTTGTTGAACAGGTACAATACTGAGATACTGAGGTATGTGTACTGCCTAGTATCATTTGAAAAAGAATACCAAAAAATAAAATAAGAGGTAAACCAAGCGAGACTAATAGAAAAAATGCCAAAGTCAAAAAAGTAATAAAATAAATGCATGGAAAATAAAAAGTCAGTACTTAAAAATTTTAATGGGAAAATTTCATACGTGAGTTTAACATTTCTCCACCAAACAGTATTCCTAAAACGACGAGCTTGTTTCCTAAAGCGAATAGTGTTTCCTTGCATGTTTGTAGTTTTGTCAACCAGCAACTCCAATCGCTCTCCTCTTTCTAGTACTTTGTCAATATTCTCTATCATGACATCACGCACCTGGTATTTATACAGTCATCAGAATTAGTTATCAATTGGTCAAGAAGTTGAAAGTTAGAAATTGGTTAGATGCTACTAAGGTAGAAAGTGACTAGTAGACACTGCTAATATTTCAGATAAAAGAAGACCCAGACTGCAAAAACAGTCAACATGGTTCCATACAATGAGAGAGTACAAAATTATAGTGGACAATTAGCCAAATGAAAAGTATCACATCAATTGAAAGCAATGACCTAATGTAGCATGATGGATCAATGGAAGTCATCAGCCAGTTTGGTGCATTATGTATACTGAAGCCTGTAAAATCACATGCCAAGGTACATTGTTCCATTAGATGTTTGATGCTGGATAAAGATCACCGGAATACAGACTGAAGTGACATGTACCAAACATGGATCGATGGGCTACTGCATGATTCGTACTATGCATGATGAATTGACATGAATCTAACAGACTGATGGGCACTATAGTATTAAGACAAACTGTGGATCCTATTCCGAATTCTGAAAATGTTGGATGTCATATAAAGGTCTAAGAAAAATTCTCATATTATATATATATATATATATATATATATATATATAAATTAATTATTTATATATGTATGTATGTATATACACACACATATAGATGTCTATATGTATGTATGAATATTAACACATCCATTTATATGCATTTATAAATTTGTATGTGTGTATATAGTATGATGTTCACCAAATTGAGCTTTCAATCACACTGCATTAATATTGAAGCAGAGGCACCAACTTGTATCTCGACTCCATAAAAATAATCCACAGTCGCCAATAAGATATGAGCAAAAATTGCTGTGTTTCAAACTCTCCAGATGATATATCAAATAGACAAAATCAAACTTGCATAATGAAAGAAAATATGTAAATGATTGCAAATACATGTACAGTTTTGATCAAATAATGGTTTTTTGTGAAAAACAAGAAATTCTGTGTTCAGGATGTCAATGAAACAAGTTAATCTGGCCCGAAAAGTGTTATTCAACTAACGCAAGCATGAAGAAAATTCTTAAACATCATAATTTGATTAATTTCAGATACCTGACTCATTTCACCCTTGATGCGATTCATCCTATCTGCATTAGGATCATTTGAATAGTAGTCCATCTGTTGACTTAACACCCGAGAAAACTCATCATTCATTGCATAAGCAGGGGCAGTGTGACAAGCATGACGATATGTCCTCACAAATCTTCCATGAATATCCTCGAGAAATGCAAAAGGAATTCTTCCTGTATAAGTCATTCAACAAGTCCAAAATGCCATGTCTTGAAAAATGTCTGTAAAATGCAACTTAATTCAAAAGCAACAATGTGCAAACAAAAACGAAAATTTTCACATAAGCCGCTACAGAAATAAACATTTTCACGTTCCCCACTCAATATGTTTAAATATCACATACCTTCTAAATTGCTGGAATTGGCACATTTTGACAGTTTAAAAATAAACATGCAATAATATCACTAGTTAGGACTGTAGGGAACACTATAATAATGGTCCATTCTGAAGGATACAATCAGGACTTTGCTTCATAAAACTTGTTGATGAAAAATATGTAACATTCATATAATTTTCCATACAACCAATAGGCTTCAGTGACTTGATGACAGAAAAATCTTGCATCATTTGCCTCCAAGGATGCTTGTTCATCACTGGTTGTGCAAATAATTGCATATATACCAAAACAACTCTTAAGAATTACTTCTCAAATAAGCTCAATATGTAAGGTTACTCAACACAAAGATAATCCACATAAAATAGAACTCAAGACTGGCATTCAAGAATATGGTTTAAAATACAAGTTGAACCAGTATGTATTGACTGACTTTTACCAATTCGGCCAAGCACTCATAACAGACCATACACCATGGTACAGATACACCGCTCATTTTAAATTTTAATATTTTATTCAACGACAACTGAGTGATATATGAATCAGTATACTGCCAACATCCCATTACCATACTGTCTTAACAAGTTGTCAAAAATAGAATATAACATATATTTAAAACCTTGTTCAAGAGAAAATCATCTATAGTGCGGATAACTACTCCTCAAGTGCCACAGATAAATTTACCATTAAAAAAAGAATAGAAAGGTTTGTGGCTTCGTCTCTTGCATAGTGATAATATGACCCATAAAGATAAGTAGGAACTGAACTAAGACAAGTTGAAATGAAATTGATATTTAGCTCATCATGAAGCTAGTCTCAGATGTTTATCTCATGCAAGTTCAAATCAACAAAAATAATAACTTCGAAATCATCTTACAAACATGTCACAATGTCAACATCCCCAAAAGTCAAATCATATATGCTAAATCATCAGCTATGCAAATTTACAAGTAACAAAAGAGTTCGGTTGCCAACAAAACTGCAAAAAGAACAACAATTACAATCCATAGTGACCCATCTATGTGGGTTTGGCTACATGATGTTCTTCCACCATCAAATTCTGTTTCGGGCAATCACTAGTCAGAAAATTCTGAGATGGAGTCTTGATTGCACTAAATATTCTGGTATCGAAAAGGTATAAAGATATCAATTAGTCATCAGCTACGCATATACTTTGCCACCATTGAGCTTCGAACTTCGCTAAGGTTATTGTCACTAGTAGGTCACTCCCAAGCAACCTCCTAGCCAACCCTGTGCTCTTCAAGGCATCATGTTGACCTCACACAGAACCAATAAACCCAAAATAATTTAGTTTGAACTACTAGAGCACCACAGTTTTGGAGTCAAAGAAAGACCCATAATTCCATGCAACCAAGAATCAGTACTCCTAAAATTCTTACAATATAAATACTCACAATGAAAGAAGGAAAATACAGCCTTCATCTTGGGTACATATTGCAGAGTGAATATTAATGCCTTTTGCCATCTTTGTTTAACTTAAAAGTCAATTATAAAACAGACTATCTATAATATGAAATATAATTACATATCATTGCTCATTTTTGCACTAGAATGCAAAAAATATATTGTCCTCACCCATAAAATCAAGTATCAGGCAATATAATATATTATCTAAAGCATAATTTTGTCTAAAGCAATAGTAGACATACATCCCCCCTATAACTATGAATCTATAACTTAACTTTTTGACTTTATGAAAATCAGCCAATGGTATCATAAAAACATTATATCAATCGATACTGAAGATGGTTGTTGGACTTGAGAATAGCATTCTGCTAGAACTTCAACAAATCTATGAGTACAAGGCATCATGGTAGATATGTGTGGAAACACCCAAAAGTATCAGACATATCTAAGGGGATTATGTTGAAGCAGCAACAAATGTAGGACTTCTTTGTATCATCAAATCTATAGAAGTAGTCCAGTGATGGTTCCACTTTGTTAGAAAATCCAAATCATTATCAGTATTTAACTGATTGAGAAATTAGTTGCAAGATTGATGATTAATTGTTAAACAAGTTTAATATATTTCTTCACATGGGAAGCAAGAAAGAGACTTGTGCTGACCAACTATAGTATGATGAAAAAAAAGATAGAATTTCGATCTCTTGAGTCTGCTCGAGTTTCAGTCCTACACTCATGATCTGTATTTAGATGTTAATTGGCCAAAGATGTCGAGACCACTTTTATAACAAATATGACAACAGAAGATTACCTTTCTTGCATTCGATCTGTCTACGGGGACCGGGTAGCTTTTATGGAAATAGGAAACAGTTTCTTTCTTGTTTCAGATTGCTCCCTTGGGCGATTAAACCTAATCCAAGATTTGTAATCTTCGAATCTTTTGATATTGTTTCATCAAGTTAATTAATGACGAGGTTTTGAACATGGGAGGCCTGATCAAGAAGATCGAGTTCTTTTCCGATTTTATTTGGGTTTCCAAGAAAAAACCTTAAACATGATCAAGATCAATCCACAAACAACCACCGGCGTAGATTTCGATGAAAAAAGAGGGGATATCATGGATAGAAGACATCGGAAGGATATGAACGATAGAAGGAGGGGTGACTCACTGCCGGCGGTGTCGTCGGCGACGCAGAGGACCGTGATGCCGTCGGTGCGCTTTACGTGGAAGACGTAGCGGTCCTGCGAGTACGATACGTGGGTATCGGTGGCACCGGGTATGCGCTCCAGTATCTGCCGCGCCACGGCGCTCGCGTTCGTGGTGGCCCCGCTGAACTCCGCCAACACCACCGATCCCCGCGCCACCAGAGCGTAGAGGATCGCCATCTCCTTGTCTCCTCTTCTCCTCTTTCTCCCTCTGTGTAATTAATTTCACCAAATAATCTCAAGAGTTGACGAGGGGCAAAAAAAAGATGGAAAGGAAGACGGAGAAGGAACGAGAACGGAAGATGAAATAGGGACGGAGATGGAAACAACCACGGCGACGTCACGGTGGGTTGGGCCCCTTGACGGGGATTTACAACCTGTACGTCTCAAAGCGTACACAATCAACTTCTAGCAGTGAAGGGAGACGTGGGGTCCATCCAGATCATGCATACCCTTCGTTGTCGAGGAGGTACTTTTGGGTCCGTCCTCTGGGACGCGAAATTATACTCGTGATTTTGGTAAATCATTAATCACAATCGAACGAGAATGGCGCTGCGGCATCAGCGGACGGTCGCGATGATAAAGCGGTCTAAACGCATCAATACCCGTGCTTGATGACTTGCACCCGTTGCTGCCACTGCGTTTTAGACCGCCACCCGTCCCGCTTCGGTGCGTTAGAATCGACGAATCTACGATGGAACGGTCGGACCAGAAATTAGAGCTTTCGATTGGCCCGATCGTGCCCGGCCCAGTAGCTGATTGCTTGGACCATCGACTCTCTCCGGTTCAATCCTCATCTTTCTTGATCTACTCCAAATTATGTTCATCAAACTCCATATTGCATATTTGCACATACTAACCAAAACATATTACAGACCTCATCTTTCTTGATCTACCGAGCAAGCGAAAATTAACAGCAGCAGCAAAACTGGCATTAGGAAGAAAAAGAGGAAGATCTTGATTCAGCCGGAAAGCTCCAAAGCTCTCACACCAGCTTTATGTTGAGCCTCCTCAGCCACACCGAGTGCAGGATCATATGGAACACATCAAACCTCTTAGCTGGTTGGTTCAACATGAAGTGGCGCTTCACTGCCTTCACCCCATCCCTCAGCCTACTCAGCTCCGCCATCGATACGCCTTCCAGGACTTGCTTCAGCCTCGGTATGTCCTCCACCGCGACCGACACCGAGAACGATTCCCACCTCAGCACATCGCTGAACGGCAGCACGTAGCTCTTCGATATGATCACCGGCACGCACTCGGCGTAGATGGCCTCCACCACCCTGGGGCTCGCCACCTCGTACCCGCTCGGGCAGAGGCAGAAGCGGGACCTGAGCATGAAGGAGTAGTAGTCGAGGCCATGGGGGAGGTACTCGTGAACTGGGAGGCCGGCGTCGCGGCCCTTCCAGTGGCGGAGGAGGAGGTGGCGGATGGGGCCGTGAAGGCCGCCGGCGAAGAAGGCGAGGTAGGGGCGGGAAGCGAGGCCGGGGAGCCGAGGGGACAGGAGCTGGCGGGGGACGTGACCGGTGTATAGGTTGATCTCCGGGATGCTGACGTCCTTCCGTGGATCGAAGCCTTCGGAGGTGTTGGCGTTGCAAAGGGCTCGGATGGAGTTCTCGTAGAGGTTAGGATTGGATCTTGATGCATGAGGACCCTAATTCACATTGGAAAACCTTCTCATATTATTATTATCAAGTATATTTCACAAAATAATATATACATAATAATTAACTGTATTATGCACAGAACTGACCACTTTATTAGTTCTCCTAATCGTTTCCTAAATGTCACATGATGTTCATGTCCTTATAGCCTTTATTGTCTTTTCGTAAATCTATTTACATTCCATTATATTTTTATATAAAATTAATACGCTTGGTTAATTCCCTGCTTTGGCCGTTGGAACTTGGTAGATACCTCATCTCCCTGGGGCTTCCAAGACTCCTGGGTGAGGCTCAAGGGATCTTACCCCTCGAACAGGAAGAGAAGAAGTTGAGAGCTAAAACGCATGCGTACGTACCCAGTCATGGCAGGAGAGCATGAAGTGATCGGCCCCGGCGGAGCGATTCCAGAAGGGATGCTTCGACGCGATGACGTCGACGTAGTCGGCGACGAATCGTTTGAACGTGGTGTGGTCGTACGGCGACGGGCGGTGGATGAAGTGGACCATGTTGGTGACGCTGAAGGGGAGGAAGAACGCATGAGCTCGCGCCGGATCCCATGTCCTTAGCCGTCGTCTGCCGCCGGAGTCCGGGCGGGTGATCTCCATTTCCTCTATGAACCTCCCCTCGGTGGTGTAGATGTTCTTGCATGGCCCCTCGTGCACCAGCGGCGGCTCCCCCTCTTCGTAGACATACACTCTGAACCTCCTCTCCATCTCCGTGTAGCTCCTGCAAGCAAACCAAGGGAGAATTCACAGATTAAAATGATGTCGACTCCAGTGAGCATAAGCAGGTAATGATGGGGGGGGGGGGGGAGGACAAGATCATTCTATCTACGTAAAGCAGAAGCGTTTTCGCCGCGCGTGGGAAGGGCATTACTTATCACCGTACTGTTCTCTTTTGGGAAAACAAAAGGCTTTCTTATCGCTATAAAGAAGGATCAATTTCGTTAGAAAAGAGAAAAGGGACGATTTACAAGTGTGGTAGTAACATATTATCTTGGTCTTGTTTCGTTCCATCATTGCAAGTGCCATTTAGTTGTGGAGGCGTCAAAGGAAAGCCTACAATTGCCAGGGAAACAGTGTGGGAATTCCAGGAGGGATTAGGTGAGTTGTAGACATACCGGAAGAATGCTGTGGGGTTCCGGTAGATGGTAGATAGTAGAGGCACGTCTTCCCCGTGAGCAGGAACCGAGGAGGCGTTTGCTCGTCGGGATGCAGCTCTTCTGATCGCCGCCCGTGCCATGGCCAGTTCCTCTTCCACCGTGCCATCATCGCCATCGCTCTTTTTCTTCTTCTTCTCGTTCTTCTGCTTCTGAATTCCGGCCCGCAAATCGTATCAGAGACCGTGGTAAATGACAACAACGATTCAAGAACTACCCACCTGACGGTGAGTTCCTTCAGAATGAACGGTATGATCGTCGAGAAGACTGGCATTAGAGGCTAGGTTTTGCGAAGATCTAGCGATCGGCATGGCCGGCGGCGAAAGGAGCATAGAGTCGGCGAGGCGTAGCAGCTCGACAGTGGCAGCCGAGGCTGAGGGGGCAGGCATACTGATCGGACTCGAACAGTGGTTGAAGGCAAAGAGGAGGAGAATGACAGCGGAGGAGACGAGGGTGACGAGGAGGGCATGGCTCCAGTAGCCATGGCCGCGGCATTCCATCCCTCGACTGAGAGTGCCAGAAAGAACGCGGAAAGGGTTCTGTGAGGAATAGAGCAGGGGAGGACGAAGAATAAGTAAGGCTTTAGGTGAGGAAGATTCACTGGTTGCTGATTCTTTGCTTGCAGGAATATGGAGATTCCTAGCCTCCTCCATGAAGAGAAGAAGTGGGAGGCCAACACGGGCCTGTGTGTTTTGTGACGCGCTGTTGTCCCTAAAGCATATGCTCTGCTCTTTGCTCCCTTCATAGTGTTGAGTAAATTACACGAGCTAAGGTTAGAGTAGGACACAAGCAATGATGGGGTAGGATGAGCTTCCAGAATGCAACACCATGAAAAGTAAAACCATAGAGTGTAACGCGTTTTGGTTGTGTTTTTGATCAAACAATTATACATTAATTCATTGTTTCAAGATAGCTTTTTTTCATTAAATCAGAAAGATGTATTGAGACAAAAAAGATATATGTATAGGGAGAGATGAGAGTAAGATTTTATACGACTACGAAGCTGTTATACCTCTCAAAAATGATGTTATCCTGACGAGCGTGTTCGGAGGAATCATAGGGGTTGATTCAAGCAGAGGGTACCAGAATTCTTATTTACTACTCTTTCTTTCTTGTGCTGCAAAGGAAGCTTCAACAAGAAGATATATTCGAAAGCACCGGAATCATTCATGTTCCAGAGCGTGTGATCTGTCATTCTGCGGAGGATGATGGAGAATATTTGTTCTTCGAATTTCTCGCATTTAAATCTTAGATGCGATGTTCAAGTTGATTGCTCTTTTTTTTTTTTACAGAGGACTCTTCCTATAAGATGATACTATAAGCAATATCGATAAGACACATTCGATACTTGAGTCAGAGTTTAAGAGAATCTACCTAGTTCAAAAAATTCCTTACAAAGTCCTTAGAAACAAATCCAGCTCGCTCATTTACCTGAATCATTCGATGACAAAGATTTGACTTCAACAAAAGTTCAGCTGCGTTGCTATGAAGTTAGACAGACAATGAGGACATCTTTACAAGTATATTGACAGTGTAGAAATGTAGACTTGGATATGAGTTGCACACACGCCAAGGGAAAATGAAGCCACTTTCAAGGCCAAAGAATGTCAACAGTAGCTGTACAGTAAGCAGATGGTGTAGACTGGGAGGCATGTCACACTGGTTGCAGAAAGAATGGAGTCAGGGAATCAGAGATCCGTGACAAACGCCCTTGCTGGTCAGCCAGCTCATGGATGTCCCTTACAATGTCGAAGACTGCATCGGGTTGTGCCAGTTTCAGGGCATTTTGCGACATTTTCTTCAACTCCTCTGATTCGGGGCCGAACCACCGGGCAACAAGGCTTGCTGTTTGCTTGGAGCTTTTGGAGAATACTCCGGCCCCGTTGTCGACAACGTAAGGAACATTGCCAACCTCCTGCGAGGAAGAAAGGTACTGTTGTAATGCTGCACTTGATGATTACCACAGAGAAGAGGCTTAAAAAAGCTTTAAATTCGACAACTTCGTGCGAAAACAAACCTGTCCAGCCTAACGAGAACATAGAGCAATCTCAAAAAGAATCAGCACTGCAACGAAACCAAGAAAAGAATCGTACCTATTTGGGTTACGAATCCCTTTATCTGTAAATCACCAATGAATTCTTAGTGGACATCCTGCAAAATCAAAGATCGTGAACTTGTAATGGTAGATCACATGGATCTTTAACAAGTTCAGCACCTTCACAGGTATCTTCCACTGAATGGCTCGTAGGGTAGAGCTTAAAGTTGTTGATGTTGATAGGAAGAGAGGATAGAGATATCAAATAGAGGAAGAGTATGACAAGCTTTCAATCTTCTATATTCTTCTCTCAAGAAAAATACTTTTACAATTTCAGAAACTCTATTACACTAATGACCCAACATATGGGGTTTATATAGTCCCCAAAGATACATTATATTAATTGTATTCAAGATGAATCATTCTCTTTCAAGAAACCCTTTCAAGAACCAATAACCAATTTGACTTATCCTTCTATAGATTTCTAATCCATTTTTTCTTCTTGATGTAATGATTCTCCCACTTGATGCAATGAACCTTGTTATGATACTTGAACAAGTTTAATTCCAACATTCTCCCCTCTTAAACTTGTTCCATCTAGCATGCCAAGTTTTTCTTCGAAGTTGTTGAATATATACCTCTTCTTCAAGAACTCCATTAAGAAATATTGATTTGACATCCATTTGTAAAATCTTCCATTTCATTTGAGCTGCTAGAGAGATAAGTAATCTTACTGTCTCCAATCGAGCAACTGGCGCAAATACTTCTTCATAATCAATTCCATATTGTTGTTTATATCTCTTTGCGACCAATCTAGCCTTGTATTTCTCCACCTCTCCTTTTGCATTTCTTTTTGTTTTGAAGATCCACTTAACACCGATAGCTTTGTGGTCTTCTGGAAGTGTAGTAAGCTCCCATGTATTATTTTTGTTAATGGCATGAATCTCTTCATTCATAGCTTGTCGCCATTTTTCATCTCTATAAGCTTCTTCGAAGGTTAATGGATCATATCCTGCAAAAAGACAAAATAAAGAAAGTTCATCATTGTTAGTATCAATCCTTCGAGTCAGATCATATAGGTCCTGAATAGGTCTTGTCCTTCTTATAATTGGACTTCTTGAATCATGTAACCTAGCTGATCTAGGTGATGATTCCGGCACAGCCACTTCGGTGCTTGCTTGTATTGTATCATCTTCTTCTGAAACTACAGCATTCTTATGCTGCTCATCACTTTTCCAGTTCCAAATCTGTTGTTCATCAAACTCAACATCTCTTGACATCACAACTTTATTTGTGATAGGATTGTAGAGTTTGTAACCACTGGAATTCTCCGGATAACCTAACAAAATACATTTCTGGCTTTTATCCTCCAATTTCGTTCTCTTTTCTTCTGGTATCTTGGCAAATGCAACACTTCCAAAAATCCTTAAGTGATCAACTCTTGGTTTTTGTAAGCTCCATGCTTCTTCTGGTGTAACATTACCAATTCGCTTTGTCGGAAACCTGTTAAGCAAATAAACTGCACAAGCAACAGCATCACCCCAAAATTCTTTCGGAATTTTTCTTTCCTTTAACATGCATCGGACCATATTAAGGATAGTCCTATTTTTTCTTTCTGAGACACCATTTTGTTGAGGTGTGTATGGCATGGTGAATTGATGTAGAATTCCATTATTTCTACAAAAACTTTCAAATTCATTTGATATATATTCACCACCTCTATCTGTTCTTAAACATTTAATCTTATAACAACTTTGTCTTTCAACCAAATCCTTAAATTCTTTGAATTTGCTTAAAACTTCTTTCTTTTCTTTTAACATGTAAACCCAAGTTTTTCCACTATGATCATCAGTGAAGGTAAGAAAATACCTGCTTCCTCCAAGTGATATTGGATTGATAGGGCCACAAACATCTGAGTGTACCAGATCAAGTCGATTCCATGCTCTTTTTGTCCTTCTCACTTTGAAAGGCTTTCTTTCTTGCTTACCCATGACACATACTTCACATAATTTTGCTGGGCGATCAATTTTTGGCATTCCTGTCACCATATTATACTTCTCTAGAAGTTTCAAGGCCTCAAAATTTAAGTGAGCATATCTAAGATGCCAAAGTGTAGAAATATCCTCAATATCAGCTTTAAAACAATTTGATTGATAAAAAATACTCAAATGTAGGGGAAACATTCTATTACTTGCCATTTTCACATGTGATATCAGTGTTTTATTCTTGTCACGAATTGAGAGAGTCATATCTTTCATCTCAAATTCATAACCTTTTTCAAGTAATTGTCCCAAGCTTAAAATATTATTTTTCATATCAGGAACATAATAAACATCTGAAATGCATACTTCCTTGCCATTATTAAGTTCAAGGAGAATTTTACCTTTGCCTCTTACTGGTCTTTGAGACAAATCACCAAATGTAATGTTCCCGGAATAACTTGTATCTATTTCTGAAAATAGATCTTTGATACCACACATGTGATTTGAGGCTCCTGTATCTAGATACCATGTCATAGACTGATCATTTTTCAAATTTTCATAACTCATTAGCAAAACTTGATTTTCCTTCTTTTCTTTCTCAACAAAATTTGCCTTTATCACCTTGATTATTAGGATTATAATAACATTCATAAGAGTAATGTCCATACCTTTTGCAAACATAGCATTGTATTTCAGACCTTTTAGAGTTTCTGCCATGTCCACGGCCTCGGCCACGTCCTCGACCATAAACTCGGCCTCTTTGGCTATAATTTTCTCCAACATCTTCACTGTTAGGAGATTCTTGATTAGTCTGATTTCTGCCTCCTCTTCCTCTTTGTCCTCGTCCTCTTCCTCTTTGAGAATTTGATTCTCTTTTATTTTCAAGAGCAAACTTAGCTTGTAGTGCTTGCTCCATAGTTTTCTCTTCTCCTCTTTTTGTAATCCTTTGTTCATGAACTTGAAGGGAACCCATAAGTTCTTCTAAAGACATTTTTTCCAAATCTTTAGATTCTTCAATCGCAACAGCAATAAAATCAAATTTCGGATCTAGAGATCTCAATATTTTTTCTATTACTCTCTGATCATTTACTTGTTCACCATTTCGTCTCATTTGATGAACAATAGAAATGATTTTTGAGAAGTAATCAGAAATAGTTTCAGAAGTACCTTGTTGTAATTTCTCAAACTCGGCTCGTAAAACTTGTAGACGAAGTTTCTTTACCTTATCAACACCACCGAATGCTTTTTGAAGCATTTCCCAAGCCTCCTTTGAAGTATTTGCTGGAGCGATGATCTCGAACATTGTATCATCAAGGCCTTGGTAGATTGTGAACAAAGCCTTTTTCTCCTTCTTCCTTCTTTCTTTGAGTTGTTTTCTTCCTTCTGCATTCATTGCTCCTTCTTCTGCTGGACTTGGTTCAGCAAATCCATCTTCTACAAACTCCCATACATCTTGGGAGCCTAGAAGAACCTTCATTTGGATGCACCATATGTCATAATTTTCTTTTGTCAATCTGGGGATCTGGAGTTGGATGGCACTTGAGGAAGAAGACATAGCTTAACCTATGCTCTGATACCAAATGTTGATGTTGATAGGAAGAGAGGATAGAGATATCAAATAGAGGAAGAGTATGACAAGCTTTCAATCTTCTATATTCTTCTCTCAAGAAAAATACTTTTACAATTTCAGAAACTCTATTACACTAATGACCCAACATATGGGGTTTATATAGTCCCCAAAGATATATTATATTAATTGTATTCAAGATGAATCATTCTCTTTCAAGAAACCCTTTCAAGAACCAATAACCAATTTGACTTATCCTTCTATAGACTTCTAATCCATTTTTTCTTCTTGATGTAATGATTCTCCCACTTGATGCAATGAACCTTGTTATGATACTTGAACAAGTTTAATTCCAACAAAAGTTTGGTTACGGCCACAAATGACGACGAGTTGCCCAATCGGTTTGCCAAGCTCCTTGTCGAGTAGTGATTCACCGAGGGCTTTGGCAGTCTTCTTAACTGGACCCATTCCCTCGCCTCCTCCCATGAGCAAGACCGCAGGAAGTTGAGGATCCATCTCCAGCTCTTTCCTCAGTTCATCCTGTAAGGTGATATAGGCATCTATACTTCCACTCCAGAAGAAAACTCAGTACGTGCACGATTAACTCAGGACAAACCTTGACTAAGACTGCACGACAGAAGGAAGGTCTGATGGGCAAACCGAACACACGGATCCGTGAAGGCTCTAGGCCATCCGCTGAAGCCCTCTTTGATACTTCCTCCGATGGGCAATAGCATCTGTTAACACCGGTGTGGAACCTGAAACAGCTACGGTTCTTCCATTAATTTCAGGTCGTATACAAAGATGGCAGCATGAGCTTTGTTAATGTGGTTGAACGCACCATGTAGGGTGGCAGGTGTCGAGGTCAGTGATGACAGTCGCAAAAATAACTCTTTTCTGGAGGTTCTGCCATTTCAGCACCCACAAAGGAATGTGCTGCATGAGAGGATGGACGCTGATGATGATATCAGGCTTGTACTTCTTCAGACCGGCCTCCATCTTCCTTCACTCGTAGATAATGCATGGATTAGAATGTGTCCGTAGTTGTTTCTTCGTCATTAGCATTGATGGAGAGCACATACTGAATGGGAACAGTCCTTACTTGGCGTGGAAGGCTGCGATGGCAGCAAGATACAAGTTATGAACCCATCGAGGAGAGGTGCTGTGAAAGGCCACCTTCCATAATTGCACATGCTTCACCATGAACTTGTAGGACCTCTCCAAATCGTTCAGCGGCCATCCCGCATGCTCCGTAATCTTTCACAAACACCTGCATATGAAAGGGAGAAACATACATCACATTGTATGTGCTCTGATTCATTAATTGGTTGTTCAGGAAGAGGCATCGCAAGAAGAGGTAATCAGACGAGAAATCGAGATTACCAAGAAAATATTCAAATTAGAACACAGCAAGCATTATGTCTGAGATCTTTGATAGCAACCTTGACACTAAACCTATGGCTTAGCACGAAGGACGACAAGGAAAGAGGAGAAATCAACGAGGGAGGCCTACCCTGTACTCATCCCCGAAGCATCACGGATGGCCTCCGCAGAAGCCCGGTGACCGCGGTCACCGCGGGTGTCGCTCATCAGGATAAGCACGTTCTTGGTCCGCTCGGTGATAGAAGATAAGATTTACTTTCATTTCTTCAATAAAGCTTCTTCTCTTCTTCGATAAAGCTTCTTCAATCATTGTTCTTATCTTTTATTCTTTTCTTCATGGTATTAGAGCAATGAGAAAAGCGAAGTTTCGCTCTTGCTTTGGCCAGCGACCAACGTCGTTGAGAAAAGCGAAGCTTCGCCTTTGTTTTCGGCCAACGACCAACATCGCTGCAGCCACATTCCTAAGAGGCTCCATGGCCAATCCTCATCTTCTGCTGATATGCCAAAAGTCGGTGGACGCCTTCGCTGCCTTCGCTGATATGCCAAAAGTCGGTGGACTTAAGGAGAACGAAGGACGGACAGAGAACGAAGGGAACGCTTGTGCCCTCAGATCAACAGCAATCGTAATAATAGCAGTGATCTGCTCTTGCCCTACTCACAAAGTTTCTCGCTTGTAAACCATTTTTTGCATCTGGTATCCTTATCAGGAGCACCTTTTTCCTTTATTCTGTTGAGGGAAATCATTTCTCCTAATTTATATAAATAGCTTATTCTCTTTTTCAATAATTGTTCTTATCTTCTATTCTTTTCTTCACTCGACCTGACCAACTGCCGTCCCCGACCGTTGAGCCGCCTCTTCCATCAGCACTGGTCCACGAGAGGCTCTTCCTCTTCCGTTGCTGCTGCTGGGCGTGGTAGGCCGTCACGCTCTGGATCACCACCTCACGTATGGACTACCACGGCGACTCCACTAGCACGGCCATGGCTCACCACCCTTCCCCTCCGCCGTGTGGTGGTGGTTGTGGCAGAAGGTTGAGGAACGATCGGAGAAAGCCGCCAAGTCCAAGCGCTTTGGCGATGGAAATCCTAAGGTGGTGTGGTGTTAGATCATTTTATATAGTAGTTATATATATATATATAATATATTTGGAAGATCATTATATATATATAATATCTTCGGAAGATCATGAAACAAGCAAACAAAACTTGGCCACACGCAAATAGATCATTTTATATAGTAGTTTTTTTTTTTAAGGGAATCAGCGAATCTTTCACCAAAAGGCTTTCCAAAGCTTAATTTTAATTTAATTATTTAATTATATAAAATTACATATAGAACGTTTATACAAAAATTAAAACTTCGCATACATTACAAGTAGGGTTTAATAGGTTAACTATCTTATCAATTTTATTTGACCTAAATTATTAACTAAAATGCTTAAGTTAAATTTGATAGTAGTACACGTTATCCTGTGACTCCATCCGCAGATAATCTTCTCTTACACATTTCTCTTAACTTTTATAATTTATTTTTTAAAAATATAATATTTATAAATAAATTCAAACTTAGAACATGTTACTATCCGAGCGTGATGAGTTAATTGGCCAATCAATTTCCTTTAGCTAAAACCATTGACTAAAATATTTAAATTGAAGTTGATAATAATACACTCATCATATTCTTATAAATAAATTTTAGTCTTGCTCACTTCAAATATGAGACTAATCAAGATTTTATAATTTTTTCCACTCAATGTGTATTCCATGTGATGGATTCCTCTCAATAACGGATGGAGAAAACTCATATCACACTCTCAATAGTGGATGGAGTGGTATCTCTCGCTCGCCCAAGTTGAGACATATTCCTTCCAACAAAGGATAGAGGAACCATCTAACCGTCACATTTAACAGCCTACTAATCTCTAAAGAGAATCACCATACATGCCCTTGACAAAGATACATAGCCAATCATAATCATTCATTCATGCATATATCCAAAAAATAATATGATAAAATATTATAAGAGAACATGCTTGATATATAATCTACTAGACTATGTCGATTAATGACTCCGCACTATGATGGACCTGAAGCTCATGAAGCTCCTTTCACATATTGCATTTATGGACCAGTAGTATAGTTACATATATTACATAATAACAATCACATTAATATCATAAAATAATAAATATATATATATATAATATTTTTTTAAAAAATATTTAGATAAAAATTTTAAATTCATTAAATCATAAAATGTATTAGTCTCTCAATAGTCTTTAATCAATTACAACTTTAATTGAAATAGCTTTGATAAGGTATATTTTGGGCTCTAGGCACGTCACAACCAATGCCACGCCATCGCCAAGTTAGCAAGAGGAGCACTCCTGCGCATCGAGCCAAGATCCATACCAAAGCACTCCTCGGTACATCTCATCCCGAAAAGCTCGGGACGATGTCGTTCCGCGTATTCCAGGATAGCGGTCGCACAAAGGTACCTCCTCGCCCCTCGAGGATCAGTCACCACGCCAAACCCGCCTATGGCCGACCCTCGTATAGTAGTATAAAAACTTCTGGTCGGCATCTAGGTAGGAGAGAGGGAAAACAAAGAGAGTCAAGTACTAACTTACTCATTGAGGGGCCAAAGTCGGTAACCACCCGATAAGGGTCTTCTATGCAGGAGAGCGACCACCCCCACCGAGACGTGACCATCCCGATCGAGAGGCGTCTTCCTCTAGACAAATCCGACATCCCGACCGACACCCAGGGCCTTCTATCCAGGAGAGCGGCCACCCCCCGAGACGCGATCGTCCCGACCGAGAGACACCAACCAACATCCCGACCTACGGTTGATCAACCTCGGCGACCCGTTCGACCGACCATTGACTCCTGACATCGACCCGTGGACCAGACCGTACTAATTCATTAGCCATGATACATAAGTTCACCAATAAACTTAATTAACTTAATCTAGACTTAACTCAATTTGGACATAATTAAATCAACCTCAAATCTAAAATCACCGATTTAATTTAGATTTAATTAATTTTAATGAAGTTTAATACGTTGAATTAGTCATATGTTTCAATTAATATACGGACGAGACAAAATTAAATTCGAGACAAGTATAAGATGGGGACAAAAAGCAAAAGACTTGAAGGTCACTATACTCGGAGTGGACAATGGACTCCCTTTGGAAGCCACACTACGCCTTTGGAATTTTCTCCACTTTCGTGTAGTCTCACATCCACTAATATATATTAGATATTTTTAAGTAATTGATATTTCATTCTTCTTGATATATTGAAACGATTATGCATATTTATTGAGAGACTTTAAAATAATAAAAAAATTTAAGAGGGATATATCATAAAGTCAGCAAATATTTACATGGTTTGATATTTCTTATATGCATCGAGAAAATCATATTTATGAGTAAAATTAAATATAATGAATATTTCTCATGAATTAAGATAATATTTGAATTCTTCTCTTTTAACTTACCTTTAATCTATTCTAGAAAGCATAAACTCACTCAAATATTTTTCTATGTCAATCAAATTCTTATTTCTTAACTCGAATCAAAACTTGCCAATTGGTTGTCACAATAAAGCTAAAGTAAAGGACAAATAACCTAGTCAATCATCATGGGGCAATGGTCCTCGGGTGATTAATCAAACACATGCTCCCTTTCCATCAGCCTCTGTGGGCGATTGACTGTAGGGAGTCGCTCGAGTCGACCTTTTCAATCATCAAGGAATAATGGCTCCTGAGTGATCGATCATATCGACTTCCCCTTTCTTCAACCTCTGTGATTGACAACCCTTAGGGGGCTATATGGGTTGATCGTCTATAAGGACAAATAATAAAAAGAAGATAGTATGATAATCATGAAGCGTCCACTCGATTGTTCAAGTATAAAAGTCGACCCTCAAGCGTATGTAAGATCTTTGGACACTAAATCTTCTTATCCCTAGTATTCTCGAAAACTAATTTGATTGTCGAATGGATCAGATCGAGAAATCTCCCAGCACCGATCTTTATGTATGATCCTACGAAGATTAGAGTATAACTTGACCCAACTTCGAACTCGAGAAGGTCATCTCGAATCCACCTCAGCCACCTCACTTTCATTGCGATTGCGATTGCCCTCTAGGATTTCACGCCTTTAGGTCATGATTCAATCGTGTTGACTCCGGATCGAAGTAGCAACACTAAGGATCGACTACATAAAGATTTACGGAGGTGTGATCGGACCTTTCATGTTCCGAATACATCCACCAGCTAATGAAATGGATGCATTGATGGGGTTATCCGAAAGAAACTATGGAGATTCCATTCCCTCAGCTGTCGAAAGCTGTGGCTGTGTTGGGAGTCACGTCCGGTGGTTGCTTCCTTGTTTTGGTCGTCTCTTCCTTCGTACGAGAAATAAAAAGCCACGGCCAATCCAACTTGGGGGGGACATGCATTGTAAAGTCCAACTTGAAATATAATAAATACATTGCCCATTCATCTTCAACTCGACTCGTTTGATAGATAATGCCAACTAATTTGTTTTCATTATCACAAGGATTACTAACAGCAATCAATTATCGTTCTTTGAGTAGAATTAAGTAAGTATATAATTGATGGAGATCGTATGATCAAAATTCTTTGAGTAGGATTACTAATTTTTGTTTCCTTTTTATATGTACATGTGACAGATGCAAATATTAACTGTGAGAAGAAGCTGTGAAAAGTGCATCCATCCATACCTTAACTCATCATCGCCTTCCATAATTAAGGAAGGAATCCAATTTCTAGATAATTTTAATTATTTTAAAATACTTAATTTAATAATTATATGTTTATTATATTTAGTAATTAAATTAATTGTTGCGTAAAATTGGATAATTATATATATTTTTTTATTGGATAAATCCAATGTTATTTTTTTTTTAGTTATAATATTTAGTGCAAGTGGAGAGGGGTGTCATTGGTAAGTGGCAATTGGTAGGAAAGTAAATGGGAAACATCGCCGATCTTATCCGTCAAAGAGTCTCTCTCTCGGAGGCAGATTGCCCGTTCATCCCTTTCCGGACTTCTTGTGGTGCTCCAAAAGCCCAACTCCCAACGCTACACTCTCTCCGTTGATTTCTCCACCGCCATCGCTCTCCCCCTCTCTCTGATTCGCATCTCTCTCTTTGGAACCATTCCAAGCTCGAACGACTGCAGCAGCGGCAGAGCCCGGCAGGAGTTGAGAATCTTGCATCGATCGATACAAAATGTCGGGAGGAGAAGAATTCTTCATAGGATCGATCGATCAGGGCACGACCAGCACTCGATTCATCATCTACGATCGCCACGCTCAGCCCATCGCCTCCCACCAAGTAGAGTTCACCCAATTCTATCCCGAAGCCGGGTACTGTTGTTGTTGTTGGCATTTCTTCTTCTTCTTCCTCCTCCCACATCAGGTGATGTTAATGGTAGTTCGGATGATGACCGCAGATGGGTGGAGCACGACCCGACGGAGATCGTGCAGAGCGTGCGGGTGTGCATGGCGAAGGCCCTCGACAAGGCGACCGCCGCTGGCCACAACGTCGACGCTGGCCTCAGTGCGATCGGCCTCACCAATCAGCGGGAGACCACCGTCATCTGGAGCCGATCCACCGGCCTCCCCCTCTACAACGCCATCGTGTGGATGGACGCCCGCACCAGCACCATCTGCCACCGCCTCGTCCGCGACCTCCCCGGCGGGCGCGACCACTTCGTCCCCACCTGCGGCCTCCCCATCAGCACCTATTTCAGCGCCCTCAAGATCATGTGGCTTTTGGAGAACGTGGACGTGGTCAGGGACGCCGTCCGCTCCGGCGACGCCATGTTCGGCACCATCGACACCTGGATGATTTGGAACCTCACCGGCGGCTGCGGCGCGGTGGACCGTGAGGAGAATCCGGTGCACGGCCTGCACGTCACCGACTGCTCCAACGCCGCACGGACCATGCTGATGGATCTCCGTACCCTAGACTGGGACCGCCCCACCCTGGACGCCCTGGGAATCCCCATCGAAATCTTGCCCAAGATCATCAGCAATTCGGAGAAGATCGGCGTGATCGCCAACGGGTGGCCCCTCGCCGGGATCCCCTTGGCCGGCTGCCTCGGCGACCAGCACGCCGCTATGCTGGGCCAGCTGTGCCGGAAAGGCGAGGCCAAGAGCACCTACGGGACCGGCGCGTTCATCCTGCTCAACACCGGCGACGAGATCGTCCGCTCGTCGCACGGCCTCGTCACCACCGTCGCCTACAAGCTTGGCCCCGAGGCGCCCACCAGCTACGCCCTGGAAGGCTCGATCGCCATCGCCGGCGCGGCGGTCCAGTGGCTGAGGGACGGGATGGGGATCATCCACACCGCCTCGGAGATCGAGGATCTGGCAGAGCTGGTGGAGAATTCTGGCGGCGTGTACTTCGTGCCGGCGTTCAACGGGTTGTTCGCGCCGTGGTGGCGAGACGACGCTCGAGGGGTTTGCATCGGAATCACCAGGTTCACCAACAAAGGGCACATAGCGCGGGCGGTGCTCGAGAGCATCTGCTTTCAGGTCAACGATGTGCTGGCTTCCATGCACAAGGATGCTGGGGAGCGAGTGGAAGCGAAGACCAATGTACGGGAATTCCTGCTTCGGGTCGACGGAGGCGCCACCGTCAATAATCTTCTTATGCAAATACAGGTAACGCATAGAATAAAGCTTCGATTTTGATTCATCTCGGAGTTCTTTCAGCTTCTCTGTTATCTAAGTTTATCCAAGTAAATTGTTATATTTGTATGTGGACTGCTGCTCCTATGGATTTGTTGTAAATTTACTGTGAGAATTGACTTGAATTATGTATGACAATAGGAAAAGGCTAAAACAATAACGTTCTGATTCTTTTGCATTTCAACTGAAGTAATTAGTTAATATGCTTTTTATTTAATCTTCTGATGGTGTTTTATCGCACAAATATATATTTGGGGTTTCAATTTATCTTGTAAACTAAAAAGCTCAAATACTTGTGGTTACGAAGAAAATGTTTACCAGGAATTTTTTTGGATTAGTACAAAGTTATCTGACTCTTGCATTCTCTTTAGCATTAATAATTGTCAATGATAGATGATCTAATGAGCAAATTCTGTTGTTACAGAGACTAAGACCTACGATAGTTTTCGTTTCTTTTCCTGCCCACATTTTGGCTCTTTGTTATCTGTTTTGAACTGCAATTGTCATGATCACTTTGGCTTTTTGTGCTTCTAATTATTTTGCTGCTGGTGATCCTATTCAGATCTAATAATATAAGATTACTTTGGTGCCTTAACTTGGAATCAGTGTGACTCTCTGTAAACTTGTTGTTTCGCTTCTTAATGATTATGAAGTTTCTTCATGAACTATATGACACATTACCTGATGCTTGAATTATCATTTTTGGGAAAAAAAAATTCTTGAAAGTTGATCTGGAAGACAGATTCGACTTACTTGTAATTCGGTCGTCTTTTGTTCCTAATATTATTGATTGTTGTTCAATTTTGTTGCTTAGTAGATTAATTTCTCGTAAAACCAAGAACAAGTATTACGCTGATGCTCTCAGATTATGCACTAAACTTGTCTCAAGTACAACAGATTCGAATTTGGTAGTTTCGTCATTTAGTTTTTGTCGTTCACAATGCTGATACATTTTTTACAGCCGCATAGATCTTTAGAATTCCAGAGTAACCCTTACTATCTATCTGTAATATCTGTCGTAGGCTGATCTATTGGGGAGCCCAGTTGTTAGACCCGCAGATGTCGAAACTACTGCACTTGGAGCAGCATACGCAGCTGGATTAGCTATCGGTGTCTGGACCGAAGAACAGATATACTCAGCGGGGCACAAAGAAAAGACCACAGTCTTCCATCCAAAATTAGATGAGGCTCACAGAAAGAAGAGGTCCGAGTCTTGGAACAAGGCTGTGTCTAGAACTTTTGATTTGGCTGATCTTTCCCTTTAGTTTAGAATCACTGTTTCCACCTCGTATCTTTCATCTGTAGGTGATAATACATTTACTAGATCTTGTTGATTCTGAATAAATTATTGTCAGAGAACTGAATCCATGTACAAGTTGTTTGATGATCTATCTATCTGCTCTTTAATTTAAATTGTTTACCGTCATGTTGATTATAAAGGTATCATTATCTGAGCATTGTAACTTAGCCGTGTTGGTAATTTAGATTTTGAGCCTTCATCTGAAGCGAGCCAGAGAAAAAATTGTAACTTTTTATCTATTATTTCCACCGACTTGCACATATTTCCATCCAACGTTTTCCACGTTTGGGGTATTATGGAGTCACGAGGTGAGGCACTGTGTCGACATAGCTGGCAGCATGGCAAGGAGATGGAGACCATTACTGGCATCGAGGGCGGAATGCCAATGTAGCTCAATAAATTATTAGCTAACGTGTACATCGCCAACTCTGTAGGTTAGTAGTGTGAGGAGTTTTGGTTTTGTTGATGAAGAACTTGACATCTCTCGTGTTTCCTTCGAGTGGATTATTGCGAGATACCAGAGAAGCAATTTATTATCTACAGAAAAGCAATTGGGGTCGAACTGTGGAAACAGAGATCCTCTGCAACTCCGGTAGATCTACGACCAAATCGACTCTGGTTAAGCTTTACGCTTCATTTGCCCGCATCGATGGACCTTTTACCCGAGCTCTCAAACAGCTGTTTCCTAAAGATGCCGTGCAAGCGTTGGAATAGTTCCTTCTTCATTGTGTCCAAGGCGTCGTCCAGCTTCTCGATCAGCTCGGTGGAGTTCTTGTTGTATATGAACAGCCCGTTGTAGAGCTCGTAGCTGTCGCTGCAGGTGTTCTGCACCAGATTTAGCAGCGTCTCGTAACCTTTGGTGTTGATGGGCGTGGACTTGAGGTCCAGCTTCGCGAGCACCCTGCCGATGGTGTGCGTCAAGAACTGGATCTCTGCCGCCGTCTCGTCGTGCTCTGCACACGACATCTCGACCATGCGGCAGCCTTCTCGCTCGAAGATCTCGAGGAATGCGCGGCACCGCTCGATGCGGTCGCCGGAATCGCCGATCCGGACTTTGTCGTAGACGAAAGGGAGGCCGGCCCACCCGTGCTTGCCGCTCTCGGGGCCGAACATGGGATGCGTGCACAGGATGTCGAAGTCCGGGGGCAGCAGCTGGAGGAAGAGGTTCCTGGGGAACTCCTTGACGGAGAGGACGTCAACGAAGAGCGTGCTACGGCGGAGGCGCTGAATGGGTAGGGACCGGAGAACGGCCTCGGCGGAGAGGATGGAGGTGGAGAGGAGCACGACGTCCGGGTGCTGCTCGCAGAGGTCGTGCTGGTTGTCGAAAAATGCCGCACCGAGGGAGCGGGCGGTGTCGGAGTAGTCGGTGCGCGAGTAGGCGAGTATTTCATGGCCTTGGGCGGCGAAGGTGCGGGCAAGGAACTGGCCGAAGTTGCCGAAGCCGATGACGGCGATCTTGAGCTTGGTGCGGCGGTCGAGGAGCTTAAGTGGCTGCGGTTCGATATCAAGAACAGGGGCGGCCTCACGGGCTTGGATGGTCATGGCCGAACGGCGGAGAACGGGGACGGTAATGGCACCGCCGGCAGAGACGTGGCGGTACCGGAGAGGGGCAACGCGAATGTGGGAAGAGGTGGGGAGGAGGGTGGTGTTTGAGGGGAGGACACCGGAGAGCAGCATTTGCGTGACACAAAGGTTAGACCGGAAGACAAGACCAGTAGGCAGCCACCTCCTGATGCACTCTGTTTTCGTATTCGTTTTCGTTGTTTGGCTACGTTTTGCTCAGAGTTGGCTATATGAAGGCACCAAAGCTTTAAGGCGAGAGTTGGATGCATGTGATTCATGTGGGTATGATGGAGTGCCTCGAGATTCGGAGATCCTTTCGCTGATTCCCTTGCTTTATTTCCCTTCTCTCTCTCTCTCTCTCTCTCTCTCTCTCTCTCTTATATATATATATATATATATATATATATATATATATTCCATTGCACAAAGAATATTAGGCAAATTTCTCAAACAAAATCTCCAATTTTACGTTTTTTCTTATTAACATTCCTTTTTCATTCATTCTAATGGTATACCCTTTGTTTTCTAAATGATGAAATTGTCCTTATCTAGTTGTGGTCTCCATCCCTTATCTTTGCCCTACTACCCTTGCCTCACCTACTCTTTTCTTTTATTGCTTTTGTCAATTGTTGTCTTTACCTTTTGTCATCATCCATTGTGTTATCTTCTCCATGCCTTACTTGACCCATGTGCTCTCGTTATTTTTCTCATTTATGTATCTTTAATATCAACCTTTCTCTTGTACCCTCACCATCGTTCTTGCCCACACACCTCACTCTCGTCATCATGCACTCAAAATCAGAAATAAAGATAGCTTTTGGCTTCCATGGGAGTGTTAAACAGAGGCACTGACAAAATGGGGGGCGACTAGAACTCAACAATTGATATGGAAGTGGACAACATTAGTGTGAGCGATGGTGCGTATCCAAGGAATTGTAGAGAACGTGCAGTTGAGGCGAGGTGAAGGTGGCCACGATGAAAGACATAAATGGTAAGGTAAAAGCGACAACCGATGAAAACTAGGAGTAATTTTATCACGCTCCTAGGAGAATAAATGGGAAATGGTACGGTAATAAAAAAAATAAAAATCCATAGAGAGATAGAGGAAAAGTAATCGTGTTTAGTGATACCCAATGATTCAATTATGATAATTCGCTACTAACTTAGGGTAAAGTAATTTTTATAGAATCTTCTATCGAATCATTTTACTTCCAATTTAGCTGAATCCAAGTTCCAAGAAGGTACAATGACAGTGTGATATATCATATGTTGGAATAACTCTAAATACTTCAAGTACTAGTAATTGGAAAAGGCAAAACGAGAAAAAAAAGACTAAATCATCTTTAACCAAGAAAAGTAGGCACAAGTACGGAACAAACCAATGATTGAGAGAGAGAGAGAGTCGATGAAGGGGTCGGACCACTTGATTAGGTGAGCTGCCTCTTTACGCGGCAACGAGGAACCAAACCATATGGCAGAGGATAAAATGTAAACGCGGGCGGCGAGCGGAAATCGCGTGGGATGGATGGATGGATGGATGCCAAACAACGCGGTGCAATAATTGGTACCACATGTTGGGAACGGGTACAATAATTGGTGCCATATGTCGGGTGGGCACTGTACGTGGCCTTGTGATGGTGCTGTGCGACTCTAATTCACATTAGATCTCGTCACCGTTATTGGATTTTAACGAGAGATGGGCGACCCAACGAATGTTCTTTTGGGCGGTAGCCGAAGGAGTTGCATTGCAATGAGATGCATAAATTGTGAATGGGTGACGTATTTATGTTATCATGTGAAAAATTGAGACCTTATCTTAAGCAATCAATGGACATTATTCGATCTGTTCCTGCCAATAATGCAATCGAATTAATTATTAGTCGTTGTTTCCTCGTAGTACAATCTATAGACTCTAACATGAGAACAATACGTGTGCCAGTTGATGGGAGTACAAGTCATGGATCTTCCCGGTTGAACTCACATCACTAGTAGGAGTCGCTAATGTTTCCGTAGATTCCAAGTTCATTTTCGTTGTCCCTCAAATGTGGTCAAACATGAGTGATAATATCAAAATGATATAGACTCTAACATGATAATATTTATTTATGTTTGTTTATTTATGATAATATCAAAATGATATGATGAAGTTGATCCGATTTGATTAGTTTTCGAGGACTTTCATATTTTAAGAACGAAAAGAATATATCTTAGGGCATTCGATAGTTACTACTGATCTAATGGTTAAAAAAAAAATTATATTCTATTTTGAATCGTTGCTTACAGAAACTACACTAATGTGTCTCTTAAAATTCCTTCCTATGGTTGAGTTAGCAACCCGATGGTTGAGTTAGCAACCTTTGTTCAAATCGAATCGAAAAATTAAATTAAACCTAAATCAAGCCAATTCGATTCATTAATAATTTAGTTTTGAAGGCTATAAATGATTCTAGTTTTGAATTACTCTTCTTTAATTTTGTTTAATCGATTCAAATCGAATCGAATCAATCTTAATTTAAAAAATATCAACTCAATCCAAATGCTTCAAAAACTCTAAAATTTGTTCTTAAAATCAACGAGTTCATCGCACTTTCTCATCGTCCTCTCTTAGTTTTTTTTTTTTTTTTGTCTCAAGTATGAACTCTATTTTTTATTAATAATCTCTTTAATGATTTGTATGATTTTTCAATTTATATATATAACTACATATTTTAATTATTAAGAAAAAAAGGATTGTATGTGAAATCATTATTTTTCTTGGGTATTTTTTAATACAAAAAATAAAAAAACTACTTAAGCATAGGTTCAGTTATTTAGAATGTTTAGAATGATATTTTGATATAAATTTTTTGACAATATAGGTCCAATTAGATTAAAATTTTGATTTGGTTCAATTAAACTAAACCGAGTCACCAAATCAAATCGATTCATTTAAAAAATATATATATTTTTAAATTATATAAATTAAAAATCGATTAATCGATTAACCAAATCAAATTAATCGATTCAGTTAGGTAGGTCCGAAATGATTTTAAGTCGGAGCAAATCGAATTATTTTTTCGATTTGACCTTTAATGATTATTTGTTTTCACGTAGAAGCTTTGTTTTCTAATTTTAGTAAAAGGAGCTTTCATGTAGAAGCTTTGTTTTCATGTAGAAGCTTTGTCCGAAATGATCTTAACATCTCTAATTTTAGTAAAAGGAGCTTTCATGTAGAGAGTATTTGTTTTCTAATCTCATTGATTTGATAAAATCAAGTGTATTAACAAGGAAATGTTTTCCTTATATATCATGCTAACAAGCATGTTTGTTTAACATTCGAGTCCACTTTAATCCAAATTACTAAAACGAATTAGTATCAACCTATTCAGCTTCTAATCTAATTGATTAATAATGATGTTTGAATATTCTTAATCAGTTAATCATTGTTCGCTATTTTTCTTTTAGGTTTTCTTTTTCGTTAGTTTCTAAATAGAGTCGTGATATATATTTGTTTTGAGACTATTGCAAAGTTAGATGAATGAATGTGGATGTTATATGTCTCTTTCGATGAATCTCATAATATTTGGGTCCATACGTGAGCGTACGATTCTTCTCCGTAAGTTTTTCCTATTCAAAATAGAATTATAATGTAATCGATTAGTTAAACTTGTAATAGACCAATCAAACTTTATATGAATTATAATGAAAAATATCGATGAATTATAATCAAATTTTATTGAGTGTGACTACTGACCTAATGACAAGACGCGGTCATCATGTTTAGATAGTGATGTTTGAATATTCTTAATCAGTTAATCATTGTTCGCTATTTTTCTGTGGTTTTCTTTCCATTTGTTTCCAAAGTGAATGAATGTGTTGAGATTATTGCACATTTATATGAATGAATGAATGAATGTGGATGGTTTACGTCTCTATCGATGAATCTCATATTTGGGTCCACACGCGTGAGCGTACAAGTCAGTCTTTTACTTATGTTCTTTCTAATAAAAAGCAATATCAATAACTCGAAACATATTATTCTATCCATATAAATAAGGTTAATTATAGATATTTTGATTTTTAGACAAAAAAAAATTTATATTATAACCCTTGTAGTTATGAAAGTGAAATATGGAGGTCTATTTATCCTAACGTTATCGATTTTATTGATAAAAACATAAAAATAATAAATAAAAAAATAATTTTAACGTTCCAATTAGTAATGGTGGATGTCATCAATGGTGGCAAATGACAACATTACTAAGGGTCACGAGTGACTGTTGTGAATAAGAAAAACAGTAACGAAAGATTAAAGTCACTATGCATTTACATCGACGCTGATGTAGTGAGTGATACTCATCTTTTGTAATCACTCTCCTTATCTACAATAATCACTCGCGGCTCCTAGTAGCACTGTCGTCTATCACCAATTGAAATATTAAAATTATTTTTTTATCTATCATTTTTATATTATTTTTAATAAAGTCGTAAATATACGTGCCACTTTTATAACTATAGAGATTTCAATTTAGAATTTCAATATAAAATTTTTAAGTATAGGAACCGAAATAGTAAGGAGGGAGGTTGAACTATAAAAAAGAAATTATAATTAGCCCTAATACATACTTAAGCGAAATTATGATAACGTTGTTTATCTCGTACGGTTACCATACGATACGTTCACTGCCCAAATCTAGATTTGACCTTCTCACGTTACATCCGAACCTTTCCATGTGCAAACTGCGATACTTTATTGAACAGGCAAGAGACGGATAGAACTGTACAAACGTGCTGGACAAAGATAAGATTCAATGGGTTAACAGTGGGGATATAAAAACCATTAATTGCGAATATAGAATGCCAACTTGTTTCTTGCATGTTCATTCACCACAGAGCTTTGTTTTCTAACTTATTATAATTGACTAATTACTTTCGATTTCTGAAACAATAAATGCTTGAAGAGTAATAAAGTAATTCCAAGTGGAAAAAAAAAACATATTAGAGTTGGGTTATTCGATAAAAAATATATTTTAATCGAGAGAATTTTATTATTTGACATTTATGTCATATGGCTGATATTTTAAATTATTATTCTGATAGTAGAGAGAGAGAGAGAGAGAGAGAGTCTGTTTTCATCCCACAACTATGAATAAGCTTTGGTACTTCATCACTGATAGATACATGTTAGCAGGACGATGCGACTGCTGTAAAGCCACCAACGAGACAGTGAGAGAATTTATTTTGTGTTGTTAACATATTATTACATGGATGAATCACTGCCAACAATGAAAGAAGCAGTTTATTGTACACACAAAAGCGATTGGGTGGAACAGGAGATGATCCTTTTCCTGTCTTTCTAGATCTCTGCACTCTCCATGTTAAGAGACCATCGAATCGATGGTGGTGCTTCAGTTGTCCCCACCGGCGAATTTTCTAGCTGAGCCCTCGAACAGCTGCTTCCTGAATATGCCATGCAAGCGCTCAAATAGCTCCTTCTTCGTGGTGTCCAAGGCGCCGTTCAGCTTCTCGATCAGCTCGGTGGAGTTCTTGTTGTATATGAACAGCCCATTGTAGAGCTCGTAGCTGTCGCTGCAGGTGTTCTGCACCAGATTTAGTAGGGTCTCGTAACCTTTGGTGTTGATGGGCGTGGACTTGAGGTCCAGCTTCGCGAGCACCCTGCCGATGGTGTGCGTCAAGAACTGGATCTCTGCCGCCGTCTCGTCGTGCTCCGCGCACGACATCTCGACCATCCGGCAGCCCTCCCGATCGAAGATCTCGAGGAACGCGCGGCACCGCTCGACCCGGTCGTCGGAGTCACCGATCCGGACTTTGTCGTAGGCGAACGGGAGCCCGGCCCAGCCGTGCTTGCCGCTGTCGGGGCCGAACATGGGATGCGTGCACAGGATGTCGAAGTCCGGGGGCAGCAGCTGGAGGAAGAGGTTCCTGGGGAACTCCTTGACGGAGAGGACGTCGACGAACAGCGTGCTGCGGCGGAGACGCTGGATGGGCAGAGACCGGAGCACGGCCTCGGCGGAGAGGATGGAGGTGGAGAGGAGGACGACGTCGGGCTGTTGCTCGCAGAGGTCGTTCTGGTCGTCGAAAAATGCCACACCGAGGGAGCGGGCGGTGTCGGAGTAGTCGGTGCGCGAGTAGGCGAGTATCTCATGGCCTTGGGCGGCGAAGGTGCGGGCAAGGAACTGGCCGAAGTTGCCGAAGCCGATGACGGCGATCTTGAGCTTGGTGCGGCGGTCGAGGAGCTTAAGCGGCTGCGGCTCGACATCAAGAACAGGGGCGGCGTCCCGGGCTCGGATGGTCATGGCAAAACTGCGGCGAACAGGGACGGTAATGGCACAGCCTCCGGCAGGGACGTGGCGGTACCGGAGAGGGGCTGCGCGAGCATGGGAGGAGGTGGGGAGGAGCGTGGTGTTCGAGGGGAGGACACGGGAGAGCAGCATTTTGCGCGTTCGAAAGGTTAGAAAGAAAGAGAAGGCAGCGTGCGACCACCTCCTAATTCGATCCGTTTCCCCTTCTCTCGCTTGCTTTGCTTTCGCCGATATGATGGTTACATACATATATATATATATATACACACACACACTGACACCATTATTGTTCCGAGTCGGGTGCATGTGATTCATGCGGACATGGATGTGGGCCCCTCGTGATCGGAAATAAAAAGAGCCGGCGAATTTGCTTTTTAGTTCACTTTCCAGGATTTGTTCTCCCATTCTGAATCAAAAGATATTTCAATATTCGTCAATTATTAAGCTTCGTTGGTTTGAGGAAACAAAGAAGGATTGATTAATTAATTAATTAATTAATTAATTGATAAGATAAAAATGTTAATAAGCACGCACCTTATCAATATAGAATGGTAGAATCAAAACGAATATTCCGTTGCTGAGTATATATTTTTTAGATTTAAAGTATTAATTAGATGATGAGATAAGAGAGTCAGAATTGAAATATTAGTTAGGTTAGGTTGGGAAGATCTTATAATAATATCAAAACTAAAATATCGTATGTGGCGAAGAAGAAAAGCAGGTGCTGGGTCCCTCATGACTCAGTGAGGGTCGTGGTGGTGGTGGGGTCCATGAGGATTTAGTGAGCATTCACTGGACGACCACGTCAAATTAATACATTTAATATGAGTTGGCGACCGAGCACGTGAACCTGATGCAACGAGTGATTGGTGTCCGGTTGTCTCCGATCGGTGTGGAAGGTCGAACGCGTCGCCGTCTCGACGGCACAAAATTACATAGGTTTTCTCCGCCCTCGTGAGCTAACGTGGTCGTCGCACGATGCTGCAGCCAATAATTCATCCAATCTGGTCACCGATTGTTGTATTCGATCTCAACGTCATGCGTGAAGATTTAAAGCTAAAGACTGTTCGTTCACGACGCGAAAGAATAGGATTCAAATCATAAAAATATTTTTTTTTAATATTTAAAAATAAATTAAATATATTGATTCTTTTTATACTCGTACTATCGAAAAACTCGTACAAGCAAATATCATAAATAATTTAATTTTATCTTACACGTGGATTAGATTCGAGGATACTCGAGATATTATAAAGCTAAAAAATTAATCTAAAATTAAAAAAATTACTTCAAAAACATATTTAACAAAAATATTCTGATGCTTAGATTAATAATGATTTGAAAGATTTAGTCAAATATCAAAATAAAATGAGTATTATAAAAAAAAAAACATAAGTACCTAATAAGAAAGAAATCTCATAAAACAAGTGCTTGAAAGATCATAACTCAAAAAAAAGAGAAGCAAATGGATCAAGAAAGTGATCCTTCCAATATTATATATATATATATATATATATATATATATATATATATATATATATATATATATATATATATTTGAATCAAATATTAAAAAAAAAAAGAGATAGACAAATACAAGATTCAAACTTACATTATGATTTACTTAAATTGGTGGTAAAAGATCCATTACATATTTTGATAACTAGCTAAAAAATCCAATCCCTTCTGCCAATGCCACCGTACAATATCTCACTAATAACATTTGGCATTCAAATCACAATCCTTGTCACATCAAATCCAACGACACGATGTTTGAGTTGGCTACCAGCCAATAATGGTATGTCAATGCCACGTGAATCTCGTTTTACTCGAGCAAGAAAGAAAAGCTTAATCATTGTCGGAGCAATATTAAAGGTCAATTATCGAGTAATCAATTTGATTATAATATACGGGAAACAAGATCTTCATATATATACGATAACAACAATTAAGAGAAGCAATAGTAAAAACACAAGTTCAAAAATTGATACGAACTTCATTAAAAAAATTAAAGATTAGAGAACAATAAAATATAACGAATAATACTATTCATCGGTCCTAATGACATTGCTAATTCAAGTAGAAGATGATTCTCATATAAATGGAATCTTGGAGTGGATTAGCGGAATACTAATACGTGATGGAGGAATACTCCACACGGTTGGATAGCTCGTGACGCATCGCCTCACCAAAGACTTCGATTTCTGTTCCGTGTTCATGTAATGCAAAGTGGTTGACCGGCGAACAATGGATTGAATTCCCTGCAACTCGCACCGCTTGCAGCAGCAGCCACAGGTGTCCAGTAATTCGCATCCGTCCCTCTCACTCCGTCGCATGCGTTGTTCGTTTCACGCACGGCGGAAGGAAGGAAGGAAGGAAGCTGAGGAGGCGCTGTTGTTGGTGGGTCGTACGTTGCTGTCAGATTTGATGGGTTAGTCTGAACCCAACACCATAGCGAAGAGCAGATGCGCGACAGCATGCGGAGATTCGTGAAAGTGCATCTTCATCTTGGAAGGCGAGTTTTTGGTTGTTCGAAAGACGCAAATGATAGAAGATAAGATTAAGTTTTTATTAATAAACTGATGTTGACAGAAAAAATCTTTTTCTCGTATAAATAAAATTCACGTTAACAAAATTTCATCGATATTTTTCATCATTTCTTAATATATTATAGTATCAGAGCCACTCTTGTCTTAAGTAAGATTTTTCTTTCTTTTCTCGTTGTCTAGCTGTTGATGATAACAGGGTGGCAGACGGTGGTATCGTCCAGTATTAGTGTCAATGTCAGTGCTGCAGGCGATAGTACCGTCCAACATAGACGATGGTATCGCTAGGACCTAGGAAACCTGAGATGAGACATTTTTAGGATCCAAGTTTGAATCAACTTGAGATCTATAAATATCCCTTATCCCTGATTAACATACACACAACTGAGGCCTATAAATACCCCTCTTATCCTTGATTTTTCAAATCGATGTTTTTATCCACTGTACTAATTCACATCTCCTCTTAGTACTGACTCGTTCCTAACAATATCCTCATCAACTACACCGTCAACATTTCAATCATAACTTCAACAACTATCAAGGTGACAACTCCAATAACTATCAATAGCCTTAGCGTCTCAACCGTATAAACCAACAAAGCGTTATTTGTCAATTGTGTGATAAAGTCAGATACTCCGCAAAAGCTTGTCGGTATCATCCTAGACTTTTTATTATATCCAATTGGTCTTAAACGAATATCATGACTATTCCAACTACTCGTCCAAATAATTGGATTGTGGATTCTATTGCTTCTCATCATATCATTTTTTATGTACAGAACTCGTCCATCCACAATGATTATGGAGATAACAAATACATCATCATCGATGACGTTAACGGAATCCCCATCACTCATATTGGTTTCATAATATTTAATTCACACACCACCACTTTTACACTAGATGATGTTTTGTATGTATCTCACATTTTAAGGAATCTCATTTTCGTTTCTAAATTTTATAAATAAAATAATATCTTGATTAAATTCTTTCCTTTTTTTTTGGCTCAAATTTTAAAACATGCTTCTTTGGATGATAGTCCCAAAGCCAATCTTATGGTGTCGCATCGAAGAAATGGAAATCATTATAATTACAAGGTTTGATTTGATTCGGGCAAATCCGTAGCTGAACAGTAGAATGTATCCGCAGGCAAAATGCCTTCATCTCCATCCACATTAGATGACGCCAACAAAATCATTAGTGTCGTATCATCTCCTCGGGTTCGATACCAAGTTAGATAGTCCTATGTGTCGATATTAAGTGAGTCGCAACCACAAATCATGACGTGCACTTCTCGCTATCCAGCACACTTTACATCACATTCGTTCTAATTTAAGTACCCAAAGGAATCTTAATGGGATATACTTGGTTCTTCTAGATAACTCGACCAAACTTACGACGAGAAGAGGGACGAAAGATGACTTGGATGACATGTGAAAGGACTAAAAACATTTATCACATGCAATCAAACACTTCTTAGGCAGGCCATGATTGCAGTCACATCAAACCCAACAACTCAGATTACCAATTGTTCGCCAGCCAATGTACGTGAATTCCCCGTGAATGTCCTTCGTGCATCGGAGAGAAATAGAGGCATAATTATTGACTAACCATATCGAAGCACAATTATAGGGCAATTACTTTCATTATATTTATGATGGTAGTTGGGGCGTATGCCATTGGGATCGAGTGGCAAATTAAAAGTTTATAAGATAAATATAAGAAATAGTTTTTATTCAATTTATCAATTTCATGCATAAGAAATTTTAAAAAAATTAATAAATCAATCAGAGAGTTTTCGAGCTTCTTTTTTATTTGACTTGTTATTGTCTCCTACGAGGATAAACGACAAAACTAATATCATCATCTAAATCATGGATCTAAGCATCATCATAATTTAGTTCAATCCGATCGTCAATAGGAGACTCTTATCATACAAGAATTGATAGATCCATTGATCTTAAGGTGTAAATAGGAGATCCATTAAATTATCTTGATGGGTACTCGAGATATATTACTTTAGGAATAAGGTGAGAAGCAGAATTTAAATGATTTAAACACCCCTTCCTCAGCTCAGAAGTCGATCCATACATAATTCAGAGTCTAAAAGTCAGCTCTCCTACAAAGACTCTCATATATCTTCTTCATCTTTGTCACCATGATCTGCATATTCGGCATGACAAACGAATTACCCAAAACCAGAAATTTATTGGCACAGTAAGATGGAAGTACAACTCCACAGGAAAGTGGATGAAAACCATGTGTTCTATTTTACGTGTATTACGGCGTCATGTGGAAAACGAGGGAGCTTATCATAATGCAATCAGGGCGCAAATTATTCTACCCTGTCGACTGGCAATAATGTATTCGAATCATCAGTAGCCCGTGAGGCCAAAGTTAGGACATTCGTCATTCACTGGTTTCTCGCTAATCTGTCGTTCGCTTTTGCAATTATTCTTCCTATCACGATTTGATTTGATGTAATAATTAATCCTATAGCTACTAATCCAATATACTTAAAATCAAATTATCTTTAATAATTAATTATACTTAGCATTCCAATCATTATACTTTCAAAAATTATATTGGGAACTTTATATTTACAAAAGTAAAATGTTTAATCTTGTTTCTCTTCATGTCGTTGACCTTATTGGCAGAAATATCACACATGTTGTCACATTCAAAAATAACACTAAAACATGATAAAATCAAGCTAACAAGATTATCTTTAATAAATAATTAATATAGTACTCCGATCACCATACTTTCAAAAATTATATTGTGATCTTTATACTTATGAAAACGAAACATTTAAACCTCATTTCTCCTCTTGACTTTGCCGATGAAAATATCATACATGTTGTCACATTCGAAAATAATGCTAAAACATGATAAAAAAATATAATTTCATAGTATTATTTTTACTAATATAACTTCTATGAAAGAACTTTCCTTCTTCGATTTCATCTTTTCCTCTGGCTTCGATAGATCTCAATAGATGATGAGGAGATAGGATTATAAGAGAGAGATGCTTTCTACTTACTGTTTTATTTCGTTTCCCAATAAAATATTTGAAGACATAAAAAGAAAAGATGGAGCAATTAAATAATATTATCTCATTTAATTTTCTAACAAAACTTCTTTTTTTATCTTAGTTTTTAATCCTATAAAATTATTTTTTTACTTTTTTTAACATTATTTTCTGTGCATGACAGCACATATGATATTTTTATTGACAGAATCGATGACATGAGAAAAAACGGGATTAAATATTCTACTTTAGCAAATATAAAGATCTCAATATAGTTTTTAAAATTATTAGGATCGAAATACTAAAGATGATTAATTATAATAGATAATCAATAATTAGCTCAACTAATAATAAATACTATGAGAAATTAAGATAAGATTTGTGTGGTTTATGGATATAAGCATGAAGAGATCGATGGTGAAGATCACGTGATTTCCTGTTCGATTTTGCTGACAGATAACAGTGTCAAAACCCGAAATCACATAAAGATGCCCACGGCATGTACATGAGAATGCCATCCATTGCATGACCGGGAGGAACCATCAACATCTATAATAATTGATGCCTTTCACTGTGGCATATTTGTGGAATACGTCGTGGAACACTTGGAATCACAATGTTTTATGGAAGAAGATTTCCAATTCATTTTAGTCGCATGACAACTCGATCTTCTTGTTCCTCGGGGAACGAATAAAGCAAACATTATTGACCAACTATATCGATGCACAATTAATTATTCACCAATAAAAACTATTTAGCAATATTCAATAGTCTATCTACTAATGGTTGACATCTTAATCAACCTTCCAACCCATGTGTAGGGGTGTTCGAGATGCCTCCGAGATAAAAACATCGAGCTCTCCATGTCACGTGTATGAAGATCAAGATCGAAAAAGGTTTACGATCCGATCTTTTCGATGCTCAAATTAGTAACCCAAAGTTTATGAGTACAGACTTGAGTCATCAAAAATAGAAGGTTCCTTTCATTATAGTAAAGATATTTTATAGAATATAAATAATAAGGAGACGACCTTTGACCACCCTCAACGTCCCCTTTTAGCCTCTTGTCCATACAAACGATAAGTGAGGACAATCTTGAATTGTCTGTTTTGGATTTGTTTTAGATCATTATCTATGTGAGTAGACAGATGAAAGACGATCGGGATATTTTCCTTCTATATAGGATTTCACGTGATGGTTACTTATTAAATGACAGTGTATTTCTTATCGTCTACAAATTTCAAAACTAAATGTAACTAAAGTATTTAAGAATAACGTCAAATGTTCAAACACAAAACTGCGGCATTTTAATGAACTACACTCGTGCGCTTTCATTTTAATGAATGACATGCCTCCTTAAATATATTAGTGATGGCACTTAATCCATGAGAAATAGACATTGGTTTACTCACAATCGGAACAGGGTACATGCAATTACTAACATAAGTTGACCATGGTTACAATGATTAAAGATAATACGATTGACATGATAATATATTTTAATATCAATCTTGACAATGGATTTATCATTTAATTATTTAAATTTATATTATTTTATTATGTTAATCAATTAGTAGATTTTTTATTGTCGACATGTCGGGCGAGTATAGAACCAATCGAGCTTCATTTTTGAATTAGTTTCAAGATGAGGTGTAGGGAAGCTAGAGATTCGAGCAAAGTCTTTTTAAAATCTACATCCGAAGCAAACTCGATAAAATCCTTTCGACACTTAAATTAGTAAGAGGTTTAAATGACTTAGTCGAGGGAGATAATCTCTTGAGAATGCACCAAGGACCTTTTAACAAAGCGATAAGTAATCATTAGGTTGAGGTAAATATTGAAACGATTATATACGTTGTTACTCGACATTTATGGGATCAAATCAACATTTATGTTAGCAATACTAGTTCAAATAAAAAAAAATAATTAATCTAAACGAGGATCGATAGATTTTATAAGATTACTTTTGGCAAAATAAATAAAATAATTTAGTCACACACAGCCCGCTTATGAACGCAAACCACGCAATCCCAATTCAAAAGTGATGATGAAATGTGGCAGCAAAGCATAAAGGAAACATTACATGCATTCGGACAGTGACATTTTGGGTCACAAACAATTGAATGAAACACGTTTGGTAAAAAAAATATATATATATGGTTGGAAAAAGAAATGAAAGCAATGCCGTCGGTAAAAGGATTTGCGAGTTCTTCTGAGATCACAAGAATCAAACACATGAATCACATGCACCGAATTTGGACAAAACCTCTGTTCCTATTTATCTTCCACCCTCTTTGCCAACAAGCTCTAAGATCACAAGAATTGGAAGTAGCAGGTGGCTGTGTATTGCTGCTGCATATACCACCACTCCGCTCCTTTCTTTCTTTCCCTTGCTACACGCAAAATGCTACTCTCCCGTGTGCTCCCCTCAAACACCACCCTCCTCCCCGCCTCCTCCCGCACTCGCGCAGCCCCTCTCCGGTGCCACCACGTCCCTGTCGGCCGTGCCATTACCGTCCCTGTTCGCTGCCGTTCCACCATGACCATCCAAGCCCGCGACACGCCCCCTGTTCTTGATATCGAGCCGCAGCCGCTTAAGCTCCTCGACCGCGGCACCAAGCTCAAGATCGCCGTCATCGGCTTCGGCAACTTCGGCCAGTTCCTTGCCCGCACCTTCGCCGCCCAAGGCCACGAGGTACTCGCGTACTCGCGCACCGACTACTCCGACACCGCCAGCTCCCTCGGCGTGGCATTTTTCGACAACCAGCACGACCTCTGCGAGCAGCACCCCGACGTCCTCCTCCTCTCCACTTCCATCCTCTCCGCCGAGGCCGTGCTCCGGTCTCTGCCCATCCAGCGCCTCCGCCGCAGCACTCTCTTCGTTGACGTCCTCTCCGTCAAGGAGTTTCCCAGGAACCTCTTCCTCCAGCTGCTGCCCCCGGACTTCGACATCCTGTGCACGCATCCCATGTTCGGCCCCGAGAGCGGCAAGCACGGCTGGGCCGGGCTCCCGTTCGTCTACGACAAAGTCCGGATCGGCGACTCCGACGACCGGGTCGAGCGGTGCCACGCGTTCCTCGAGATCTTCGAGCGGGAGGGCTGCCGGATGGTCGAGATGTCGTGTGCAGAGCACGACGAAACGGCAGCAGAGATCCAGTTCTTGACGCACACCATAGGCAGGGTGCTCGCGAAGCTGGACCTCAAGTCCACGCCCATCAACACCAAAGGTTACGAAACCCTACTAAATCTGGTGCAGAACACCTGCAGCGACAGCTACGAGCTGTACAATGGGCTGTTCATATACAACAAGAACTCCACCGAGCTGATCGAGAAGCTGGACGGCGCCTTGGACGGGATGAAGAAGGAGCTCTTTGATCGCTTGCATGGCATCTTTAGGGAGCAATTGTTCGACAGCTCAGGTAGAAGGCCCATTGACGTGGGCAACTGAATCATGAGGACAGACCGATCGTACCTTCTCATTGGGTGATGGCAGACGACTACCACAACACGTCAAGAGTGCCCACGATCAACTCCGTCAAAATTTAGCTCATGTTCTCTCCACTTTGTGTCATATACTGTTCACAAAGTTGGATCCACTGTGCTTCTCCTGTAGGCTGTAAACTGCTCTCTAGTACTCGGCAATAATTCATCCCAAGGATTCGTTGTGCGTGTAACAAATAATAGGTTGGTAACAATAAATAAGCGATGTCAGCTTCTTTATTATGTTTGGGTACTCGGCAATAATTCATCCCAAGAAAAAGCTTATACTGATTGTTAGTGTAAACACCTTTTTTTCTATTTAGTGTAAACACCCTTTTTCTTAGCCGTGACCCGGGAGGTCGTCTTGGCTCGTTCGGGGGTCCGAATGGCGGGGATCTCCCTGGGGCGGTACTCGTCTCCACCGGGATGGTCGGGTGCGGCCTCGGACTCGGGGCGATGCGACGACTCTTCCCAAGCGGGGATCACCGGCGCGTCCCGGTCGGGAGACCTCGGCTTGATACCTGCACAATGGTCGGGTGCGCTCGACCCGACCCCTCCGACGATCAAGTTAGAGAGATGCAGTGGCGGTTGTTTTTTGGGGGAATTCAGCCTCTTCTTTCCCTTCGGGCTTGAGGACGTTTATAGGGGAACCCGGCATTCTCGGCTGCGCCATCCCGTCGGTCGGGGCCGTATCTCTGATGGCGTCCGATATCGCTGAAGACGTTGCGTATGGGAGCGAGGATCGCAGGGTATGGGCGAGCTTCAACCGCTACCCACTTCCGTCTCGTCCTACTGTGCTGGGTCAACTGAAGGGGCTGCGGGCTCCGTGAGGCTAACGTCCGGACGCAGTCTGTTGCCCTTGTTGCTTTCCCTGGGGCGCGCGCCCGTCCACGTGCGGGGGAAGTCGCCGGGGGCGGGGTTTACCATTTTTTGCCATATCATATCCCCCCCCCCAAAGGAAGCCATGACTCGGCATCGGTCGGTGGGGATTCGAGGCATGGCTTTTGATCGGTAAGTGACGGTTCTTTTCGTGGGTCGCGACTGGGACTTATGTTCGGGGCGAGCAGGCCGCGCTGCGTAGGTGCTTCGGTCGGGGAGCACGTCTCGGGCGGGCTGGCCGCGCCGAGGAGGTGGTCTCGGGGGGACATGCGGTCGAGGGGCAAGTCTCGGGCAGGCTGGCCATGCCGAGGAGGTGGTCTCGGGGAGCATGCGGCCGCGGAGCACGTCTCGGACGGGCTGGCCGCGCCGAGGAGGTGGTCTCGGGAAACATGTGGCCGAGGAGCACGTCTCGGGCGGGCTGGCCGCGCCGAGGAGGTGGTCTCGGGAAACATGCGGCCGAGGAGCACGTCTCGGGCGGGCTGGCCGCGCCGAGGAGGTGGTCTCGGGAAACATGCGGCCGAGGAGCACGTCTCGGGCGGGCTGGCCGCGCCGAGGAGGTGGTCTCGGGGGCATGCGGCCGAGGAGCACGTCTCGGGCGGGCTGGCCGCGCCGAGGAGGTGGTCTCGGGGGCATGCGGCCGAGGAGCACGTCTCGGGCGGGCTGGCCGCGCCGAGGAGGTGGTCTCGGGAAACATGTGGCCGAGGAGCACGTCTCGGGCGGGCTGGCCGCGCCGAGGAGGTGGTCTCGGGAAACATGCGACCGAGGAGCACGTCTCGGGCGGGCTGGCCGCGCCGAGGAGGTGGTCTCGGGAAACATGCGGCCGAGGAGCACGTCTCGGGCGGGCTGGCCGCGCCGAGGAGGTGGTCTCGGGGGCATGCGGCCGAGGAGCACGTCTCGGGCGGGCTGGCCGCGCCGAGGAGGTGGTCTCGGGGGCATGCGGCCGAGGAGCACGTCTCGGGCGGGCTGGCCGCGCCGAGGAGGTGGTCTCGGGAAGCATGTGGCCGAGGAGCACGTCTCGGGCGGGCTGGCCGCGCCGAGGAGGTGGTCTCGGGAAACATGTGGCCGAGGAGCACGCCTCGGACGGTCTGGCCGCGCAAAGGAGGTGGTCTCGGGGGCATGCGGCCGAGGAGCACGTCTCGGGCGGGCTGGCCGCGCCGAGGAGGTGGTCTCGGGAAACATGTGGCCGAGGAGCACGTCTCGGGCGGGCTGGCCGCGCCGAGGAGGTGGTCTCGGGAAACATGCGACCGAGGAGCACGTCTCGGGCGGGCTGGCCGTGCCGAGGAGGTGGTCTCGGGGCCATACGGCCGAGGAGCACGTCTCGGGCGGGCTGGCCGCGCCGAGGAGGTGGTCTCGGGGGCATGCGGCCGAGGAGCACGTCTCGGGCGGGCTGGCCGCGCCGAGGAGGTGGTCTCGGGAAGCATGTGGCCGAGGAGCACGTCTCGGGCGGGCTGGCCATGCCGAGGAGGTGGTCTCGGGAAACATGTGGCCGAGGAGCACGTCTCGGGCGGGCTGGCCGCGCCGAGGAAGTGGTCTCGGGAAGCATGTGGCCGAGGAGCACGTCTCGGGCGGGCTGGCCGCGCCGAGGAGGTGGTCTCGGGAAACATGTGGCCGAGGAGCACGTCTCGGGCGGGCTGGCCGCGCCGAGGAGGTGGTCTCGGGAAACATGTGGCCGAGGAGCACGTCTCGGGCGGGCTGGCCGCGCCGAGGAGGTGGTCTCGGGAAACATGCGACCGAGGAGCACGTCTCGGGCGGGCTGGCCGCGCCGAGGAGGTGGTCTCGGGGGCATGCGGCCGAGGAGCACGTCTCGGGCGGGCTGGCCGCACCGAGGAGGTGGTCTCGGGAAGCATGTGGCCGAGGAGCACGTCTCGGGCGGGCTGGCCATGCCGAGGAGGTGGTCTCGGGAAACATGTGGCCGAGGAGCACGTCTCGGGCGGGCTGGCCGCGCCGAGGAAGTGGTCTCGGGAAGCATGTGGCCGAGGAGCACGTCTCGGGCGGGCTGGCCGCGCCGAGGAGGTGGTCTCGGGAAACATGTGGCCGAGGAGCACGTCTCGGGCGGGCTGGCCGCGCCGAGGAGGTGGTCTCGGGAAACGTGAGACACGATCGTCGTTCTCTTTAGGCGTTGAGAAGTCGTAGTGGCCGTTTTCCACGTCGTTTCTTGCAGCGGCTTTGGGTCCGCATTTATGATGGGGTGTCCGTTGGTCTTCCCTGATGCGAGCGGGTGTGCGGATGAGCTGTCGGCCGCTAGGGGGAGACGAAGGGACGTTTCTTTCGGCGGGTTTTTCCTTACATAAATGGCGTATCCTGTCCGTTCTTGACTTCTGCTGCTGAGTCTTGGACCTCGTTGTTTCTCCCTGCCATCGCTCCTTCCCCTCTCCCGCGCTACCATCCCACAGTCGCTCCCTCGTCGTTTCTCTTGTTCGTTCCAAAAGCCGGTAAGGAATGTCCTTCTCACCTGTCTCTTCGCCTTCGTCCCTTGACAGAGTCCGGGAGAGCATGCCTCCGTCTTCCCCCGACGAGGAGGCGGCGCGAGCCCTTGAGGCTCTAATGTGGCCGCACGACCTCGACTCGGTGGTGAGCGGGTCGTCGCTGGAAAAGCTCCGGGAGCGTTATTACATCCCGGAGGAGTTCGTCCTGGCTGCCCCTGATCCGGGGCAGCGGTCATACGACCCGATTCCCCGAGGTTTTGCGCTGACCCAAGATGCCCTAGAGGCTGGGTTGCGCCTTCCCCTTCACCCCCTCATTGTTTCCTGCCTATCTCTCTGGCGGATTTCTCCTTCCCAGGTGACGCCTAACTCATGGCGGTACCTGGTAGCGTTCTTGGGGGAGTGTTATTATGCTAACATCACCCCTACCCGAAACCTCTTTCTTTCATGTTTCTGCCTTCTCAAGGGGCCGGGGGGCTATTTCGTGTCGGCCCGGGCTGGCTTTCGCGTCGGGGGAGCCCCTTCGAGTAATAAAGGGTGGAAGGGGCGTTTTTTTTACATCAGCTGGCCGAGGGATTGGGGCTTCGGGGTTCGGTGGGCGGTGAGGGTGATAGATAACACCGTCCCGGATTTGAACGACGAGGCGTGTCGGGATTTGAAGAGGCTTCGGGCAATCCTTCCCGGCTCTCAGGCCATCCGAGCTATGACCGAGAAGTGGCTAGCCGAGGCGGGTCTTAGCCCGGCTTTCGGGGGTATGTTTATAGGGGGTGTTCTCCACGTTTTATTTGTTTCTACAATTTGTGACGGTTTCGCTTGTCTTTTTCGCAGGGATGAAGCTCCTGTCCCTCCGTGGTAGTCGCTCTTCGTCGGCTTCTTCCCCGCGTCAGTTCGCTGCTTCCCCCCCGTGTTCCCCGGCCGACCCGGTGCCCGGTTCGGCGGGTGCCCCATTGGAGATCCCTGCGGGACGTCCGTCCAAGAAGGCGAGGACGACGAATCCGGGGAAAACCAAGGCGGGGACCGCTCCTCCAATAGTTGTGGGTGCCAAGCGGACCACTCGGGAGGAGGGGCCTTCCCGATTTGAAGGGCCTAGCCAGGGGGCGGCCGGGAAAAGGGCGAACCTGCCCACGGTGGATGATCTGTGCGGGCTACGCGCGGGAGCCGACGAGCCCCTATGGGCAGCGGTGATGGGCGAGCTTCCGACAGGGGAGGCTTCTGACCCGCTGGTCGCCCGATGGAAGGGGCTGTCCCGAGGGGACCGGGTATGGGCCGGGGGAGATTCCTCGGCCGCCTTCCTTCGAGGCGTGCTCCACCCTGACCTGGCTCGGGACCTGTACACTCTGCCCTCGGAGACCATGCTCAGCAAGGCGGGGAGGTTCCTGACGTTGGTAAGCATTTTGCTAACTCCGGGTATCCCTGTGACTGTGCGCTGACCCTTATTTTCTTGTGGCAGGGCCTCCATTATTCGACGGCGCTGATGGACCGAGTGCGCGACGCTGGCCAGATAATCTGGGACCTCAGCGAGCGCAACTCCGAGTTGTGTCGTCTGCTAGAGGAGATTCGCGCTGGGTCTGGCCCCGAGGCGGTAGCGGCTGCGGAAAAACGCGCGACCTGTTCTGAGGAAGAAGTGGCGCGTTTACGAGCAGAGCTCGAGCGGTCGGGCGATTCGGTCAAGGAGCTCCAGGAGTCCCTTCGTTTGGATCGGGCCGAGCTCCGCCAGTCGAAGTCAGAGGCGCTTGGTCTCTCCAAGAGGGCGGAGAAGGCCGAGGCTGAAGCCCGCGCTGCTTCCGAGGCGTTGGCTGAGGAGGTTCGCCTCCGCCCGTCGAAGGACAAGGAGGCGATCGAAGCTTACAAGAAGTCCGAGAACTTTGAGCTCGGACTGACCAGAATGGGGCGAGTATCCTACGAGTATGGATACAGGATCGCCCTGGGTCGCTTCGGTTCGTGCCCTCCCGGCTCCGAGGTGGAAAGGGATCCGTTCGCCTCTCACCCCGTGGACCTGGAGGTGGATATGCCGGAGGACGTGCCGTTTGACGACCGCCCGAAGACTCCGGGTGAGGAGTGAGGGTCATTTTTTGTACGTCGGGTCGAGGATGCGAGGGTTTTGTGCATGGGTTTTGGCTTCTGTATCCCCTCCTTTTTAATAAGATGATCTTTTCCTCCGATCTTCTGTGTTTGCGTGTTGTCTGTTTCTTCAGACGAAATATTTCCTAAGGTTCTGTATGTTCCAAGTCCGGGGCACGGGGTCGCCATCCATTGTGGCGAGCCTGAATGTCCCCTGTCGGGATACTCCGATGACCCGATAGGGTCCCTCCCACTTTGGGGCCAGTTTCCCCCTTACTTGGGTTGGGTGGCTGACCTCGATTTTGCGCAGGACCAAGTCCTCTAATTTTATCGACCGGGGTCGCACGTTCCGGTTGTAGACCCTCGCTACGGCTCTTTTGTAAGAAAGGGCTTTTTGGTGTGCGTCGGCCCGTCTTTCCTCGAGCAGGTCCAGGTTTGATCGGAGCCCTTCGCCCGAGGCTTCTTCGCTGTAGTCTGCCGTCCGCGGAGTCGGGACGGCTACCTCGGGTGGTAACACGGCCTCAGTCCCGAACGTGAGGCTATAGGGAGACTCCCCGGTCGGGGTCTTGGGGGTAGTGCGAAGCGCCCACAGGACGCTCGGGAGCTCGTCGATCCAAGCCGATCGGGTAGCGGATACCCTTCTCTTGAGTCCGTTGACGATGGCCCGGTTGGTAACTTCAGCTAGCCCATTCGCCTGGGGGTAAGCCACCGAGCTGAACCTCAGTTGAATTTTGTGCTTGGCGCAAAACTCTTGGAATTTCCTGCCGGCGAACTGCGGTCCATTGTCGGCGACGATGGACTGGGGCATGCCGAAACGGGTTATGAGGTTTCTCCATACGAACCTTTTCACTTGCGACTCCGTGATGGTCGCTAGGGGCTCGGCTTCGACCCATCTGGTAAAGTAGTCCACTCCCACGATGATGTACTTCCGCTGGCCGGAGGCGGGCGGGAGAGGCCCGAGTATGTCCAGTCCCCATTGCGCGAATGGCCAGGCACAGTCGACGGGGGTGAACAGGACCGCCGGTCGTCGTGTGGTACGGGCGTGCTCCTGGCACGAGCTGCATCGCCGCACGAGAGCTTTTGCGTCCTGGCGCATGGTCGGCCAGTAGTACCCCTGCCGGAGTACCTTGTGCGCCAGGGCTCGCTCGCCTATGTGTTCCCCGCAAGCCCCTTCGTGCATGTCGGACAGAACCGTCCTGGCTTCGCTCGGCTCTAGGCAGCGCAACAGAGGGCGCGAGAAAGACCGTTTGTACAGCCGTCCTCCTTCCTCGGTGTACCACGCCTGCGTTCGACGCAAGCGCCGAGCTGTAGTCGTATCGTCGGGCAGGGTCCCGTCCTGCTTAAAGCGTAACATCTCCTGTACCCAAGTGGCCGGCGCGCCGTGAGCGACGGTGGCGACGACCTCTATGGCTCGGCGGGGGAGTTCTTCGGTCTCGGGTTGAGCCCAGGGGGACGGGCCGGACGCCAGTTTAGCCAGGGTGTCGGCTCGCTGGTTCTCGCTCCTGGGGACATTCGACAGTTCAAAATGGGCAAACTTGGCGGCCAGGCTTCTTACCTGCGCTAGGTATTTTGCCATAGTCGGGTCCCGGGCCTCGTATTCGCCATCGAGCTGCCTAGCCACCAGCTGCGAGTCGGTGATGACGCGTATATCGGTCACCTGCATTTCCCGTGCCAACTGGAGCCCCGCCAGGAGAGCCTCGTATTCTGCCTCGTTGTTGGTGGCTCTGAACCCGAAGCGGAAGGAGCGCTCGATCGAGCTGCCGTCAGGTGTTGTCAGAACCAGACCCGCGCCGGCGCCTTTCGCGTTGGCCGAGCCATCTACGTGGAGGGTCCAGGTATCGCGCGGTGGCTCGAGTTCTTCGCCGGTATTCGGCGTTAGCTCCGCAATGAAGTCTGCCACGGCTTGGGCTTTGATGGCGGTCCGAGGTATGTATTGTATGTCGTGCTCGCCGAGCTCCACTGCCCATTTGAGGAGACGCCCTGCAACATCGAATTTGGACAGGATAAGCCGAAGCGGCTGATCGGTTATTACCTCTATCGGGTGGGCCTGGAAGTAGGGGCGGAGTTTCCGCGCCTACAGGACGAGCGCCAGCGCCAACTTTTCAATTGGCGGGTAGCGTTCTTCTGGCCCGCTCAGCATGTGGCTGACGTAGTAGACCGGTAGTTGGTCGCCGGAAACTTCTTTGACTAGAACCGAGCTGACCGAGTGCCGAGAGACGGCAAGGTAGAGACTCAGCTTCTCCCCTGGGGAGACCGAAGCGAGTCGAGGGAGGCTGGCCAGGTGTAGCTTCATCTGCTCGAAGGCCGTCTCGCATTCCGCCGTCCATTGGAAGTTCTTCGGATCCTTCAGGGCCCGGAAAAAAGAGTGGCAGCGATCTCCCGATCGGGAGAGGAAGCGCGATAAAGCGACTAGCCTCCCGTTGAGGCGCTGCAGGTCTCTGATCGTCCGTGGAGGCCGCATGTCGATGAGGGCCTGTATCTTTTCCGGGTTGGCGTCAATCCCTCTTTCGTGTACGATGAATCCGAGGAATTTTCCCGAGGTCACACCGAAGGCGCACTTGGTGGGGTTGAGGCGCAGGCCGAACCTCCGCAGAGTGTCGAATGTCTCCGCCAGGTCGGAGGGATGAGCCTCCGCCGTTCGGCTCTTTACGATCATGTCGTCGACATATACCTCTATGTTTCGTCCGATCTGGCGGGCGAACATCTTGTTCACCGTCCTCTGGTAGGTTGCCCCGGCGTTTTTTAACCCGAACGGCATAACTCTGTAAAAGTATATCCCTTGCTCGGTGAGGAAGGCTGTATGTTTTTGATCTTCGGGTGCCATCCTGATCTGGTTGTACCCGGAGAAGGCGTCCATAAACGAGAGTCGGGCGTGGCCGGCCGTGGCGTCGACCAGCTGGTCGATCTTTGGCAGGGGGTAGCAATCTTTTGGGCAAGCATTGTTGAGACTGGTGTAGTCAACGCACATTCGCCAGCTTCCATTAGGTTTTTTGACAAGGACTACGTTGGAGAGCCACTGTGGGTACCTCGCCTCTTCTATGAAACCGGCCGCCAGAAGCCGGTTTACTTCTTCTCGGATGGCCAGCTGCCGATCCGGGGCCTGCCGCCTGGGCCTCTGTTTCACCGGCCGGGCGTCGGGCGAGATGTTCAGGTGGTGCAGTGCGACTTCCGGGTGGACTCCTGTTAGGTCGGCTGGCGTCCAAGCGAAGATGTCGGCGTTGACTCGCAGAAGGCCGACGAGCTGCTGTCGTTCTTTTTCGGGGAGTTCCGACCCGATTTTGACTGTTTGATCGGGCCTTCCTTCGACCAGCGGCAAGTCGACGGTGGATTCCTTCGGCTCGGGGCGGGGGGTAGGTTTTTTTTCCTCCCGGGGGTCTTCCAGCGGGGATTGGATCCTTGCTCTCTTGTTTAATGACACAGCGGTCAAGTAGCAGCGCCTGGACTCCCAGGAGTTCCCCGCCACTTCCCCGACCCCATCGTGGGTCGGGAACTTGATGGTTTGATAGTAAGTTGAGATGACGGCTCGGGTCTTGTTGAGGGTTGGCCGTCCTAGGATGGCGTTGTATGCCGTGGGGAGGTCGACCACCAGAAAGGAGGTCATCACCGTTTTTGCCTTCGGGAAGGCTCCCAAAGTTAGGGGCAGGGTGATGACCCCTAGTGACGAGATCGAGGCGCCGGTGAACCCCGTGAGTGTTGAGCATACCGGCTTCATGTTCTCCTTTACCAGGCCGAGCTTTTGGAAGGCGTCCCAATAAAGTATATCGGCCGAGCTTCCAGTGTCGACCATGATTCTTCTTACTTGCGCGTTGGCGATTCTGGCTGATATCACCAGTGCGTCATCATGCTCGGCTAGTTCAGATCCCTCGGTCGGGAAGGTGACTTCGGGACCTTTTTCGGGTTTGGAGCCCTCAGCCCGGGAGGCCCTGGCGTATGCCCTTCCACCTGCCGCGGAATTCCCTCCGGACGCCGGCCCGCCGGTTATGACATCTATGTGTCGCTCGATGGGGCCCTCCGGGCGTGGCGAGAGCTCCTTGTCTGGTTGGAGGTACGAACCGAGGTGTCCTCGGCGGATGAGCTCCTCAATTTGCCTTTTTAATTCCTGACACTCCTCGGTGTCGTGACCGGGCTGTCGGTGGAAACGGCAGTATTTGGAGCGGTCCGCGAGCTCGCGCGGACTCCTCATCGGGTAGGGGTCTTTGAGAAGGCCTTTCTCCTTAATATGGAGAAATATCTTGGTCCGAGAGGAGTTAAGGCCCAGAAGAGGGGACCCAGGCACCGCATCGTTGAGGCCGCCGGCCCTGCGCCGGGAGGTGGCGGGCTGTTGCTGTTGGGACTGCTCGGGCTTGACCCTTTTGCGCTCGTCACGCTTGCCGACCATCCATGCCTCGGCAGCGATGTACTGGTTCGCACGCTGCAACATTTCGGGTACCGAAGTAGGGGGTCGCTCCACTAGAGACCAAAAGAATCGGGTAGGGCGCAGGCCCATCATGAATGCCTGCATCATTAAAGAAGGGTGAGCATCAGATAGGCCGCGGATTTGTGTGGTGAAGCGGTTCACAAAGTGAAAAAGGGGCTCATCCTCCCTCTGGTTGAGCCCGAGGAGCATCGCCACCGATGGTTTCGGCTTGGCATGAGCCAGGAAGTTAAGCTCGAAATCCCTGGCCAGCTGGTCGAAAGAGGCGATGGTCGCGGTCTTCAAATTGCTGTACCACGCTCGGGCTGGGCCCCGCAGGGTCGTCGGGAACGCCCTGCACATCAGGGCATCGGACGTCCCGTATAGCGCCATTTGGGCGCGGAAAGCAGCCACGTGGTCCGCCGGATCGGTGGCACCTTCATAAGCATCTAGTGACGGGAGCCGAAAATGCGGCGGAATGGCCTGCTCTTGAATCTCGGGGATGAAGGGGGACCCCTGGTGTTGTTCGGCCCCCGGGTCTCCCCCGGTCCGGCGAACCTCGCGCTGCACCTCGTCCAGCCGGCGGCCTACGAGGCGTAGCTGGGCCCACAGTTCCTCCGCTGAGCCTGAAAGTGGGGCTACGGGCGTCGGGTGCGCCGCTGGTTCCTCCGCTTCTCGGCTCCCGGGTCGGGTCGATCGGCGCGGAGGGGAAATGGGAGACTCGGGGAGCGGTGCGGCGTTTTGAGCGCCAGCGGGCCGTTGCCGCGGTGGGGGTAGGGTTGAGTGTGAAGACGCCGGGGGAGAGACCAGCGGGATGATGGTCTGCATCACTCCCGTAAGGGCCCGAACCTGGTGCGTGAGGTCGTAGAGGGCTTCGGGTGGCACGGGTGACGGGCCACCGGGATTGGCGACGGGAGGCGATAGGCTCGGATCGTTGAATAATCGCCAATAGCGCTCCGAGGTCGCGGCGGGGCGCTCGTCCCGAATTCCCTCCTGTTGGGGGCGTTCCTCCGTCGCGTCGGTCGTGTGCGACCGGATGGCTAGGGGTTCGTCAGAGTGAGCCTGCGGATCGCTTGACATTCGGACGGGCCCTCCTTCTAGCGCCATTATGTTAGTGTAAACACCTTTTTTTCTATTTAGTGTAAACACCCTTTTTCTTAGCCGTGACCCGGGAGGTCGTCTCGGCTCGTTCGGGGGTCCGAATGGCGGGGATCTCCCTGGGGCGGTACTCGTCTCCATCGGGATGGTCGGGTGCGGCCTCGGACTCGGGGCGATGCGACGACTCTTCCCAAGCGGGGATCACCGGCGCGTCCCGGTCGGGAGACCTCGGCTTGATACCTGCACAATGGTCGGGTGCGCTCGACCCGACCCCTCCGACGATCAAGTTAGAGAGATGCAGTGGCGGTTGTTTTTTGGGGGAATTCAGCCTCTTCTTTCCCTTCGGGCTTGAGGACGTTTATAGGGGAACCCGGCATTCTCGGCTGCGCCATCCCGTCGGTCGGGGCCGTATCTCTGATGGCGTCCGATATCGCTGAAGACGTTGCGTATGGGAGCGGGGATCGCAGGGTATGGGCGAGCTTCAACCGCTACCCACTTCCGTCTCGTCCTACTGTGCTGGGTCAACTGAAGGGGCTGCGGGCTCCGTGAGGCTAACGTCCGGACGCAGTCTGTTGCCCTTGTTGCTTTCCCTGGGGCGCGCGCCCGTCCACGTGCGGGGGAAGTCGCCGGGGGCGGGGTTTACCATTTTTTGCCATATCACTGACTACGTGCAATTTGCCATCATATCCTGTGTAATATTATTTGAAATGGCCTCGATTTACTCATGAAGAAATTTGAACCTATTCCGTGATATTGCAATCAACTCTCGAAAATAATTAGATAGACGCGATTTCGGGTTTAGACGAGCAATCGACTCTCGAAAAGCCAACAACAAGACGGTGACGAAAACACGTCTCGATTACTGGACCCGAGCAACGTGCAGTGTTACGTCGCAGGATTGCGTGACGTACAACAGATGCCGGGAAAAGTATGGACGAGTGGTTGAGGAAGGGGACGCGCATCCAATTGGTGACGCGCATCGCCATCGTCGTGCAGGAGACTGTCGGCACTGTATCGAATAGATCTTATAGATATTTTAATCGTAATCATAAATAAGTCACTGATTCATTTTTACTTAGACTTCTACTCGATCAAACCATATTAGAATATAATCGAACAATGGCAATCGACAATATGTTTAGGAACCTAATTAGTTAATCACAATAATTTGCTGACTTTTAACTATTTGTTTTTAAAAAGATGAAACTAAACTGCATCGTTTGATGCAACAATTAAATACTCTTATTTATTGAAATTTGTATATTTATCTTCCAAAGTATGGTTTTGTAGTTACTACTTTAAATTTAAGTTTGGCGTATGTGTGTACCATCTAAACCTCTTGGTATCACACAGAGATTATCAACTGGTGAATCGGATCGGTTGGTTCACTGTTGAAAGTATGGGTCCCTTCCGATGACTCATCTCGACTGATATAGATAACAAACATTATAGGAAGAATGAAGGAATCTGTAGGGAAAAGCAGTTTACCGAGAGTGGCTCGATCTTCGAACAATGAAACTTAGTTGGGAAGCTAGGCAGTCTCCTCTATTTGGTAGCCTTCTAGTCGTGCCATCGAGCTATGCCGACGACCCTACACAACAAGCCTGCGTTGGGAGTGTCCCAGCTTGACCTCTCCGATGCTTAAGTCAGAAAAATGAAGAGGAAGGTTAACAATATATGTAAGAGAGTGAATAACTCTTGCCTGCTTGCCTCAGCTTAATTTAGGACTATGCTTTTATACCTAGACGTAGGGTGACATATATGGTTATACGCTATATTTATCTCCAATATTAATATTTATAATGTCATAATTTTATTAAGTACATCAATAAGTTAGTGGTGTTGTATTATGCTCATTTATAGGATTCAAAACCTTATTTAATGTATTTTTATTTTTTAAAAAAATATTTCGTCGCAACAAATTGAAATCCGTCTCTTCCTTCTTTTAAAATCTTCCAGTCCCTATATGATTAATAAACAATAAAACAATGGCAATATATGACAAATATTATGGCTGTAGTGAATAATAAACGCAGTGAATCACTGAGATTTATTTTGACTCTGTTCCCTTTTATCCTTCTTTTTTTAGCATTTCACCTATAATTGACTAATCGGTCAATTTTTTTAACATTTCTCCAATCAATACTATCTATAACTCGACAAATAGGATTGATCTCTGATCAAATATAATTGAAGACGGACGTGGAAATCATAGGACGAGTACACCATTCGCTGTTTCTTGGGTTTCCTCACATAACTCGAGTCAGAAAGGGGTGCGTATATGCTAACTATTTGGAGACGTTCGACTGGATTAACATGGAATACTCTTCTAATACGCTAATTCCAATGACATTTTTCACCATTTTATCTAAGAAAGCCTTCGATGTAGGTTTTTACTAATTGACACCTCATAATTGATTTTTTTATCTTAAGATGCTGTTGTTGTTAATTTGATGAAAATACCCCTTCTCTCCACCAACAGTCTCATACTATCATTATCGCCACCGTCGACTGTCGTCGCCTCCGTTGTCTCGTGCTCCCACGGTCGAGAGGCTTTTTTAGATAAAATGTCCTTAATTGATTGATGAGGCAGATCACAGGGTGAGGAATTCAAGGATTACAAGATTTGGTAATCTTAGCTTATGGGCTCATGTTCTACCTACAAACAGACCTACCCATTTGGTGCAAGCCTCCGAACACGAGTCTTCCTCAAACATTAATTTTGGTTCCACAACATGAGATGAAACTAAAGTTTTTGTTCCCTTTTATTATTAAAAATATTATAGGAAGTTGGATTAGCATGATAGTCTCATGTCGTTAAAGATTAAAAGGATTAACATTTCTCTAAGTCGAGTCTATGTCGAGAAGACAAAGAAAATTTAGATAGTCAGATGATAAGGAAACATTTGATGGGCCAAAGAGTAAGGGAGACTTGACAGACTTATGAGCCCTCTCTTGGTTCCGTGCGAGGTACGTCCATCGCCCAAAGCGGAGAATTTCTCGCGAACCTATAGGCTATACTAATAGTCGACTGATCAAATAGTCTTTTACTAGATTAGCGTTAGAATGAGGGCTAAAGATGTACCTCAGCTGAGCAAACTCGTTCCTAAATCGTACATCCCATATTGATTGAAGAGTTATAAGCAAACTCACTCGTAAGTCGACGCCTATGGGCTACACTAACGATGACCAAATGTCCCTTATCATCGTATTTTGAAGGGCATACAACCATTCACAAGAAAAGATTGGATGAGATGGGGAAAAGAAGTGTCTTGTCGGCTTAATAAGGCTACAACAAATTCTCTAAGTGATCAAAGAGTAAGACTACTCTTTGATTAGAATATGTGAGAGTGGATTATTTTCCAAAGTGCAGACCGAGCTGCTATCACCAAATGACATGGGTGAGGACAGTCCAACATGCGTCCCTGTTTGCTCCTTCTTTATAGTGAATGTTAGCCCACTGCTTGTTCTGATGGTACAGTTGGGGCTTGCAGAGTGACATGCACTTTTGATATCACAACTGTCTGTCTTGTGGTGCAGAACCTGGAGAGAGCATACTAAGAGGTGGTGGTGGTGGTGGTTTCTTTACAGCACTTGGCCAACCAGATGACTGGCTTACGATGGCTTTTGGATGCTGCATTCCCAACTTGGAGTAGCACAAGGGGATGGAAAGCCAACTAGCATTCATCTCCTTCAGTTCCTACTTCTGATGGTCCACATACATGAGCAACATCTCACGACAAAGCTAAGGAAGGGGGCACTTGCACTCTGATGTTGATTTCCACCCATTTCAATAGGGATTTAAGTAAAAGATTGTGAATATTTTTTTAAAAAAATATTTTATGATTTCTTAAGATATTTTTAATATTTTCACTATGGTATTTAATACATCTGCTCTTTTATTTTTCAGTATAATATATCTTTTATAAAAGTATGTCTTAAAAATATTAAGGTAACAAATATTAGTTCTTTTATGATAATTAAATTATTTTTATTCGATGAATATGATCTTATCCATTAAATTATGCACTACCTTTAACCATCTTTATCTGCCGGCCTTCGTGGAACCCAAAGTCAAAAGCCGTTACATCCGCCGTAATAGCCGTTCCAGAAGATTCCTTCGCCGTTAAAACCAACGTTTCATACCCCTCGCATCCCCTATGGCTGTTACATCCGCCACAACAGCTGTTCCATAAGATTCCTTCGCCGTTAAAAGCCTAACCCATGCCGCTGCCCTCTGTTAGTCCCAACTCGCCTCCGCTACCTTTCCTACCCCTCGCCTCCGCTACAAATACCATGCCGAGCGCCTCCATTGGGTTTGCCAAATTAGCTAGTCGGCGCCCCAATACGTCGAGAACCCTAATGGCGTGCTCTTCTAGAAGATCCAACTCCGCCGTTCCACCGGTTTCGAGGCCCCTCCTACGATCCGCATCTCCCGCAGCGGTTGCAGGCGCCGCCCCCTTCTCTTCCTCCTACCGCTCCTCTGCCTCTTCTCCCTTCGCTTCCTCTTCCTCCGCCAACTCGTCCACCTTCTTCCATCACCGCTCCGCCTCTCCTACCCGCGTCTACCTCGTCGGATCCACGCCTTCCCCCAGAAATCCGTCCGTCCACTTCTCCCTCGATCGATCTACTTCCCCAGGCCGTTCCCTCGCCGTCGTCGACCGGCGCCGTCCCGCCTCCGCCTCGGCCGCCGCACCTGCCCGTCGCACCTGCATGTGCTCTCCCACCACTCACCCCGGCTCCTTCCGCTGCAGCCTCCACAAGGGCCTCCGCTTTCCCCCTCACCACAACCAACACGCCGCTTCTTCGTCGCCGTCGAACCGCCTCAACGCCCGCCGTTCCGCGATGACCAACTCGCTGGTCCGAATCGGAGCCGTGGAGGGCGAGTGGGTGAAGCGCGCTCTTGCCTCCCTCATCCGTCCGTCCTCGCACCAGCAGCGCCGGCGGGCCGACTTCCGTCCGCGTCTCAGTCGCCTCTCCGTCATGTCCAAGGCCGACGATGTCTAGATTCCGCCGTCTCATCCGCCGATCTCGAAGCAGGTTTGTTCGAAGATAATAAAAAAAAAAATCAGTGCTGCTGTTATTCGCTTGCAGCCATCAGACTCCGATCGAAAGCTCGATCGGCGTTCGGTTTTTTTTGCTTTTCGAATTTTTGGACATGAAGAAAGCACTGGGACGAAGATGAGATCACGTCCGTCCATGTACAGAATCAATTTTGATGCGAAAAACTGCTGAACGGAGAACTGAGAACAACACCAACGACAATACAAAAACAGATGAAATCGATGTCACAAATTTATGAATCTGTTGAAACGAAACCATTAACACAACCAATTAATATGATTTGTTTGCGCCTTTATTGGCGTGAAGTGTGTTGACGTGGTTACACATTCTGCCTGCAGCGAAGTTTTGCGTTGCGTTGCCAACTCCAGTTCGTCGGTTTCTTCCCCGTCGTGCGTTCCGTTGCCAACCCATTCGCTTTCCGTGGGGGTGAAGTATTTTCATTTTATTCGTTTAATTTATTTGGTATTCGTCCATCTTATGTATATAATATATTATATATATATATATATGGTTGTGTTGGAATTTGATTTGTTGGACTGATGCTTTCTGTCGTCGCAGGAATGGCGGTCGCTTGGAGTGCACGAAACTTTTGTCGACTTCCGGAGTAAGTCTCAAAAGAATCAAATAAAGGAGAAGGGGAAACGTCCCTGGAAACTAATCAAATTGGGGAGTGGGCCAACTGCGATGGGGAGAAACGCACTATCGACAGCTGTACGCCAACTCAACTTCTAAAAACAAAGAATTATTAACCATTTTCTTGAAAAAATAATCCATGAATTAAGATGACAAGATATTTGAAAATGTAAAAAATATCAGCCAATTACTAAAACCTAAAAAATGTTCGTAACAATGCTATGAAACCCCCCTAATTATGATGAAATTTAAATATGATATATAATTTAATTCGGTCTAAAAATTTAGAGATCAAAATATCTTAAACCAAAATGAAGGATGTGTACAGCTGTGGCCAAAGATTCCAAGGAATATTTAATAAATAAGATTGAGATTGATGTGATCAAAAACCAGTGGATGAGATCAAATTGGACACTCATCCCTTTCTAATTCCTCGTCCACAGGAGTCAATTTCTTTCTCTGACACTGCACGAAAATAAATGAATAAACACACGGCCCATATCATCAGTGGATGAGATCACATCTCTTGTTTTCCCTAACAGTATTATATAATTATTGTCTTCAAATTTCAATGGAGGACTCTCGTTTTCTCTCTCTGCCATATATTACATTGTTATTGTCTTTATACATCTATTGAGAACATTTGCCAATGAAAGGGTAGTGAGCGTTGACAGCGGCCGTTTTCTTAGACTCTCTCACTGAAAGTAATTAACATGGAAATTGCGTAAGTCAGACATTAAATCACTTTCATGGTTTAGCCATTGATAGAGGTTTTCACGTCAAGTTATATGAAGCTATTATATATAGTACTTAGCATTATATCATTGGACTCTTACGATTGATGGCTATATGCCATTACTTTTACTTATATCTCAATTTTTATCTCACACATAATAATTTTTTTATAAAAGTTATTTGAAGCAAAATCGAGTTTTTTTTTTATAATCCGAATGAAGAATTAACAGATAGCAAATTCTATTAGTAATGAGGATCTTTAGAGACAAAGAACATGTAGAAGCAAGCATCATGGTAAAACTAACCATATCAACCTCAAAAATTGTAAGTCTAGTAGATATTTATTTTTTATGATAAGATTTTGAACCCTTAAAATAAATGAGATAAATACACCATTATCATATTAATGATTTTTTTTGTCCAAATCAAGTTTGAAACTAGTTTTGTTTTTTCTTTTAATCTTCTTGATATTAGTTTATAGGAAGACTTTATATTTATTTGATCACATAATCTCTGAATTTGGTCTTCTTAATCGATCTAACAATATGTATCTTTTATCTTTGTAAAATATAAGATCTAAGCAGCATGGTTAGCTGCTCTTATTTAGTTCTTCATTTAGCACACCTTTCTTGACAATCTGTGTGGCTTGTGGAGTTCTGCCCAAACCCAGCAAGAAAGAGAAGAAAGCAGGACACCCTTTCTGAAGCTTGGTGGGCAACAAGAAAACTAGATGGAGACAGCAATGTGAAACAAGTCAACTCGCCATGGCACAGGCTGCACTTAAACAATTAGTGAACCATCTTCTTCCAGTTGAGAGATCCCACTAAAAAACCACCACTAGAGTACTGTCCCCAGCTGCGACCAGTATTTGTCGCCTTCATGCTGGAGTCTGGATAACTCATCACCATGAGAACCCTCCAAGAAACCAGGCAAAACCACTAGATTCTTCTTCACCGCTGAAGGTCAATATTCATTGCGAGAATCACATGCAAATATAATTCCTTCTCAAATAATAATAATAATATATTACTAATCAAAGATCAAACCAAATAAAAGATTAAAAAAAATTTATAAATCTTGAATGTCTCTTAGATTTGATTTAAATACTTGAGACTTGGATTGATCTACATGTAGATGTCACCTATTTATATATGTAACATATAAGAGTATCTGATTTTTATAACTCAATCTAATTTTTATTTAAAATTTTTAAAATATATTTTAAACTAAGAATTATTTATCCCTAAAATTATATCTAATCTCATTTAAAATATAAAATATTAATTTATGATATTTTAAAATATATTTTTAGCATCTTAACAGATTCTGCTTCCAGCACATAGAGTTATTTCTTGGTGTTATTTCACACTCAGTCTTTTCATATTTATTAGGAGCTAATCTAATACATACAGAAAGATGCATGAAATGACATTCTGTACATGGAAGAAGAATCACACAAAGGGGATATTAAAGTACCAATCCACCATTTGTTCCAACACAGTTATATCCCTATAATTAAGTTGCTAACACAAAGACCTCAAAACAGAAAAGCTATCTATGATCAAACAGCTCCCCCCATACTTGACCATTAATTTGCATTCATCACCCGAAACCTCGACGGCTAAGTTACGTAGGCAAGCTAAACATGTCATATGAGTGTTTCTTAGGTGAGCATCGATTACTTTTTGTGTCCATAGACATACATAACAAAGAGGACGAACGCCGCCTACATCTTGCCAAAGGAGTAGAATGAATCGGAGATGTGTCACTTGGGACCCTTTCTTTGTTGGCAGAGAAAGACTAATGCCTAATCCTTTCGTCCTTTGTAAAGATGCTGCTGTTTTCTACGGTTCGCATATAATAAATAAATCAAAAATAATTTCAAGTGGATGAAAATTAAGGAAAAGTCTTAGACGTTAAAAAGAGATAACCTGTAAGGATAAAGTACGAACAGTTGTAATAGAAATTTGAGGCCACTGCAAACGTCGCCATTAATCCTTTGAATTGTTCATACTGAGAGGTGGTGGGAGACGAAAGGTATCAGATATGTGAGAGGGGACGATGTCGAGTTATTGGACGTCTCTCAACATCTTGAGCTTGTGATGAAGGCCCGGCAAAGCCACGTGTGAAGGAAAGCAGACGCCCTTTGGTAGCATCGAAAGCAACAAGATGGATGAACGTCGTCTCACCACTGGAGAGGTCGGCAATGGATTCATGACCTCTGGTCGTAGCAATACTCATCATGGGTCCCTTCATAATCCTAATCCATTTAGAATTATCGTCCAAACCAATCCAAGCAAACCATTCATGTCTAGTTTCTTTAACTTGTTGTTGTTGCTATAATTGATTCCACAAAACTATATATATATATATATATATATATATTACGAATCTCTTATGTACATTTCTATTATATAATGCAAGTGATAAAGGTAATTTTTTTCTTCCAGATACCGGATGTTGACCCTAATATGAAATAAATAAAGTCCACCGAATATAAGATAAAATATAATATCAGTGAAGTCCAATCATTCTTCTACATCTCATATACCTAAAATATTAGTATGATGTATTAGAACCATTAATCATGGGGGTTGAAGTTTTATTTGATATATTTTTATATTTAAAATAATAGTATATCAAATTTGGTAGAAAATATATTAACGATCAATCATCCGACACATAAGCATCACGTAAAAATCATTGTGAAAGAAAAATATTCAGGTCAACCTTCATCCATTTGTTCGTATGGATAAAAATCCAAAGTAAGTCATTTGGGGTTGTCTCCTCTCTATTACCCACATGGACAAAACATCATGAGGAGGATATTGGAGTAGTTACAAGGTATCCCCTTCAAAACAAGGATAAAAGCATATCCTTGACGTTGCACCGAAGGGCTCTCTTCCCGAAAAAATCATACACCCACTAAGAGACTTTAGTCACTAACTTGAGCGTCAAAGGGACCAAGTCATAAAATTTCTCCTAACATCGGTTTTGGTGCAGGTACCTCCTTGGAGCCACTACGAACACTCCTACGCCTTCAGGTTTGGACCATATCGAGTTGACTCTTATGTTGATGATAATTTCTCATAACATTTGGCACCAGAAGGGGGATTTAATATCATAAGAATGTCCACCCTTCAATCCCCCCAATGAATGCTCTAGCGAGGAGGCCTTATCTCCAACCCACAACACTTTTACTCAAGGAGGATAGTTGAAAAGCAATGTCAAAGAGTTGAGAAGCAACTTAAGCGAGTCGCGTCAATGCTATCGGACAATAATCTCCCTACCAAAGAGGGTCCGGCTCGAGGCATCACCGATCGACCCCTAGAATTTCACCAAGTCTCTCCAACGTCCGGAGCAAATGAAGTCACTAATTGAGGCACCCTTGGATATAAAGCTCACCATAGCGAAAAGAGAATATGAAGTGTGACATTTGAGGGAGGACTTGAGGCTCACCGCAATGGTAAAAGAATTCCAAATCCGCCATAATAGAGGGATGATTTGAAGCATGCCATAGAGAAAGACTCGAAATCATTCCAAATATTATAAAACAAGTTTTAATGATACCTTCTAACTTAGATGGTTTTCATATTCAGTGATCAAATATTATATGAATTAGTTGGTTTTGATGATACAACTAGATTGCAATTTCCAAATATTATCTGACAAGTTTTGATGATAGCAACCAAAGATCAAATATTATCATCATCCCTTAACATTTGGAAAAACAAAAATAAAAACGTGGCCCATAAATTGTAGCAAAGAGGGATTCGTATTGCGAGTCTCGTCCGATCAGATGTCCGCATCAACGCAACCTGTATTCTCCCCTTTTTTCCAAGCTACTCATCGGCGAATGAACTTTGCAAGAAGCTTTGACCGGTAGTTGGAGATTACGTGTTTCGAGTGAGTTGAGTTGTGGACATCATGCATGGCTAAAAGCATTTTGATTCCCAAAAGACCACTCTAAAGCGGCTCGGAAGTTTATTTCATGATAGTTATCCGAGTGGAGAAGATGGAAAGATATATTTCTCACAGCATTAAAGGAATATTTTTGGTATCGAAGCCTTATAGCCGATCACGACAGAAAACACAAAGTTAAGCTACGGTAAAGTTCTCTACACTACTTAACATTGGAATCAGACTAACTAGATGTGAAAAATGTTCCCTTTCATAGATCAGTTGAGACGTTGAATGCACATAGTAATTCACATAAAAATGAGCCAATTCCGGCATGATAGCACTACGACCAAATGTTTCTACACTATCTTGCCTCTTGGAAATGCAACATTAAATCAATACCATCCAAGATCTACATTCATGCATAACAAGAAAGTATCAGCTTTCCTTAGCATCAGCACTCTAAAAATGAGGCAAACTAAAATGATAACTGAAAAGTTGCCTCATAATCGACATGAACTTTTCATCCCCTATGCATTTAATTACAACACTCTAACTCGGATGAGAAAGTTCACTTAAAGCATGAACTTACGGCACCTTTTCTTGCAGAGGCAGATGTGGCCTACCTGTCTCCACAAGGAACTGCTTGTTGTAAGTGCGATGGCGCCTTTCCCTAGCATATATCACCCAGAATATTAAGGACAGCATCACTGCACCCGAAACCATAACCAGACCAATGTAGACCCGTTTGCTGTTCTGTTCAAGACCAGGGCAATTGTTCCCATGTATCGCAGTAAAGGTTTCGCGGACAAAACTGCAGTCTTCTAGCTGAGTAAGGAATGGCACATAATAGTATAATCCTCGGCTCACAGTTACAGCCGCAGTCATTTGGCTATAGATACTGGGAGTAACACGTCCGACGGTTGTACATATCTCAGACCCAGAGACAACAGCACTCCGGCAAACATAACCTTTCCATACCTGCATTGTAAATGAAAGAGTTTATGTAGTGAAGAAAAATGCATGCTGGTGGATGATACGACTCCATGATGATTGTTATTTTACCTGTGATGCATTGTTGAAGTCCACTTCTCCAGGGGTGCAAGTGCGGTTATTCAAGTCAGGTGTGTATGGGTTGCAGAGAGTAGGCATCAATGGGCCAGATTGATTATAATACAAAGGCACCAAAGCAGGAGGGAAGTTCCCATTGGAAACATTGACTATCACCTGATTGACAACACTAACTAGCTGGAAGGTAACTTCCCTGCTTCGATACAATGACTCATTGGCAGTGGCAACATCAACACATGGAAGAATATCATCTAGAGCTGTATGTGCATGAGGGTGGTCGACCCATTCATTCATTGCAACACATGTGTCCGCCACCACACTGGTAAAATTAATAAGAGTGAGGCAGTTAGTTGCTTAGCAAGTAAACATAGCAAGCATAATAGATTATGAGGATAGTCCAGAATTTGTACGTATACTTGGTGACCCATAAGAACATTAAACACATTTCTAGTCTTGATTTCACAGATACAATTTCAGTAGCTACAATCTTGAAATCTATGATGTGCTTTATACTTCCTGATCCTGATCCCATTTCAATTGATAAGAGTCCTGAAAACTAAGGATGGTTGTAATGCATCTCACTGTGCCCATGTTGTATAATGCCAATCTAGAAATCCCTCTACATGCAGTTTGTCTCCTAATTTAGTTCAAAATTTTTGTTTTTCTGATACCGGTCAGCGGCTGAACCATTAGGAACTAATATGGACCAAAGTACTGCACAGGACAAATTGGTACCTTCCAAACCAGAGAGAAAGAGGGAAAAAAGAGGAGGAGATGCTGCTGCTGCTGGTAGAGGTGGAGGGAGTTGAGTAGGAGAAACAGGCATAACAGTAGCAGACAAAGGACGTGATGGTAACCCTTACGAGGAGGAAATGATGATGACACGGCAACACGAAGGGTGAGAGCAGCGAGGTGGCAGGCAGGAGGAAGAGGTGGAGGGGAGAGAGGATAGAGGAGAGAATGAAAGAAAAAAGAACAAACGACTGTCAAAAGCTATAAAAAATTTTTAAAAAGTGACAAGGATACCAGGCGATATGCTTACCAACGAATACTTCCAGTTTTAATAATTAATACCAAAAGGCACACTTAGACTTAGGTAATCATACCATGCAAAGTCCGTATGAACCAAAACCAAGTAAAAAATGGTGGTTTGCATGTTGGTTCACGATCATACTAGCAAATACTGACTCATACCGGCTGCTATGGTCAATAATTTTGGATCATGCCTTAAGCATCACTAATTTTTAATTCAAATAAAAAATCATCCCAAAAAATTGATTAAAAAAAGGAATCCAGCATGGTCCCAGTCCACTCAGTCATGCTCAATTATAATTCTTAACTCTTGTAGAAGCGTACCTTTGGTTTTTTTCTACAATTTGTATCAAAGCTTGTGGTTCAGCTAAAAGCCCAAAGTACTAAAAGACCTAAATCATGTACACCCGTCTTTAACGAGTACTATTGCATAAAGATCTAATGGTGTATTGACATAAATGAGTTCTAAATATGGATGGATGACCTTAAGTATTCTTTTGATAGATACAGAGTATCTTCATATATGTGAGCTGCTCATCTTAAGAGAACACCCAAAAGGTAAAGCAGAATAGTGGTCTTGTAAAGCAAGTAAGATACCAAGGTGAATCTTAACCAAAAGAATGAGAGGAGTCTAAATACTGCTTTAAAGCCAGTCATGGCTGGTCTTAAGAGAAGATAGAACTCAAACAAAGCATTGCATATCAGAGTCAAGAATCCAAATGCACTGTAGAAGCAAGTTTTCAGAATTTCACTTACCAATACTAAACATAAATAGAATCAAAGGCCAAAAGAGAATTTAAACTGACTGATGCATCATGATTTTTGTTCTTGTTGAGAATCACAATGTAGGACAAGGAAGAAGAAAGAAGTGTGGAGGAGAAGAAGAGAAGAGTCTCTCCCTGTCACCCCATGATCCCTTCTCCAACGTGACATCCATTTCTTAAGAAAGGAAAAAATGAGAAGGAAGAAGAGAACTATCATTAAGTCCTCCACTTCCTTGTTTTTTTATTATTTATCTTCTTTTTTTCAATTTTATTTTTACAATTATACCAAGTGTATAGGCCAATATACCACTTGATATCTCGATACCATACAAATCCATTAGGTTGTTGAAACCAATATTGAACAGGTATTTGAAGCCAGAGTTGCTGACTCAAGGAGATTCTCGGAACAACATGACCAAAAAGCCAAGAGATGTAAAATGATATTTATCTATAACCCACAAATGGAGCTAAAACCATATTCAATCGAAATAAAGAAGACTTTGGAGTAAAAGAATCATTTAAATACTAAGAAAATTTTCATGGAAGATATTTGCTATTAGAAGATGAAAGTTTATGATGAATCTAGTCACCTATAAAAGAATCTTCTCACAAAGAGCTTTTCAACATGGACATGTTAATTAAAGGAAAAAAGTGGGCTAAAGTATCATGCCTTTAATACTAACAAATATGAAGAATTTCAGCTTCGATCATGTCCTAGGTTTTGTTGAATTGACTTAATTACGCAATTATCAGCTTCACTTCGAGGTCATATTATTTTTTTTATTTTCATGCATCATTCTTATGTTTAGTTATATTAGGGAATAGTGCAAGTCGTATTTTCCAATCGATTATTGTTTCCCTGTCTTACTATACGTATAAATTGACTTGGAAAACACCTAAAGCCACTACAATTAAGATTTAAAAGGTATGAGAATCTATTTATAGACAAAATTTTAGAGAGTTATGACATTTACCATTTAAAAAGTCTTCTTAATCAAGGAGTCTTCTAGGCTTAAGTAAAAAAAATAGCTTTATGTTACTAATACATTTGATGGTTATTATAACAATTAATATAAGAAGGTTGTCTTCTTTGTGTATGGCATGAGGCAATGAATTTGCTGAAGTGCATGAAGCACAACAATGTGGAGTCAATGAGCAGAGTGAGCATGTGCTATCCCTCTTTTCACTTTCTCTTTATTTTATTTTTCTTTTACGAAAATAGAAAGATTGCAACAAGATCCATGCTGCACTACTACATTTCCATTGCCCATACTGCCGTACTGCTCAGCACTATATGGCATTCTTCATACAGAAAATCTCAGCGACCTTCTTACTCTCATTTAAACTATTTTATCGCCAAAGTTCATCTCTACACTATACTTTGATTACACATCATTCTTAAACATTATGAAGATACATTTTCGATAATTCTTCACTACAAGCAAACTTAATAAAATTGACTAAAGAACACATATTAAAGTTTACTTCTGAATTGGCATCAATATTATGGACTAAAGAAAGACTTGCAATATTAACGTTACACTCAGAAAGCTCTGCCCATACATGTATTGCTTCTACGATGAGAAATTATTTCAGATAGCATAGACATCTCCATAGGAGACTTAAAGATTCCCCTTGTAGGTTTTGAAATCATTAAAACTGACGATAGAGAGGAGACCTAACAAAACTATTATAGAGAACAAAAAGAGATCTGAAGGCTCTTAATCTGACTAGTTATACAGCCCTAAAGATAGTTTAGTAGCAGAAATCATGTATCCAATGCCACAAGGTTGGGATATCACTGTTTGATTTTCTTATTCTTGTTATAATGTCATCCACTATTGCAAAGACAAAGAGATAAGTAGCACAGAGAAGACAAGGATCAAGAACAACCTTTGATTTTGAAACGAGATAAGGATGTTACCACAGAGGGACAAAACCATGATATCTAGAATTAATTCTAAATCCCATGCACATTCTTTTCAAATAATTCTTTTTTTCTTTTACTTGTTTTGTATTACTAAACATTTCATCTCATGGTGATCAAAGAAGCACAGGGATTATACTGGGGCTTCTTGTCATCCTCAAAGCTACAGATAGATAAGTTTTATATATATATATATATATATATTTAGCTAATACACAATAGTCATCTGCTACAACCATATCTTTGTACAACATGATTAACACATGTTTTGCAATAACAATATCAGCTATTTTTCAACACTGTTATTGCTTAGAAAATCAGCAGCATATTATCAGTTACAACAATGTCAAAGATACATGTACAAAGCAAAAGTGAAAATTCACATCTATACGTGGATTCACAAATGAAACAAAAGCAGAAACGAAGAATAAAGATAAGTGACGAAAGTTGCTTCATGTCATATATAGAAGTTTCCATGTAATGCTTTCTGCAGCGAAAGCCAACTAAAGAAAACTTCAAGAACATATCAATCATTCAATTATTGCAATTGTTAATGCTTTAATGCTATCCAGGAACAAAAGAGACATGAAAATTCAACATCATATTCTTCTAGATAACATGAATAGATTTTCATATGTAGCAAACTAATAGAATTCTTATGGAACTTACTTGTGTAAAAGAAGAAAAACACCACACAAGATAAATGTGCCTGTCACTAGAATCCACCCAACAACCACTAAGCTGTGCACATTATCAGCAGAGAAGCAGATTAGAAAATTTGAGTGTGGAATCAGAAAATATTGATGAAGAGCATCAAAATAAATTATAAGCAAAGATATGAACAAGAAACGAGTGGCTGATTGTCAAATCAGTTCACATACACGTAGACAAGGAACTGCAATCCAAGTATAGAGAGCACTGCAAGATTAACAAACTAAAATTAGAAAGTTAGTAAAACTAAGCTCTTAGGATTTTGCTTCAAGATATGAAACTCACAGAACCCAACGAATGCCAAAAGCAGCATCACTGCAGCAATTATGATCAAATCCAGTCTCCTGCAGGCCACACAAATACAACTAAGTCAAATGGTTCCACAATTGTAGTCTCTTCCAACTACAAGCTCCGCATAATGAGAAGAATGGAATTTCAACACAAGGGCCAATTGTCATACACTCTATCTAGCACACTGCTAATCTTCCTGGAATTGTCCAATGTCCGATTGGCAAGCTCAGTTGCTGAAGAGTTGACCTTTGTTTTGAGGCTATCGATTTCACTCTGGACATCAGCTGGGAGGAATACCTGGTCCACCGTGATCTTCTTAGCTTCAGCCAGACTTTCTGAGAAGTTCCTGAGGTTGTCTACCGTAAAGTTTGCCTGACCCACGACATAATCCACAGTTTTCGTAGTGCTGCTGTGGAACTTTCCCTGACTGGTGTACAGAACAATGCATCCAATGCTGGAAACGTTTCGCAATTCACTTTAAGAACTTCCACGTCATGAGAAACTAATATTATAAAAGGAAATTGGAAAGCTAGGAAAAAATATAGTCTTCCTACATTGCAGCACAGGTGAATAGAATGAGCAGAACAAGAGAGAGCGCATAGGCTGTTCGGGAATATGAGTAACTTCGGCGGCGGCAACAGAAGTAATAGCAACAGCTAAATAACAAGACCAGCCCAAAAACCAGGAACCACACAAAGGCAATGGCGAACAGGGGGACAGCCGTAAAACCAACAGACTGCAATCAAATATAAGGAATTATAAGTTGCAGCTATCATCAAACATCGGGACAAACGAGGGATAAGGGGAAACGAAAAGCTTACAGCCCAGTAGTGTTGCTCACTGATGTTCCAACCACCAGTGTAACGCTTGAATCCATTCAAAGGATCTTTCCTGTGTGTCCTATCCGCAGCCAGGATGAAAGAGCTGTTATCCACGGTAAGATTCCCGGTAGGTGGCACCTCAGCAGCATACCTCCTCGGTAGAACATACCCATCTCGCAGCCCTCCACCTACGGCAAATCGCCCACATTTTATAACACAACAAAACAGGGCAGATCTCGTACTGAGATCTTAAACGCTCATAAAAAGGGGAAAAAAAATCGATCTCCAAAGCACGTAAAGATGTTTTCCTATACCATTAAAAGTACCCAATTCGCTAAATAGAACACACAAAATAGATTATTTTGCTGATATTTTAAAGACTAACATGAAAGAGAATACAAATCTACCCCAGAAGAACAAAAAAAAAAATTCCTTTTTTTTATTTGGCAGAAAGAGGAGGATTGTGCAGAAGATAACCATTATTTCAGTAAAAGAACGACGTTTCCCAAATAATGAACACATAAATATCAAAAACTTGTCTTTAAGAACAGCTGGTATTCCTGCGAAAAGATAGAGCACTCGGCTGGAGAACAAGATTATAAAGAGAAGAATACCTGGTAAGGGCGTTTCCTGGATCTCAGAATAAGCGTGGGAGACCGAGAAGGGAAGGCAAAGGACAAGCATGAGAGGAAGAAGGAAGAGGGAAGCTGGAAATACAGGGAATGCCATGCTCATCGGAGCTGGGTTACTCGGTTCCAGGGTGCGCCAAGGTGACGCTTTCCCGAAAGCAGAGGCTTCAGAATCGCACGAAAACAGACGTTTTGGGGACGATAGAGGAGATGTCGTGGTGCTTCCTCACGAGCGCATTGAGCCGAACTGCGTAGGTTTATCGTCCTGGGGTTCTTCTTGCCCTTTTCTGTGCTTCTTTTGAGGGAGGGTGGTGGGAATCGGATAGGGAGCAGTGTCTCTCGCCTTTGCTTTGCTTGGCTTCCCCTTTAACTACGGAAAGCCCCCAACAAATTGAGAGCGCCTTCTTCACGTATCTGCCACCAAAAGGTTAACAAAATATAATATGTGCCACCGCATTCTTGCTTGTATCGATCCTATACGTCAAATATGACATCTCCTTACAAGTGTGTGATCGAAATATAATGTTAAGCAAAGATTAATAGATTGTACTATTGGGGGTTGATTGGAGCACAACCTCTTGAGGTGTAGGATTGGAAGATTATGTTATCACATGTTATGATACTTCAAATATGACATTAATATTTATATGAAGGATGATTTCATAAGGGGGTGGTGTTGAAGATAATTGAAGGGTTCTACAAATACGTAAAGTTGATGATATCTTGAACACGGTTAAGCTAATATTATAAATAAAGTTATTTAGGCATGTATGTAAAAGAAATATAGGAGAAAGCCTTTCTCTATGTATACGTGAAAAATGTGATGATAAATATTGCAGTTTGAAGGTTCTAAATACTGGGATTTGTTATTATTAAAATATCCTTACAGATTTGGTTGTATAAAGGCTCATATATAATATATATATAAATGAGAGATCTTTTCGTGTCATATCATATTTCTACTTTTTTTATGAAATTTTAATATGTGTGATAATTTTTTTTACTATATATTGTTATAATAAACAATAACAAAATCATGAATTGTTCACTGACACTCTATATATATATATATATATAGAGAGAGAGAGAGAGAGAGAGAGAGAGAGAGAGAGATAAAGCTATTATATGATTGTGAATACCCATTCCAAATGTTAAAGAAAATGAGGGAAATATCCATGATAAAATATCATTTTTATTTGGTAGGATAATTACAAAATACATGTTAGGTAATTTTAGTTGTTATTGATCAGTGAGCAGACTTGAGTCATTGTTTATTAATTAATAATTATATATACATATGTATTTTTATAATATTATATAAAAATTAGAATCAGGGTTATTTGCGTCCAAAAGGATGGTAAACTCATTAATTAGTTGATAAGAGATAATTTTGGATTTACCAAAATAACCAGTAGGAGTAATATATAAAGGTCAAAATATAATTCCTAAAATTAGTGACATCAGGATGTAAATAATGGTGGCGAAGAAATCGATTAAAAAGAATACTTCAACAAAAAGGTATCAATGACCTTTCAATTACGTAAAAGAAATGTAAATGAGCCATCAAACCTTGATGATCACAGTGATAAGAACTTTTGACCCACTCAAGCTCGACCATAACATGGCATGAGTTCAGTACAAATGTGTCTGTGTCAGACCCCTTCTCCTGCGTGGTCCACATTGCAACTCTAGTGTTACACATACGTATATACATATGTATGTGTATATGTATATATATACATACGATTGATTCTGACAGATAAAGACTCGTAATGAAATCTACCATTCAATCGATTCTTTATGGCAGCAGAATTCATGAACCTACTAACTCGACCAAAAAAAAGAGAAGAGAACGACTGCATGTTCATCCCAGTGCAACGAGGGAAAGCTAAAACTGCGAACGACCTGGGATCCGCTGTAGGCTTTAGCATATGTCGTTCCGTTTACTTCGTGACCACTGGTGGAAAATTTGGGGCCCGCAATAGCCACCGATAAAAGTTGCCAACCGTTGGTGTTATATTTGCGGTGGGTGCCAGCGGATCCGGACGTGGAAACTAAATGAATCCGATGCCAGGGAAAGAATGCTTCCCGGTGGATCTCTCTCGCTCGTGGGCTCGCTGTTTTTGCCGTCACGCAACTCGTGGTAGGTGAAAAGGGTCGAAGCTGATCGGGTGGCTGAGCGGGAGCAGCCGACACGTCGTAAAGGAGAGATCGAAGCCAAACGCGTGAAACATGTAATGGGGATCGAACGACGCGTGTTTCCGACAGTACACGTGGTGGATGTTCATGGACTTTGTACGTTTCCTCTCAACGTCGACGAATAGTCACATCGTGAAGTAACTTTCCGTCACGAATTACTTTCTAAGATTCGTTCCTGTACCCCACTTTTTGACTGGTCATCACTTTGGGCTCCACCTATCTTTCCAATGATGATAGAGGTAGATTAAAGGGCGATTCCAATTATCTCATCTTCTTTTTCTTTTTTTTTTAATCTCGGACCTTTTACATGTGTTGGTTCTTCAACTAAGATTAAAATTGATTATAACAAATAATATAATTTATTAATTTTAATTTTTTTGTATTCATGTGTAACTTTATATTTATTAATATTATTTTGTATTTGTATAATGTCGTATTATTTTTATTTTTTTCTCAAGTCGGTGTTGGTTTAACCCTCACAAGAAATCACACGTGTGCTCTTCCTACGTGCCAAAATTATGATCATGTATGCAAGCAATTTAGAGTAGAAAACTTCATCTGAATCGATCCCTCATTTCATTGACCAATTCATTCGATCATGAGTCCATTCGTAGCGGCATCGCTAGCAAAAACAGGATTAAGTTCACCGTAGAAATTTATCATATCACTATAATTAATATTAATTACTGTTGATTCGAAGCTCCCATCTTAAAATTAATCAAAGGAATCTTATTGAGTACCCATCTAATCTCGATATTAGTATTAGAACCAAACTAAACATGTAATATAGCTTTTGATTTCATATGCAGATGATCTTAATGACTCCATCAAAAGGTCTGATGCGTGTGTGAGATCCGCCCAAATTCGAATTGGTCCAATGCGATCCACTTAAATCTAAAATTTTAGTTTGTCGCTTTTCTAATCTTCAATAAATATAAGTTCACAGAAAAAATAATAATTAAATATTTTATATAAAATGATATCATGCTTCAATATCTGAGTCTAATGGATTAACTAACCAATCAATTTCACTTGATCTAAACCATTAATCAAAATATCTAAACTAAGATTAATAATAATATACTCATTGTATCTTTATAAATTAATTTTAATTTTATTGAGACTAATTAGGATGTTACGTTTAACTCTATAAATTTATTTTTACATAATAGCCATCTGCTAATTTCATGCCGCTATTTAGGGCTTTTAATTTGCAGTCAAAGTCAAAGTGGTTGAGTGACAAAGATCTTTGGGTTTTGAAAACATTAGTAGTAGAGATAATAAAATGAGGAAACGACATGCACGAGTGCACCTCCCCAAGTTTTCCAGCTGTGCTGGTTTGCTGCTCCAAATTGTATGGCCATCATAGACAGGTCAAATTAGCCTCAGTCGTCACTGCAGCCGCATATAGTATTTTGGAGATGACAAGTAACTCCCGGCTCTGATCTTGAGATGGTTGGACATGCATGCTCTCTGACAAGCTTGCATTGATGAGATCAAACTTCATTTGAACATTAAGGTGAGGAGCAGCACTCTATTATATGTCTTTGCCTGAACACATAATTGCCATTAACTATATGAGTTACGTGATCTTTTTGTCCTTGTATTTGGACGCTCTAATTCTTCTACTGGCTTTCACTTGTAATGTTATACTGAATATATATAAACACATCTATATTTAATGACTGTGAGCTGTTCAGATATAAGATATAGTGTTTTTTTTCTTTGTTATTTTGGTTGAATATAAAAAAAAACAATGAAAATACCAGCTACTACTTCACAGCAAGCAGCAAAAATCATTATATGTCTAAGGGGAATTTGAAAGCATTATATATAGTTTTATGATGGCTGTTGGTCTTATGTGCTACCACCAGTAGCCTTTCAATCGAACTAAAATGAGATCTAATGTATTGTAATTGCTTCGAAGACCAGTTTCCATTCACATTCTCGTCTCCCAAAATCTGGCAAATGGATACATAAGGCAACTTATTTATGTGTCTTCATGTGTGCTACTTGGACTAGAAATAAATAGGGTCAAAAGAACTCAATAGAGGTGAACATTAGCAGAGAGTCAGAAGAAGAAAGATTTACAGGCTTTTTTCTTTTGCAGAGTCAGAGGAATGTAGAGAGAGAGAGAGAGAGAGAGAATTTTTTTCTTCATTTTTATACATCTTAGTTTTCTGTCGTTCCACCTAACAATGTTGATTAAGCTGCAAACCAATTGCTTCTCTGTAACCCATTAAACACCCTGTAGATTCTTTACTCCCACCTTTTCCCTCTTTTTGTGATGTTGTATTTCCTTTCTCCTAAATTCTTTCATCTGTACTGTCTAGTTCTTAATTCCATCAGGATTTAGAAAAGACTATGCTTTCCAGCTGAATCCATAATGTTAGTACTGGTAATCACACATTTAAATGATATAACCTTAACTCTTCTGGAATGACAATTTCCAGTGATCAGGTTTTTCAAACCTTAAAGACTTATAACATGCATCAGAAATTGAACATAAGAAGTCCTCTTAATATGAGTACTAACAAGCTTTAGGACTGACATATATCAAGGACGAAGTATTCGGAGAACAGCTAAGTAACAAAGAGTGCTGCAGCACATGGCTCTTAGTCGTCTAGCCCTTGCCAATATCTTATGCTAATCAACTGTACTGGTTGGAAGAATTCTCCCTAGCAACTGCCACATTTCATGTGACCTCCATATGCAAAAGCACTGCAAAGTCTAACATACAGAAGGAACAACAGAAAGTGCTCCAGTTCAGGCACTCGGGGTGATAATTTAAATGTCTCTTTGGAAAATGTACAGTGAAGCTTGGAACTGGGAGTCACATGATGCTCATTTATGGAAGCCCCTCCAAGTTAGTTTAACAGGCAGGAAGAAGAAGAAGAAGAAGATGACGGTCAAGAAATAGCAACAGGTCTATTCTAACATAGAGGAGATCTATGTGGAATGCCCTTCCTTCTGCTCATGTTTGTAGCCATGTCCTCGGTATCGACTTTGTTAGCTGACCTTGAACATAGATTTATGCCACTGCGCTTCTTCCGGATGAAGTTAAGGTATGGGACATTGAAATCCTCCGAGTCCGACGAGCGCATGGGATCATCGCCTTCCACGACGGTGGAGTGTGTCGTCTCGTTCGTATCTTCGTCGTCGCCAACCTCGGTGTCAGGTGGTACGATGGAGTCGGGGCTCAATTGCAGTGATTGACATCTCCTGATGTAGTGCGAGAAATCCTTCTTGTGTCTTGCTATGTAATCTACCTACAAGGGCGGCACTTTGTGGCATGAGAAGAGATTTCGACATGATCCATTGCCATCGATGCGATCTGAGATTTGTAGTTGCACATGCGATCGCACATGAGAAGGGATTTAAGATCATCTTTCTACTATGCTACTCACCTTGCACTCCAGCGAGCAATGGATGTAAGGTTCTTGGAGGGTCCTGTCACAGGAAGTGCACACGTTTCCTGCTCCTTTGAATTGTCTGCTCTGCGGACGCTTCTTGAGGAATACTACCTTTGAACTGTTGATGGTGTAGGACTGCGATGCTCGAGTAACAGGAGAAGATGAATCAGATAAGAAACTATCATGTAGATTAGAGATACCATCACATACTATCTTTCGTGATGTGAACCTGAACGCTGGAGCAGTCGATGAGCTTGTCAAGGTCCTGCAGCCGCACAACGTCATGGTAGACGTAGCGCCGCACCTGCACCAGCCTGTGGAGGCGGTGAGACCGCAAGCAATGGGGGCAGATAGCCGTGCAACAGTCCAAACAGCAGATGTTCTTCTCGTTCTTCCTCGCGCTCTCGTGCACGGAGCAGCCGACGAAGAACTTTAGCTTGTCGAGAGCCTCCAGCCACGCCGGTTTGTGAGCTCCCTGCTGACCAACAGTGTCAAGAGATCCATCAGTTGAATCTGCCAAGTCGCATCGAATCAAAGATGATGAGAGCAACACAGACCATCTTAACTTCAACAACCGAGAGCTATGAAGCTAGCCGACTTCACAAGCCCCAGACGTGTTCTGCAGCAGGAGAAGAGGCAGAGACAGGGTGAAGGAAGGAAGATGAGATAGGGTTTTGAAGGAGGCATTTAAGGAAGATCACAAGGGTGCACAAGGTATATATATTAATGTACCATAGCGAGGGACACTATATTTTGTCAAGGGAGTGAAGGTGTTATGGAGTGGGGGGGAGCCATAAAGAAAGGAAGATATGAGGAGAACGTGGAGGCTGTTTCCATGTCTCCCTTGGCCTGTCCTTCTACAGTGGCCAAACTCTTCTTGGCCGATGAGCCATGCCCTGTAAACTAATCCAAGGGGCGCAGCAGCCCGAGGAGGTCGGTTGCTCTCGACAGTCATTTGTGCGTGGCACCGCGTGGGGCTGTGAGTCTCACCACGATGACGCTGCCTCGGGCTTTGCCATGTCTAACAACTTGTTGACGTTCTGATTTCAATCACTCCTCCTTTCAAAATTGGGCTGCGACACTGTAGAATATACAGGGCTCCTCCTTCCAATAGCCCACAGACAGGCAGAGGCGGCCCACCATCGGTTAAATAGCCGTCCTATCCATTGTTTCTGAGGCCACGGGCGCATTCCCGAGAGACGAGGAGAGGAGGAAGCGGCGATGGCACTCACCATCCGCCATCTCTTCTCTCCCCTGAGACACTGCGCGCTCTCCTCCAACGCCAGTCCATTCCCCTCCTGCAAGCCCATAGCCACCCCTGCCCTCACCGGCTGCAGAGCAAGGCGCGGCGACGTCTCGCTCTCCGTCGCATTCAACCCCTCCGGCAACTTCGACCTCTCTCTTACCGGAGAGGACGAGGGTGAGCTCGGTTCCTTCTGATAATGCCCGCATTTTACTGCGTTCTTTATGTAAAGTCCAGCATACACCGTCTGTACCTGCTAATTTGTGGAACAACTCGAGGTAGTACCACCGGGCGAATACTCAATCCGGATTAGATATTGTTGTTATCTTCATATGTTCTTGTTTGAGTTTAATGTAGCTGTTATATTTTGCATATTACCTGCTTGAAGAAAGGCTTCTTCAGCAGAACATAAAGACGTGAAGGGCACTACTACAACATGTGAATTTGGCCAAATATTATAGGAATCCGCTTCATATATTTAGGCAGAGGATTTGTAGGACTAGAACAACCAGCTTTGTAAGATAGGATGCCATAAACTCGTACCTGATAGCTTCTTTGGTTCAAGTAAAGGGCATCACAGAAGAGGACTAAAGTTCGAAGAAATAAGAATAATTATATTAAGCGACAGGGCTTTGGAGCATGTTTTTGCTTTTGATCTAATGAAGTAAATTTGTTAGCTGCTAGAATGGCAAGAGGTTGTCTGGAGGCCAATGTTGGGGAACTTTGGCATTGATATGATAGTGAAAATATGCTCTGACGCGGCTGGTGTTGATGCATGACCCGATTGCTGAAATTGCTTGACAGGTTGAGACCTAGAATTTCTTTTCTTGATTTTTCCTGATCTGCACATATGGTTGGTGAATCTACAAAATTGAGCAAACTACTTTTCAGAGGATTACTTCTGAGGGAGTCGCCAAATGGCATATTTCTTAAGAAGTGCCACCCTAATTAGATGACATTTGTGATCTATTTTGGGTCGCAGGTAAAAGTTCTGAACCTGTGAGGGAAGCTAACTTCTGACCAGTATTTGTTATTCATTTATAGGACAGGAGTGTGTTGCACATACAGAGATTGAAGAAATTAACTTCATATTAGGCAGGAGACTGGTTTATGTAATTGAAGATATGGTTGAAGGTGTAGAGCAAGGATTTAGGTCTTGGATTGTTTTTCAGTAGGTCCTCATGAGTTTCAATGTGGGTAGTCTAATCAGTTTTACCAAAATTTTCCGTCTAAATTCAACAAAAACCAAAGACAAAAAGAAAAAAAGATAGGAAATCAATTAAACAAAGAAATTATGTTTGCCATCTTTGCTTTTTAGTTATGCGTAGTTAATTGCTCTAGGCTAAAATTGGTATTGTATTGTCAATATTCTGTTTAAATAAAATTTATTGGACAAGCATATTTTCTAAATTATCTCTAATATCACGTGAGGTACTACTATAAAAATAATTTACTTGAAACAATTTTATTTGGATAACTTGTAGAAGCCCCAAATGCAACATATACATAACACAACAAAGCAAAATGTAGCAAGCATTCATTCAAATATTCAGGAACTTGTGAATATTACTTGAGATCTTTTAGGTATGTTGCCCTTCTGTGATATATTTGTATACTCAGCATAGGACTTTTCTGTTAGGCACAACATTTTTATTGGATAGAAAAAACAATGAATTAAACATTTTAAACATGTAAAAGGTGATACATATAAGTTACATTGAGCAGAAATTTTTAGATTGAACTTGAAGTAGAAAAACAAGAAAAAATTCAGAGGAAAATTCACCAAAATGATAAATAATTGACTAGAAAATGGAATAAGCTAGTTAAATTCTAATTTTAGCTAGTTTTAATCCTTCAGTATAATTGAAAGATGAACAAAACTGGCTGAAATCCAAAACTAGTCCTGTGTTTTAGACTGATCATAGCAGACTGATGCTAGACTACTGTTAAGTAAATTGCAACAATGGAATGTTGATAGGTACAGATTTCTATCTTTTGTTATTTCAATCTTTACAAGGAGTAGTACGAGTAAGCTGTGTCTCCATTGAAACATACAGGTTGGTTAGTGCATTGTTGCATAAGTGATAGGTCTTAGGTTCGAATTCATGTGTGAATGTCATGTACGTCATTTAATGTAACAAAAATTTCTTTTAACTTTTTAAGATGAGTAGAAAGCTATAGCACCAAGGGTAAAGTTTTTAGATAGTGAAGAATTTGCCAGACATTAGAGATGCTTACCAGAGATAATTCAAATTGGATAGAGAAATGACCTTAACCATTTTGAAAAATATTCTGTTGGAATTATCTTTCTTAGTATCTGAGAAAATGGTTGTTGCTGCAGTGCGTGCCCAATGGTTGCACCAATTCCATCTTCTCTCTGTATATTTCTATGTTTTCTTAGTAAGACACAATAGATTGATTGCATTTGGCTATACAGGTAACTCGTTATGTTCTTTCTTATCACACGTTTTAAGTAGAATGAGCACTTTGAGCTGATTTAGTTTGTGACACTTGCTTGTTCAAGGGATTCTTGGGTTTATAGTTACATTAAGATTTTGCTATGATTGTTGTTTTATAATTTGACCATAGGTGTGCCTCATGTCGAGTTTTTGTGATCAGAGGTCACGCTGATATATCTGGAAATTAACTGAATTTTGCATGTTTTTGTTCCAGCCCAGCAAGTAGCGCCTTCTCTGCCCCCAACCGAAGGGCGTTATGAAATTGTAATCAACAAAGATATTATACGACGCTTGGACCTATCACCTGTTGAAGCAATTGCAGGAAAAAGTTCTTCTATATGTGGTAAGCCAGTGAATCAAACCATCGCTTATTATTATCAATGATTTATGTTAGTGGTACCCTGCAATAAAATTTTCAGCTGAACCAAGAAAGCTTTTGGACCAAACAGTTGGTTTTACGATCAATTATGAAAGAGATGACCCTTATGACACACGTGAGTTATCAGAATTCCCTGATATAAGGCTATGGTTTGTGAGACTGGATGCTGCTTATCCATGGTTCCCTGTGGTTCTGGATTGGAGAGCTGGAGAGCTTGCTCGGTATGCAGCAATGCTAGTTCCTCATCAGGTATGAAATGTTTATATGAAAAGTATTCCTTTAGATTCAATTTACGATTCCTCTGTTTTTGAAAAGAAAGCTGTCTCGGTCTTCTTTAGAACTTGCAACATTTTATTCCACTGTATAGAATGAGTATCATTCGACTCGACTGTTTGGTTGGAAATGCATGACAGATAAGTATGAGACTGGGCATTGTGTTCAATCCAGAAGCAATCGAGTTGTTTGTACTAAACAAGGCTTTCACTGTGTATTCGTGGCTGAAACAACAAAAGTTTCCAAAGCCTAAACTGAAGACACGTGACATGGCAAGGATGCTTGGATTTGGTCTGGAAGATTCATTGTTTGACTTGATCGATCAACATCCTCTTCACCCTTCATAAACTTGCAAGTGTAAGCCTTAAAGTGATGATATATTAGATCTTGATGATGAATTGTTGAGTTACCTTCACTAGATCTTCAAAACACTGGTGGCCGAGAAAGTGGAAGATCTGATCGAACCATTCCACGAGATGGCAAGTTTACATTCTCTTACAATGAAATTAGTGAATCTGTACATTTGCATTTAAACTGTTAGATCTCTCTGCATGTTTAGGAGAAAGGTTTGATGTCAGTGACAGTGTAAATGCAGACAGATGCCGCATACTGTGTTCTGTCATGTTCTGACTTTTCTGAACATAATAAATAAGTCATATTTGTAATTAGAACTACAAAGTGACAGATACACATATTTTTATTAATAATTGCTTGCAGAAAGGCATGAGTTGGAGCATTCATGTATGTTGTGGAATGATCAATCATGACATCTCTCACATTTTTAGCAATAAATTTTCAAAAAATAATGAAAACAGATTATTAGGGGGAAATCTAAATTATGATGTAAGAATATCTTCATGCTGTTCATAGCAGGAACAACTCGACTGGTCTGAAAATTCATTTAAAGATATGCATACATATGACTACATATAGCTACATGTTAGCAGTGAACGTAAGTTTAATTGACCAAAAAGAGAACAACTCGACAGTAGGTATCATCATCTTGCTGCCATCATGATGCATGCATATTGTCTGCATTTACTTGCACTGACAATTCCACTGCCTTTGTTGCACCCTCAAACAGTACCATGCCATAACTCACATCCCCACCCATGCCGCATCACCGCAACCATCCACAGATAGGTTGACCAAGCACATGTCAAGCCGGTGGAGAGCACATGAGCCCACACCTCATGGAGTCCATCCTACCCTTTGCAATCAAGACAGAGGAACACAGAAACACACGGATCCATTAGATGCCGCTTAGATAATTCACCTCTTCCCCGAAGGACACAATGCCTCGATTAACTTGTTGCCAGTCTTTTAAGGACATAAGCCATCACATCTCCAACTCTCCTCGCAAAGGCACACACACATGGGACAAACCTCTCCCCATCTCTGTCCCTCCCTCCGTGTATCAGATCCAATCACTGCTTGCAAATGTGATCATCAAATGCTCATTCATGAAGTTGATAAATATAACGATGATGCATACTTTTTAGTAGTATCTACACAAAATGGGACCTAAGCCAAGAAAACTGCAGCATTTCCTGCAATGCTGCTGTCCGATCTCTCTCCTACTCTACCCACCTAAGCTGTTGGTATTGGTTTGTTCCTGCTAACGTTTCAGTTGTGGATTGGAGGCTTTCTCTTTGCAGGAGAATAGTCCATTCCCGCTATGTCCAGGATGTCGGGGTAGGTCGGCGGTCGCTTCGAAGCAGGCGGCGCCGTGTGGGTGTCGTCTTGGCTCCTATCGGCTTCATCCTTGGAATGTTTCTGATTGTTCTGTGCACTGTCGGCTCCCACGTCGTTGCTCTTACCGCTCTGTGAAAGACCATAGGAGGATGCATGTCAGCGGATGCTGCAGAAACACTCGGTGTTTGTTTGACGCTATCTATAGAATACCAACCTTAGAGGTGGCCATCGCATTGGTCATGAGTTTCCTGCTCTTTCCTGCAACAGCGGATAAAGGGAGACCAACTTTAGAGTCTAGATTAATAACTAGAACAAGCTGAAACCTGCCGACAAATCATGTCATTCTCTGATGTTTAGATGCGTTCAGTGTTGATACTGAGCTAGGAAGCAAAACTGAAAGACTAGAACTGTTTGACAATTAATGTTATCTTGGAAAAACATGATTCCGGTATAGAATCATTTGGCTGCATATTCGTGGTCATGCCAGTTTGTAAGGAACTCGATATACAATAGGTCATGAAGTAGTATAAAGGAAGTAATCTTCATGAAATCATGGATGGACTTCTCCAACTTTTCTTACCTGAGAGATCCCCATGTGATCCCCGTCGGAGCAGTTCTCCTGGAACCCCGCTCTCTTCCTCTTCTGCTTCTTTCATCAAACTCTCTTTCTCCTGGTATCAACATGCAATACAACAGTGTCAGTGAACCGGAAGTAATCAGAAATGCCACAGTGGACGCAGTACCGAGAAGCCACTGACATGGACTTGGCGGTGCAGGGGAGCCAGTGACTCTTCTTCCAACACTCTGGTCCCTGAACAAGAGAAACAAACGCGAAGGTCAGCCACGCTCGGCTCTGGTGAAAGATGAATACCTTCTTGGTTCGGATGACAGGGTTGAGGCTCCGAAGGTACCTTGAGATCTGTTAGCCGAGAGTAGTAGAACCAGGAAAAGAAGAAACATCACTGACACCGCAGGCTTCATTGGAAGGAGGTTTGCTCCTAGGAGGACTATACGAGAAGAGAAGATACGTACACGTTTGGGGTACGACTTGGAGATCTGAGCTATCTCCTCTTCTATATGCGGGATGTGGAAGGAGAGAAGTAAGTGGCTAGGGAATGAGTGTCTAAAACTTTCTGACACTTGTAATATATATACACACAGACCTCACTGTTCCATACCTGAGATGAAATGTGTGAAAAGTCCAAACACCAATATCTTTCTCAACAAATAAACTAGCATGATTGACAATTTATGCCATGCTTTCTTATTCTATGCTGTAACTGTCACTCATTAAGGAAGGATGTTCCCCAAAAAATTTGGACTTTGTTCATGCTCATTATTGTCATCGCAAACTAGTCAGATCACATATGTTAAGGTAAGAACGGAATGTGTTTTCTTATGGTTCCTGCAAATTTAACAGGTTTCATATTGGACCCACCCTACTCGTTAAAGGCTTGACCATGAAACAAACATTCATTTGGAAGAGCTAATCGATTGTGAAGATTGGAATGGATTGAAGTGTTGGATTAAACGAGCTTTTGGTTCATTGCGGGCAACACGAAGCCGGCGTTTAGTGTTTGTCAGGTTGAGGTCACCTGAGGGCGGGCCCGAGGCCACGAGGACGTCCATGTCGAGGACGGGACCCGGGAGGCCGGAGGCCCCCAGAGAGACGGCGCCACGTGTCCAGCGGCTGCTCATGTTGCATGTCTGTGCTTTGGGCGGCACCACGACAACGTGGTGGCGACGCTGTTGGTGATAGAAAGGTGCAGCTCCCCTCGGCATACAAGGACAGGTCTCCCCCCTCCCTTCCCCCATCTTGTGTGTACCAACTAGTACTTACAAATGGAGCTGTTTCTTCTTGGAATTGGTTGCACCTCCATGCGACTGTGTCAATACTACACCACCACGGTGGTAAATAAGTTCCGACGATGGTAGAGAAGCAGGCGTGAAGCCCACATGACACATACTGCGACGACGAGTGCTCGACTACGTTTAGGTCACAACCAGAGATGGTTTGGCAGGATGGACGCTATCAATGCCGGCAGCGATCTGTGGCCCTACATCAAGTCATTTCAGAACATGGGGCGCCGTTTGTTCCGGCCACCTCGTGCATCATCCATCTCATTGACGACGGCAGTGGCGATCACGATTCTATCACTGTAATTGCACACGATGAAAAGATGAATCTCACTGTTCCTCACAGCACATCATATTTATGCATTTTAATTATGGTTTGTGCACTCGTCGATGCAATTAGTCAATCTTATTTAAACATACATGGATACCACAGACAGAGAGTTTATGTGAATCATGTAGTTTACATCAATTAGGAAGCTACTTGTTGTGACAAAATGACAAGGCTTCTTAAATATATGGATGGAGAATGTTTCTGTGGCATCAGCAGCATATTGACTAAACAATTAATGGAACGCATACTCCTAACCAACAGCTGCACAAAATGTAGATAGGATGAGAGAGGGTGCCAAAATTTGACACGACCAAAAACGCTATCCATGCAACTGTATGGTATTTATTATACATAGTGAGCAAAAGGTTTCGTCTTTAACAAGCCATGAGAAGGATGATATTTCTCCATAGAGTGACAATAAGAAAAATTTTATGAGTTGATTATGAATCAACCATAGGTGTGGTATGCCATGCACTCTCGAGTACTAATCGTACCCCTTCGAGCTAAGCACCGAGCAATTGCTGGGCAAAGGTCATACATCGACGACTAGAGACACGAAACTTTTTCTCATCGAGACAAGTCCTCTTGCTTTCCGAGAAGGAAAGGATTCGGTGAGGGGATTTGCCTGTACGAACTGGCCGACATGCCATGCTTTTGAGGATGAAACGAAGGGCTTTGGCATCTGACCACGCCTTCCCCTTGTGGTGCCGGGAGTCAAAGATCCTCCTTTCGAGATCCTTCACCCCAATATCTCCTTTCGACTCGGTACTTCCGAGGGCTCCCACGCCCAAGTTCCAAAGATTTGGGTAGTCCTCGAAACAAGTGTTCCATGTCACTCACTCATCTCTGCGCTCAGTCTGGAGCTGCTTGCTGTGTTCAACTCCTATGTGTTGGTCTTCCTAGGTCCTGCACACTGTGTACCTCTTTCTTGTAGTGCTTGTCCTCGTAGCTTTGGTTTGTGTTCCCTCCCACACGAGTTCCAAGTCTCCATGCACTCATGTATATGGGAAGTGTTCAAATCTATGCCGAACCCAGGAACACCTGGATCCGTCTATCAAGCAGAGCACTTATGTTTCTGAGCCATTTCTGGGTCGGCTGCATGTTTAACTAAGGACTGCATGATGTAAAACCATTACAAAAAGAAGTGATTTCTTACAGCAAAGTTGTTCTCAGAGCTTGATATCAGAGAACTGACGATAAAGATGCAGAAGAGAAGAGAAATAGCAGTTGCATATTGTTTTCTGTTCACCGACCCTTTGAAATTTGAGCTCAAGGCTTCATCGAGGCCGCACCAAATGCCAAGAGGAGTACAGATGGGAAGCAGAGCAACAACATGCTTGTCGGAAGCATGTTCGAACCTTGGATATCCTTGTCTGATTGCTGACACCGACTCATGTTTCTGTGTCCTTTAAGAGACTCCCATAACGCTGCAATCATCAACAGACGGTGCTGTTGGTCTGCTCGAGCTTGATGATGTTTGTGTGATCTTTAACAGATCTAATGTCGATGAGAGCGGTCAAGGAAAACGGTAAAAGGCAAAGGAATAGATCGAGGGATGGGAGATCTCGCAACTTTGTCAGCACAAACCAGAGTCCAGCCAAGAACATTGCCAGATCGAAACAAAAGCTGCCGCTTCGTGTCAATTGCCTTTTGCCCTTGGCTTTTTAGCATGCAACCAAATACCGAGTATGGTGGATAGCCTCTGGTTGTCGAGCCATGGCGCTCGAGGTCCCCATCCCTCGCAGTTCTTCTTCCTAACGTCTCTCCGTGTTGCGCTCTTCCTCCCTTGCCGCCTTCCCTACTTTTTCCCATCGTTCACATGGGGTTGATGGATTCCCAGCGGAGGCAATTTGCGATGGTCCCCCATAATTGTCCGCGTAGTGTTCGGGAAAATGTCCTCTCGGATTCGGACCAACTTGACAATTTGACGAGAGGACGAGTGGCTTTGCCGTGTGGCTTCTCCATCCGGAATGGGAGGTATTGTAACTTACAATTATTCTATTTTACTAAACTATTATGATTCGAAAAAAATATATTAAAGATATTTTACAATATTCTTATGCACTTCTTCAATTCGAATGAACTAATAATAATCATGATTACTCTTATTTGCAGGGATATATATATATATGCTGTATAATCATAGATATATTGATTCCAAACTTTTGTATGGTATATATGTAAGCCCAATGTTGAACATTAGAATTTGATTCCCGTATCGTTGTCGGCTCGACGTGAGAGAACGGACTGGGCCCAGTTAATTGGATTAGGTGGTTGGCCCAAAATAAGCCGAATGATCAAAAGCGTGTGCCCATTGAGTTCGACGTAGAATTTAAATTGGACTCGAACTCGGTTTTGACTGTACTTTATATGATTTATGAGGCTATATATGTGCGTTTATGTTCAATTTATATAATGAATCTCATGTTTTCAAGGAAATATCATTGTGTTTGTGGTTTCCATTAATTATCCAATCTCTCAATCAAATAAGGAAGAAACAATAATGTGTACTGCTAAAGGAAAGGTATATGCCAAAATATGTAGATGAAGAAAATATACATCAAATCAAGGTATTAAAAGAAATAGTTCACGGTTAGGGCGTAATGAGTTAATTGGTTTATCAACTTTATTTTGTCTAACCCACTGACTAAAATATATTATGTAACCTAACGGTGACTTCACGTAATGATAAGTCATCTAAATAGTTCTTTTCTACTTGAGCCTTTCAATAAATAATATATTAATTTTTTAATCTAAATTATTGATTAAAATACTTAAAACTAAAATTGATAATAACGAACTTATGAAATCCTTTTACATCCCAGACTACAGAAAATACAACAAATATCAAATTACAGGTAATTAACTCCTTATAGTGGACTACCACTTTATTGCTTGTCTACTCTATAGATCAGATGTACGGATAATAATTTTTCACTCGTTTTTTTTTAATTCTGAACACTAATTTTTCTGCAGAAAAGTCAGTTAAAATCATAAGCTAATAAGAAAAACCTCCTCGCCCCTAATATTTTAGGTGTCGATATTAGAAAATAACATGGAATCCACTTAGCTCACACATCAATAGGATTTTAGTCCCATAAGATCCATAATATGATATCGAAAAATAACTGATGGTCTTAATTTTATCTTATTATTATATCATAATCAAAGCTTTATATTTCGACATATGATTCGATGACTCAATAATGGGCAAATAATTCGTGTAATTATTTTTAATATTTGTCTAACGTATTATAAAAGCATCATCAGGTGCATCATCAGAAAAAAGAACTCTCATATTATCTATTATAATATATATGAATTCTTTGAACCTAATTTAGTTATTGGAAATTTTTTTTTGAATATACCCCTGACGTAGTTTTTATGTGCATGTCATGTGTATATGTGTGTAGGAATAGATATATGTGTATGTCATTGGATTTTTGAGTGGAAAGAAAAAGTTTTCCGACCACATATAACTTGTTTCACTCTTAACCATATAAATGTTGATCATATCTCGTAATAACTTCATGGGAAGTCCTCAATCGGAGTCCAGATCCGACCCGTACCTGCAATTATCCGACCCGCGAATTCAAACCCGGGTTCGGGCAGGGAAGCGGACCCGATTGGTGATTTCCTTCTGCTCCCAACGCCGTATAAATAACAACAAGTCCGGCATTTAGGGCTTGTCTTGGAGCCAGCAAATTCTCCTCGTTCCCTTCCGCCGGCTTATAGCCCTTGCCCCCTGAAGGCCAGCTCGTCGATCTCCTTCGCTTTCTCGGCCATGGCGGAACAGGTGGGATCACATATCGTTTGATTCTCTTCCTTCGTCTCTTCGTTAGGTTTTATTTTTTCCTTATTCTTTTTACAACTTCGCTTTTCTTTGGGAGCATTTTGTCCCGAGTTTAAAGCGCCTTTTTATGTCTAGTAGATTTGGATTCTGTCGATCTTGAGAAAACCCTAAAGGTAGAGTCGAACGTTCCAGATTCATCGGATTTCGCTGTGGAATCGATGTTTTTTTTACTTTTACAGTTAATTGTTAGAATCGTTTGCGAGAGTGTGATGTCTGCGTTTGGAACTAGGTTAACAATCTTGGTGTCTTGCCACGAGTTTTGTCTTTTTTACCTGATGCTAATGGTTTATTTCGATTTGGTATCCTGTTATGCAGACGGAGAAGGCATTCCTTAAGCAGCCAAAGGTGTTCCTTTGGTAAGAAAACTTTCACACAGTAAATTCTTGAGTTAGTGCTCAAATGGAGTTGTAATGGTTACTGTACAGCCCAAAGAAACCTGGTAAGGGAAAGAGACCTGGTAAGGGCGGCAACAGATTCTGGAAGAGTATTGGGCTTGGGTTCAAGACTCCAAGAGAGGCCATTGAAGGTCTAAGATCTAATACCAATTTCTTCCCCTGCTTCAATTCAGTTTTTTTTTCACACTTGTTATTTTAATGTTAGTTTGAATCTGAGTGACTTAGTTTTAGAGTTTAGACAAATGCCTCATATGGTTGCAGACCATCTTGGTTATCATCATGGAAACAATTGCTGCACTCGGGAGTATTAAGTGACAATTAACTTCGTTGACAAATTAATTATATTTCTGATGTTGTGCATTTTGTTTATGCTTGTTATGTGTGGTAAATAATCTTTTATGCTAATCCTGTTGACTTGTATATATATGTTTTTAATAAATTGTGTCCTTTGGGTTTCTTCTAATTGTTTTCGAGGACTCAACTCGACTATTCTCATCTGCCCAGAATCCTTATTGTTTGACAACTATTTCTGGCTCTGATCACTTGATGATTGTTTACACTATTTGTTTATTACACTTAGGTTTATCACAAAAGAAAACTAGAGTCATCTGTCTTGCACATTTTTGACTTGATCATATACTACAATACTAATCAAGGCAAATGGTAGTTATTAAGAAAATTTAGGAACCAAGTGTAAAACAAGGGTCTTGTTGCCTATTGTAAACAAATATTTTTGAAGAGCACCAAAGCAAGTTTTAGTTTCAAATTTGTAAATGGTGGTCACTATCTATTTTGTCAATGGGTATATATATGTTAAACATTAGTTTCAATTGAGCACACTCTTGGATTACCTAAATTTTTTTTTGTGTCTTGTTAGGATTCCTATTAATTAAAAAATATAAATTAAAACAATATTCTACTTGGTAAGTCATGACCACATACTTGAGAATGTGCTAGTGCTATTTTTAATGGTTTTTTTTGCACATTAGTCTCTCAATGTTCCTTATTTTTGTCAAATTTTGTTATCAAAATCATGGTTCTAACCTGCTCTTATTGTGCATGGAGGTCTTTCTATTCAGCTTTTTGTACTGTAGTCACTTACCTAATGATTGAAACATGTTACCTAAACCAGGCAACACAAGTTCAATCCAGGTTTGTGTTGTTAGTGAGTAGTCAAACTAACTAAACAGACAAAAATGGAATATTGGCTCTTTTTTCTTGTACTGTAACCGAATCCCTCTTACTCCTTTTCCTGCTCCAAACACCCACAAACCCCCACCCCCCCCAACCAAAATCTGGGTGCTTCCCCGTACGGTCCTTTTCTGTTGGAAACTCTTGCATCATAAGCTTCAAACCACCGAAAGACTGATTGCTATCTTTGTTCTACTGGTCCTGATAGCCAACATCACATCTTTTTTACTGTTCCTTCTCCTTAAAAGTCTGGGAATATTTCCAACTGAGACTTAACATTCAATTCCAGTTCTTCTCTTATTTGGCGGATGGCTCCTGGTTGAAGGAAGTTTCTGATCTTTTCTCTCCTTCATCCAACCATATGGTTACCCTTATCATCTATGGCCTTTGGATGATTTGGAGGGCCCGAAATAATGCAGCTTTCCGTACTACTCGGATTGCCCTTTCCACGGTCGCTTATATGGCTGTATCATATTTGTATGACTGCTCTTGTATCAGCCAGACTAAGGGGGTGCAGTCTCTGCAGTTGGTCATAAGCTCAATTCAAGTATGTTGGTCGTGTCCTGCAGTGGAGTGGATCAAGCTGAACACTGATGGAGCCTTTGACGCACAGTCAAAGATGGGAGGTGAGGGCTTTGTGCTAAGGAACAGTGCTGCCAGATATCTCTTTGCTGGATGCATATTTCTATATGCTGGCAGCCCTTGGGTGAACATAATTTTGGCAGTCAAGGAAGGAATCTTGGCTGCAACCCAGCTGGGTGTAAATAAGCTCATTACTGAAATTGATGCGTAATGGATTGTAAAAGTTTTGAACAAGGAGGAACCCCCTCCTTGGTTCCTTCTTAATTCTCTTCGTGAGATTTTTGCTCTACTCAACATGATCGTCGAGTGGAGGGTGATACACACCTTTAGAGAAGGCAATCAGTGGGCCCATTGGCTGGCTTCTTTTGCTAAAAAGGTCCAAATTGGATCACATTTGGACGCAGGATTGGCATCCTGACTCTTACTGTATTTTGTGCTTGGATGAGCAAGCTGGACCTTGTAGTCGGCTTTTGATTTAATATAGTTCTTCTCCTTTGGAAAACAAAAAAACGGTTCAGAGTTTTGTCATTGGGTTTTGGATTAAAGACGGATTATGAAAGAGAGAGATCCATAGAAGTTAAGAAGAGGATCATTATAGATTTTAAAGAAACAAATACTGCTCGTACAGTATGTCCTGCCGGTCTGACCTGCATTTATTGGTCTGACTAGGGACCAATATCTTCCTTTATTGATGTTTATTTTTTTAATTATTTTTTTGATGATATCTGGCAGTATGGGTTAGTATATTATCTGATCTATTGGTACAATATCAGTTGTACCAGTTATTAAAACCATTGTTGTAACAGGATTTAAATCTTGTGTAGATACATGAGGATGGAGAGATGAGATGCATTGGCTTAAAATTTGATGTTTTGTGAGGAACAGGTAATAGAGGGGAGACAGTAAGATAGGGCATCACGTGGTAGATTGGGTTACTCTGTAAAGAGTAAATTATCTAAAAAATATTCTTTAAGTATAGATAAAATTACACTGTTTCAGGCATATGGCTGTGTCAATTCTAACGAGTCCATATACTGAAATGTGCAGGCTATGAAGAGTAGAGGGACTATTGTATAAATAGCAAGAATTGATTGGTGTTGTACACAATTAAAAAATGTGAGGGACAAGTGAGCAGCACATTGTTTTAGTTACTTATATCTTGTATATCGAGAAACAAAATCCAGTCAGAGCCAAATGGCCTCCGTTCTTTTTGTTTCACACCTGCATAAAAATAGTGTTAGATTATTGCATCTTGTATAATGGGTTTCTGCTTAAGAGGACTTTATTTTTGCCTACTTTGCTGTAGTATTCTATTTTGTTGAAGCAACAGAAGATTACAGACTTGGATCTTGCTTGCAGGTACTTACATCGATAAGAAATGCCCATTCACTGGGAATGTGTCAATTAGGGGTCGTATCTTAGCTGGCACATGCCATAGTGCCAAGATGAACCGAACCATTATCGTACGCAGAAACTATCTTCACTATGTGAAAAAATATCAAAGGTGAGCAATGTTTACCGGTCCTCTTCACCTTTTCAAATAAATATCAGTTCTGATTTTCTTTTATTTCTTCTAGGTATGAGAAGAGGCACTCTAATATAGCAGCGCATATCTCACCCTGCTTCCGTGTCAAGGAAGGGGACCATGTTATCATTGGTCAGTGCAGGTAAGATTATTTTTGATAATATGGTCGAGATCCCAATAACAGTAAGGCGCCACGGAATCTTTTGCATACATGTTTTGAAAGACTGAGGTTCATATATGTGTCAAAATAAAGTTATGGTTAATGGTGATTGTTCCTATAAAATTCATGGTACTGAAAATGAACATTTATTCTGTGTAGACCATTGGCAAAAACTGTGACTTTCAATGTTTTGAAAGTCATACCAGCTGGATCGACAGGTGGTGGCAAGAAGGCATTCGCAGCTGTGTAAGGTTGTGCCAAGGCTTCAAAGCTGAGGAGTTGGAAACTTTAATCCGGAAAAGGTTGTCGTGCAACCAGTTTTTAGTAATTTAGCCTTATTTTGCACTATTTTCTGTTCTTATAAGTTCATCATTTGAATTTTTGTGGCATCAAGATTATGTTGTTGAACAGCTAGAAAATTCGTCTGACGAACATCCAAAGATGTGACACTCATATTTGCAAGTTCTAGTTGGTTATCCCTTGTTTTTATTTCCGAATCAAGTTCTGATATCAATGCTAAACTGGCATGATGTGATGGTTACAGTTGCTGCCGTTCAGTCATTGATATTAGCTTGGGTTATTCTTGATGATTGTTAAACAGAATATACAATAGGCTAACTTTAAATTGCTAAAATGTTGTTTGTTGGAATTTGGCATGAACTCACCAAAATGTTCATCCTTTCTTGTTGCCTCGTTCTCAGTCTCCGTCTGCTTGCTTTATTTTTTTTTCTCATTTTTATTTTCTGCTATCGAACAATAGCCGAGTAGAGAAGACATTTCATCTCAACTCATTGTTTCCATTTATCACAAACAGCAGATGCGGGTTCATCTTTAAAAACCGATTCTTTCTTACGAGGAAGGGCACTTCTTAAAAGCAAAATCTGGACCGTAAGTGTTGGGCGAATCAGCTAGGTGAAGGTGAAGGTAGCTTTTCTTATTCCAAATAGATGAACGAGTAAAATATTTTTTTTTTTTTTTAAGTTTTTATGATTTACTAATGTTTAAAATAATTTTTATATTTTAAAAAAAATATAATATATAATTTTTTTCTCAGTTAAAATCTATATGCTGGTTCATAATAAAATATTAATATAATAATATATATAATTTAAATTAAAATAATAAAAAAAACTGATAATAAACTATAGCTTGTCGCCGAGGCTGTTGTTGCAGCAAGAGGACACACACGTTCGAGCATTGCTCCCCGAGGAACCACCCCACCGTGCTCTTGAAGCTCGGGCTCCGCAGGTTCTGCGAGCACCCTTGTGAGTTGAGCATTGGGAACGACAGGCGCTTCTTGGCGGAGCCGCCCCGATCTCGGTCCAACGTCCTTGGACGCTGCCTCGGTGTGCTTTGCGACCGCACTCGCGCCTTCGCAGACTGACTGCGTCATCACCATGTTGTTCGACACTGTAGCCCTCGACATCGCAGGGTAGTGCTGTCACAACGACGATGATGATGCTGTCGTGTGGTAGTGGTAGTGGTAGTTCGGCACATGGACGATGGAAAGACTCCGGTCCTCCCGACCGGTGCGAGGGAGTGGCAGGCGAATAGGGTTGGTTGTTATGGAGGTGGGTGCAATGGAGGGGGGAGGAGGGGTGCTGTCCGACGGGTTGCGACGACGATGGCGTATGGCGACGGGGGAGGAGTAAGAGAAGGGTCGAGCAGTGTCGATCTCCAAGGTCTTGATGGGAGTCAGTGGAGGCTGTCGCCCTGTTGTTGATTCTGTTATCGAAAGAGGACCTCAACACAATCCAGCGATCCATCCACCGGTGCGGCCTCTTCTCTTCCACCGACGCCACCTCGCCGTTCACTTCTTCGTCGAGCAAGGGCGAGGGGTTCCGGTGCGATCTCCAGAGCTTTCCGATGGGCCAAAGACTCGATGTCAGTCACATTACAGAGGAAACCAGGGGAAGCAAGCGATGTTCCTACGACAAGATGAGGGAGGAAGAAACCAGCCTTTTTTGAGCTTGCTTGATGAAAGAAGGCGTAGAAGAGCGCTCTTTCTCGTTTTAAAGCAGCCTCCTTCCGAACCTGCAGCATCGCTTGGATCTCCTCCATTGTCTTTGGGCGGTCGTCCCAGTCATCTGCGAAGCTACTCCCGTCCCTCGACAGCTCATTCCACCAAATAAGAAAGACACACATAACAAGGAAGACGAAGAAAGCTTGAGTTCTGACAGGGACATGTTAGTTACCATGGATCTCCTCTCCGCGAGCTCCTGGAGGTACTTGGACTCCCAGAAGGAGGTGTCACAGTTGAAGGAGGACTTGGTGGCACCTTGGGAAACTGTTGCCGAAGACTCCTGCACCATCCGCATATGTTGGTCTCTCACCCTCGCCAGCACTCTCACCAGCTCTTGCATGCATCGCAGCGTCATGTTGGCTTGCTTCCAGACACTCACCAATGCCTGTAGCTTCACAAGCCCCTTTAAAGCTTGCAGCGCCTTCCTCACCTTCAATCGCACACCCAAACTCAAGCCTACGTTAGAGCCATCCCTCGACTCCAAAAGAGGGAGAGGGAGAGAGAGAGTGCAAAGAGTCATATGCCAAGTAACCTCGAAAGGCAGTTTGGATAACTATGGCAGCGTACTGCTCCTTAACAAAGCTAGTGGAAGGCCTGGTGAGGCGAACCACCTCCGCAGCCACCTGCACTATCACTACCGCCTCCTCCACTATCACCAAAGAGAACGATACACCTAATATCAAAATTATCCATTGTAATTATAACGTTAACTCAAACTTATATGCTCTACCACCAAGCTAAAAGTAATGCTCTACCACCACCAAGCCATATTCCTTCCCAATTCCATCAAGAAATATAATTAATCCAAAGGCAAAGGATTGAGAACCCGATGCCACTATTCCCGAAGAACTTGAAGCCAGACTTTCCTTCTATACTATTATGGACAATAAAGTAATCAAAAAGTTAAATTCAATTGTCAAATATCCTATAGAAAATAGAATTTCCTACTGATTCCAACCATAACACGTTTTATAAAAGCCATACGATTTTTCTCGATCTAAACCGAATAAAGAAACCTGCTATTGTTGAAGAATAGAAGGGAAACAGAACCAAAGCCAATATAATCATATAATCATTCTTCTTGCATCAAAGATCTTACAATTTCCAAAGAAAAGGAAACTCACATATGGAGAAGCAAACAGATGCATTGGTTAATAACAAATCATGTTCACTGTTAGTGCTGAAAAACATATCAATTTCTGAAATATTTGGAAAATTATGTTCAACTGTCAACAAGAAAACCAAAAAGGAGATCCAAAAGTACTAAAAGCCATTATGAGGTCCCATAGTCTATGTTCAAAAGTAAATCATACATCTCAAAGACTAGTTCTTAGACACAAATTGAGAAAGGCTATTCTGTGCAACTTACACCAGAGCTTAAAATAACTATGTTTACCTGAATATTCTACAATCCTCAGATCCAAGGACAATAACAACAATGGAATCTTGTCATGCCAGTGAATTGGTATGTGGTAGTACAGCATCATCTGAAGGAACTGGAGGGTCGTCGGATGTGCCATTAGAAACTAGTTCCGTTCCTTCTTGCACATTCATCTCACTGAAGGTTCTTTTCCTTGTCAACGATTCCAACATCTCTGTCTCCTTGACCTTCTCCCCCTTTTTCTCTATAGTTTCTTTTTCCTTCTCTGGCACTTGAGTATCACTTGTAGAAGGCTCAACTGGTGGTGGCAGCTCACGACCATTTAACCGGCAATATACTCTTTCAACGGTTTCGCTGATCTCCTTCCCCAAGCCATTATTGTCAACAATTAGCTCCCAAACAGCTCTAGATGCCTTCTCAAGCACCGGAGTTCTGCAAAATTTGCTTATAATAATTTCACTAACAAGATAAATGACCACACAGGGCACAAAGATTATCGTTTAGGCAGTAATAGCCAGTCATAGTTTAAGCAATTAATTATAAGGTCCCCAATAGTGAAAAAAACGACAAAAGAATTTAATTTTCCCTTCCTTTACCCCTTGAATGCTGATCTACACAAATTTTATTAGCTTATAGCAAATGCTCACTCTAGTTCTCGCCGCAGTGCATCAAACAACTCTCTCTTTGTCTGTTTCTCTGCACCAGGAGTATTAAGGACCTTACTTTGCTCAACCATCGTGATTGTGTTATTCTTAAGCTCTTCCTGCAACCACATGCCAAAAGTTCAGGAAAGTTACATATGCAGCCCATTTAGATCCCCTGTAAGTGATTATCTAGTCTCTTGGAAGCAATCAACAAAAATGCATCTAGCTCTCTTGAACCGATTTAAGCAAGCATTCTAATGTTCAAGTTTGAAATTAAAAAAAAAAACATTGTTATATCTAAACAAGTATTCTGAGAAAAGGCACTCTGTTTTTTCCAACAAGTAAAAAATGTGCAAGGCCAATTTCCAATTTGAGAAGTGCTCCAAAATAAATTAGAAGTAAAACAAAATAAAAAGCTATTTGCTGCCACTAATCTGCTAGTGGATTTCAGAAACATTAGACAAGAAACAGCGCATTTCCATGGTAAAAAGTGCAGAAGCTTATCTTAATCTGAAATCAGCATTGCCAGATACATCAGCTCCAAAATTCCAGTCATAAGACAGGAACTAATTAAAGGTACAAGTCAACTTAATACCTTGTAGCTTCTCTGTTCACAAAAAAAAATGGGGAAGTAATAGGTATTAGCAAAGTTTCAAATACTGGTACATATGTATGGTACAGTCCAGTCCGACCAAGGACCAAAAAATTGACTATATCTTGGTAGTTAGTACTGTTGATGTTCCGGATGGTACAATTTGATATAACATCTAATATACTGGTACTGTATCGGTCTAAATAAATGTAAAATCTGGAATCAGACCGAGATTTTAAAACTTGGGTACTAGTATGTCAGTAAAATTTTGCATGTTCACCAAACCTTGATGCTTCATTCATGAAAGACTATGTTTACATATAAAACTTTTGTTCGAATAATAATTCAGATGCTACTAACTAAAATTTTCAGCAGTAAAAACATAAGCACTTATTCAACATTAATTTCAATATTTAATTACAAACCACTAAGAATCCAGAATATCAACAGTGGAATGACACCCCAACCAACCCGAAAACCTTTTTCGAGTCATGTCATCTCTGACGGAAGTTAAAACGTAAGAACATATTCAACATTAGAATGCTTCATTCTAATGCACACAAATTAAGATCAGCTGTCTCTGATGGAAATGGGAGCCATGTTGCCAGTAAAAATCCATAATGCCTAAGATCTTCCTTGCATTGAAAAAGTAATGCTTTGATATAAAATGGTCCAAGACAACAGAAATTAAATACTTTTATTTAATAGTATAAACTCTAGCACATTTAAGAAGTTTGATGAGGTGTAAAACACAAAAGTCTCCTAAAAGTTATCCTTAGAACTTCGTCAGCTACTAGACATTCAAACAAAGGTGTCTGGAAGCGTACTAGGTTAAATTGGTGGATCAACACCAAATAAAAAAATCTACAAGAAGATCCACTAGTTTCCAGACACCTTTGCTTGAATGCCTAGTATGTTTACTCTAAAATCCAAATTTTAAGCATAGAAAATTCGAATTGGTTGGGTCAGAAGCTGCAATCCACAGCTTCGGAAGCAGAATTCAAGCAAAAAATGTAGTAAGATCAGTTAGAGAGCAAACAGCCGCTCATCAAACCTTCAGGTTTCGGTAACAGATCAAGTGGTATATTTTCCAGTAACGAATCTAAGCAAGCTGTCCTGTCAGATTTTCAGGTGAGGTAGCAATGAAAATAGAATCTACATTCAAGATAATGTCCTTAGCAAGCCACTTCGATGACATAGAATAGCTTGACTAGGATTCATTCAAGATGGATTTCATCACTATCCCTCACCAAATCAGTGTAGCTACTGTCCTGGTAACCCAGGACATGACCAAACGAATCTTGATGCACCAAAAAAGCCCTATGAATTCAGTACTTCTGTGCGACTGTTGCCAGAGTTGGCTGCCCAAAACATCCCATAACAGGGCTGTTGAAAACAATTATTGGCTGGCTAGGTTCAATCATTGGTTTATAATCCAAGTCTTAATATTCATCATCCCATGAAGAGATACTTTATATTCTCTCTTTCTAAAATAAGCAGTGATATACTTAAATCAGTTATCAGCACGCTCAATTATGAGCTGATTATAATGAAATTATATATATTGCAAGTGGTGAAGACATGATTCAATTATAAGACCTTGCTATCAATAGTCAAGGTCTTTACCAAATTTAACATGTAAATACACCACATGATACACAGCTTTCTGAAGAACCAACGTCCAGCTATTATTGATTGAAAATGAAAAGTATGAGAAGCATCAAGTACACCATGATCTACATCACCATAAAAATAGTACATGTGGTCAAGTGCAGGATAAACCATGACAATTCCTACCCTAACTATAGTCTAATCAAATGCAACTATATAGAAAATTGCTTTTGTTTATATACAAAAATATTGATGTGCAATAACTCCATGCTTTGTTAAAATATATTAACTTTTCAACATCAACAATGTGCACTGGTTTAATAAAGGGAAATTGCATAAACAAGGAAATTGTTCATTCAAATACTTACATTGGCCTTTAACTGGTTAATAATCTTCAGTCTAATGGCATCAATTGTCCCATCATTCATTAACGATTCGAGTACATCTTCTGGTTTGACCATGCGGGAACCCATGAGGCTCACTGAATTTTTGTGACCCACCACCTTATAGTCAAACCACAGAATCTTTCACCTGCATAAGAAAGTAGCCTTGATGTGAGATGTAACAGATTTTTCATGCATAATCTACTTGTTCTGATAAACCAATATATATTGACTTAGACTAACTTTCGCCTTCACAATCACATATCTAAGGCATAAAATTGATGTTAATATACTACACCTAATCCCAAGACAAATTCACGAAATATTCATGAGAGAAGGTAAGAACATTTATTCTTCATGTAGTGCTTAGGGTGAATAAAACAGTGACTTGGAAACAAGAGAGACCAGGATGCGATTATGCAACAAAAGTTAGGGTGTGATTATATTTAGTATTGAACATATGAGGAAAAAAAATTATAAAAGAAATTACTTCAAATGGAAAAAGAAATCATAAAATAGTGTTTTAAAAAGCGTTAGATGCCAAGGTCCCAAAACACTTGAGGCGCTAGGTGCTCGTCCAAGCAATGTGAGACACTTCAAAATATTAAAATTTTAAAAAATATATTATAATTGATGAAATGTGATCATAAAAATAAAAATGACACAATATAGTTTCTACTGATGGAGGCCTATGCTAAACATGTTTCTAACCAATGCTAAACAGTCCCAAAGAGTGAATCAATATAATGCTAAATAGTTCCAAAGAGGTAATTGAAAAGAGGAGTAACCGACATCTGTGGAAGAAGATGAGTGAAGGAGAGGGCGACGAACGAAGCTATGGATGAAGGCGACGGCGGATGTAGGGTTTCACTACGGGTTTGTCTCACTTGGTCATGTGGTTTTGGGCGGGGGAGCGAGTTTTGTATTAGGGTACATTAGTTGGTTTGATTGAACCAACTTGCTCGTCCAATCGAACCCAGCCTTGAACCCTGATCCAACTTAACTTGGGCGCTTGCCCAAGGCGCCTGGGCTCAGGCGAGCGTCCGGGCAATGATTCATCGAAACATCTCGTCCGAGCGCCTATTGAAAACATTATCATAAAATAGAGAGTTGTTGATGAAAACATGCAAATGTAATATTTCATTTAACATGTTAAAAAAAAATTCTTAAGTAGATGTGTCGTAATTGTCCACCATGTAGGTGCTCAACATGGCAATACATATGAGAAGAACTTATCCTATGATTATAAATGGCATGCATAAAATGTGAAATTAGGTTGAGTGAAATATCTACGTTCTCGTTTTTTGTTTATTTCACCTCCTTATTGATAGCGTAGAAATTCGTTCCTTATTATCTACATATTGATATTTCTACACCAAGTTTTGTTTCATTTTTTGTCCTCGAAATTTTACCAACAGCTAGTTTTATTCCCTGAAAAGAGTTTCTTCTCTCGGTGTATTTTTTTCTCATACGTTGAATCCCAACTATATTGATCCCTAAGCTTTTCTCCCTCTAATCACTTCCATGAAACATCTCTTTTGTGACGAAGTTCTAGAAAAAATTCTAAATACCAAATTGCCTAAATTAACAATCACATCCTAGAATTTGAACAAAAGGTTCTTTCCCATTCTCTCTTTATCTTATTTTTCTTAAATTGTAAAACTAGTATAGTTAAAGGCGCTAGATGCTAAAAGACACCAAAGTATCAAAATGCCCAAGGTAATCACTCAAGTGAAGCAAGACGCTCACAAATATTAAGATTTTCAAAAACATATAATTAAGGAGAAATATGATCACTAAAATAAAAATGAGAAATTACATGAGTTCTATATCACTTTATATTTCAAATATCACCACCAAAACATCATATTACAATCATTGAAGCACCAAAGTACTACATTTTGCAAATCTAATAATAAAAATAACAAAACAAAGGAAGATTAACGTTAAAAATCTAACAATTTCCCTCAAGAAAGTCAGTGATCATCGAATTCGTAGACTATAAAACATTGTTAACAATGACTAACATTACATAATTACAAGAGAAAGAAAAAGAAACAGAGGGAAGAAAAGGAAGAAGAAGCAAACAGAAGGAGAAGAAAGGGGGGGCATGCTGCGGACTGTTGGTTGGGAGGGTAGCGGGTAGTTATCAGGGAGGAGGGAGGGGGACGGGAAGATGCAGAGAGTAGGCAAAGAGGGGTGTAGCTATCAGGGAGGAGGAGGAGGGAGAGGGGGGCCGTTGGGGTCGGCGGGGGGCTGCGATGGATGGTGTCGGGGAAGGGGGGGAGCTGCGACGAAAGGGTGGAAGAGGAAGGAGGGATGGGGGGGCTGCGATGAACGCAGGGAAGAGAAGGAGGAGGGATCGGGGAAGGGGAGGCTGTGACGAGGCGGGGGGACGCGGGGCTGCGATGAACGGGGGGAAGAGAGAGGTGGAGGGAGGGGGAGGATGGTGTTGGGGAAGGGGGGAACTGCACCGAAAGGGAGAAGAGGGAGGAGAAGGGAGGGTGCGACGGCAAAGGAGGAAAAGGAGGAGGAGAAAGAGAGAGGGATATATATACCGGTAAGGGAGAGCCTGCCGCCGTTCGCCGATGGAGAGGAAAACGCCGCCGCTGCCGTCGTTCGCCGAAGAAACGCCGCAGTCGCTGGAGAGAGAGGTTTCACCGCCCCTGCGTTTAGGGCAAGGGCGAGCGCGCGCCGGGGTGGGAAAGAGGGAGGGAGGGTGGTTTGGTTAGGGTGATCATATGGTTCAATCGAACCAGAAAGATCCAAATTGTTTCAAATTGGCTTGACTCGGGCTCGATCCAGATTGAATTGATTCAGGCGGGCGCCTGGGCCCAGGCCGCGCCCCACTCAAGTCGCCCGTTCAGGCGTCGCGTCGTCCCCTGGTCCAAGCATTTCCAGAGTCGTTAATTATTGTTGCAGCTTATACATTAAAGGAAAAATGATTTCTTTGATTTATTAGTAATTCTCCACACATAAACAACTCCTTAATCCTAAAACCTCATAAAAAAAATTATACCACCCTATGATGAATCACATAGTATAAAAAATAAACTTACCGAACTTAAATTAAGATAAGCCCTTCAAAAACAAAAATGCAGCCAAATAGAAATCCTTCGAAGGACCATATGCGACAACCCATGCAACATATAACAGTAGAAAAAAATCAAAAAAAAAAAATCTATATCCAAAACCACTATCAATATGTAGATAAAACTATACTTTCATTCTTCTCTCTTCTCTCTTTATATCGTTTCACTAGAAAGCTAGACTCTCCTCACCTCTCTTCAGGGTCACTTCAGGAAGATTAAAAGAGAAACTACTGATGAGGATAGCAATTATGAGAAAGACTCGGCTGACGTCAGATGACGCCTCACGCAACAGCACCTGGTCAATGCAGATCGGAACGCCGACCGAGGCGCGTTAACATCCTGCCAAAGCTCAATTCTTCACGCCACGCCAACACAAAGTCAGACGCTACCAGCCTGCCCCCTGCAAGCGGGCAGCTCAGGAAGCAGTATGCTTCCCTATAAATACCCTCTCGTTCATTAGAAGGAGAGGGAGGGAGGGACACACAAAAACCCTTCTTCATTTGAAACCCCCTCCACATCAGCTAACTTGATCGTCGGAGGGGTCGGGCCGAGCGCCTTGGCTCGACCTTTGTGCAGGTGCGAAGCCGAAAGTCCCCTCTCGACGCATAGGCGAGGAGTTCCTGCCCGGAGGAGACGACTACACCGTCCCGATCGGACACCGCACCCGACCACCTTAGCGGGCTCGAGGAGCGCCCCAGGGAGATCCCCGTCGTCCGGACCTGAACCGAGCCGCATTGGCCCCGAGGCCACGGCTCAAAGTTGTTTCCCACAACAGATTAGCGCTAGAAGGAGGGCCCGGAATGTCGAGTGACTGCCCGCCTGCGTCGTGCTCGTCGGTCGCATGTTGCCCGAGACCACACCTGCGCGGTCAGCCCGCCTGCGTCGTGCTCCTCGGCTCCATGCGTCCCAAGACACACCTGTGCGGCCAGCTCGCTTGCGTCATGCTCTTCGGCTCCTCAGCTCCACGCCTCCTCGGTTCCTCGGCTCTTCGGCTCCTCGGCCCCATGCACGCGGCCAGCCCGCCTGCATCGTGCTCGTCGGCTGTATGTTGCCCGAGACCACACCTGCGCGGCCAGCCTGCCTGCATCGTGCTCCTCGGCTCCATGCGTCCCGAGACATACCTGCGCGGCCAGCCCGCTTGCGTCGTGCTCCTCGGCCCCATGCGCGCAGCCAGCCCGCCTGCCTCGGCTCCTCAGCTCCACGCCTCCTCGGCTCCTCAGCTCTTCGGCTTCTCGGCCCCATGTGCGCGGCCAGCCCGCTTGCCTCGGCTCCTTGGCCCCATGCGCGCGACCAGCTCGCCTGCGTCGTCCTCCTTGCTCCATGCTCACTGAGGTCATACCATGCGTCGGCCTACCCTACTAAGTGTGCTCGTCGGCCGCACGCTACCTGGGTCACTACTGCACATCCGACCCTTCTTAGTTGCTGAACTCCACGATTCCCACACCTCCGGCAAGGCGCCCGGCTGGGACAGTTTCTCAAAGTCGAAGCCATGCCCCTTTTATGGCATGACTTCTTTCGGGGGGGGGGGAATATGATGAGGATAGTAATTATGATAAGACTCGGTTGACGTCAGATGACGCCTCACGCAACAGCACCTGGTCAATGCAGACCGGAACGCCGACCGAGGCACGTTAACATCCTGCCAAAGCTCAATTCTTCATGCCACGCCAACACAAAGTCAGACGCTACCAGCCTGCCCCCTGCAAGCGGGCAGCTTAAGAAGTAGTATGCTTCCCTTTAAATACCCTCTCGTTCATTATAAGGAGAGGGAGGGAGGGACACACAAAAACCCTTCTTCATTTGAAACCCCCTCCACATCAGCTAACTTGATCGTCGGAGGGGTCGGGCCAAGCACCTCGGCTTGACCTTTATGCAGGTGCGAAGCCGAAGGTCCCCTCTGGACGCGTAGGCGAGGAGTTCCTGCTCGGAGGAGACGGCTACACCGTCCCGATCGCCTCAGTGGGCTCGAGGAGCGCCCCAGGGAGATCCCCGTCGTCCGGACCCGAACTGAGCCGCGTCGGCCTCGAGGCCACGACTCAAAGTTGTTTCCCACAACAGATTTGCGCTAGAAGGAGGGCTGGCCGACCGAGGCAACCGAGGAGCCGTGGAGCTGAGGAGCCTCGGTTGGCGTTTCGATCTGCATTAACCAGGTGCTGTTGTGTGAGGCGTCATCTGACGTCAGCTGAGTCTTATCATAATTACTATCCTCATCAACTATAATATCTCAACTCATATTCTGTGAGATGCGTAATATTGCTCTTTCAATTCCTAGAACTCCTGTCTATTTATAGATAAAAGCAGAAGGTGTAAGATAAATGATTATAAAAGTTCCTCCTCACATCTCAAAACGAATAATAATTTAAATTGATTTATTTTATATTGATTTATTAGAATCCAACTAATTCTATTATATATCTTATTCAAATATAAACGATTAAATAATCTAACAATATATAGTATTTTATGCATTATTTACTCTCGTGCCTAAATAATGTACTCACTTTCAGCTATTACACTCATTTTGAACCATTTATGCTTATTTTAAAAGTGAATGATATACCTAATTTACTTTACTTAGATTAAGAATTTATCACCCGAAAATTTTAAAGATGTCAACTAATCAAATTGATATATAGATAATTAATAATGAAGTCATTGTACCAAATGTCATCATTATCGATGACAAGATCTTACGAGCAATTACTGTGTTCACCAATTATTGTTTTTGAGAAAAGAACTGGGTGATAATGGTGTATATTTTGATTTAGTTATCTTACGTCCAGGGGTTAAACATTAATGATATTTTCACATTGGCATGCGAACTAAATATGGTAGGATAGATAAATATTAATGAATACTGTAATCTTCAAGCTTCTTTTGCAAATATTACGAGAACATCTCATATTCCTTCTCACATAATAAATAAAGTCCTTTTATTTAAAAAAAAAAGCCTAGTCAGCAATGCGGGCGCCACTTTCCTGCTACTATTACCAACCACAAAAATCAAAACTACCCAATGTCCCTACTTGCAAAACCTACGTTATCTCTTCCCGTTGGCTATTGGACCTCGTTCTGGGACCCGCACCGGAGCCCACTCCGTTTTCTCAGGGCAACTAAGGAGGGTAAGGCCCAGAGAACAGGCAAACGTATTTCTCGAACGAGTTGATCTACTGATCGTCTCGGCGTCGGCTGCCAACCAATGAGGCGAACGCGACGTCAGCGCTTTCGATCTCTCATCCTACCACGTGGCCCCATTCCCACCTCCTCTCTCTAACTTCGGTCTTTCCCCACACACACACACTCTTGTCTCTCTCTCCCGCTTCTCTCCTTCTTGCTCGACTTTTCACTCCCGCAACTCCGTCGCCGCCCTCGCGAATCTACCAAAATCCCTAAAAGAAATAATCATTGACCGATCTATCCCCAAAACCATTGCGATGGCAGTTTCTCTCTCGACTGCTCCCCCGGTACTGCAGGACCTCCTCTTCCTCCGTCCATCTGCCGGCCGCCTTTCCTCTCTGCCGCTTCTCAGGTACTACCCACTTCACAGCCGCCGCCGCTTCCGGCGGCTCCCTTCTCGGGTCGTTCTTCGGTCAGCGTACGATGAGGAAGTCGCGGTAACCGATGTCTCCCCAGAGTTGGACCGATACGTGGGGAACGGTAATGTCGGCGCCAGATTTGGGTACAAGGAGGTGGTTAACGGGAGCACGAACGGGAGCGTTGAGCTTTTTTTGAATGGGAACGGGTCGACCAACGGGGGTTTGATGAAGTACAGTGGTGAGAATGCAACGATTGCGGAGGATGTGGATAAGGTTTCTGAAGAGGCGAAGAGGCAAAAGAGGGTTGAAGACATAGGAAAAGAGGATGCTTGGTTCAAGAAGGATGGGGAACAGCCCCAGGTTCGCCACTCTTGCCCTGCTATAGCTCCAGTTTTGCTTTCTGTTTCTTTAGTTATCTTATGACTGAGAAATTCAGATCAAAGTATTTAGGGAAACATCAGCATAGCTCCTGTATGCTTTAAAGCATCACCTGGTTCTAGTGTACATCGTTTATGCTCACATACAAAAGATCTTTTTTTCTGTTTTGTGGTGAGCTAGTTGAATCCGTAGTCAATCTGAAATTTGCTTTCAATCTGAGATTTCAAATTTCAAATCTGCTTAACATGATGCATAAACAGGGAATGTTACATAAATAAATGAGAAAATCTAAATGATCTGACTTAGGTGCTGAACATTGTGAACATGAGAAATGCACCATGTTACTAGGTTTTCTAAATTTAGTTTCATTGTTCCACTTATTGAATTAGAGTGGTAGATATAACTGATTTGTCTCATGATGATATATTATCTGCACAATGTTGGCATCTATTTGAATTTGAATACAATGTCCCTGATTCTAGATATTAATAGTCAATCTCTTGTTATCCCTCATGCTGCATGGCAGATGGCAACTGTTTATGAATGATTTGATTTGGGTTCACAACAGTTGCCTAAATTTTCGATCTTCTCATACATTGTTCACTTGCAGGTTCTATTGTTAAGAAAACCTTTTGACATTCTCTGAAAGAAATACCCAACTTGCTCATTTGATAATTCAATTGACTGATGTGGCTGAACTTTTGGTACAACAATCATAATGTTGTGTGAAGTTACTGCAACATTTTCTTAAATTCTCCATGCTTAAAATTTTCTAAAACAGTGAATGACACAACAGATCATGTGGCATTTTCTGCTTGACATTTCTTTTCTCTATTTAATATCATGATCATGCTTATACATGACTTGGTGCCTTCTAAGCTTCAGAAGAAAGTTGGTACAAGTGGATTTATGACAATATATACTCAAGGAGTTATCAACAGATCATATGAGGTTTTCTGCTTGACATTTCAATTCTCTATTTGAGATCTTGATCAAGCTTATATACGACTAGGTGCCTCCTAAGCTTCAGAAGAAAGTTGGTACAAGTGGATTTATAAATTAGTTGTAACAATATATATTCAAGGTATAATTTCATCTCAATGAATTGACAGAAACTTTCTTCAATCTTACAATCAAATCATGCACCTTTGTCCTCGAATCACTTCTCTTTTTCTCTTGTTACATCCGGAACTTTATGGATGTTATCCTCTATGCAAAATTTACAGAAATTGACAGCTCGACTACATTGAGCATAATATATTGATGAATCTTTTATCTTTATAAACTCTTTCTGCTTTTATAATGATTTTCTCCCTCTTGCAGGTCTCTGTTGCTCCTGGAGGGCGTTGGAATAGATTTAGAACTTATTCTACAATTCAGAGGACCTTGGAAATATGGGGGTTTGTTTTTGCATTTCTTTTTAAGACTTGGCTTAACGACCAGAAGTTTTCTTACAGAGGTAGTTCCTTGAATCTAAGGTTAGAATAAGTCTGTAATTAGACCAAGATCTCACAGTAGATCAATTCTTTTGATATTAAAGACCAAGACTTAGCTCTGTTTGGACAACAGTTAGTTTCTACTTTTTAATGATTCATGATTTTGTCGGCAGGAATCAGATAAAAACATCTTAGTATTAAAATCCAGTAGATCGAAGAATAAAGATATGCATGACAGGTACAAGTATAAACAAAATGGAGCTGGAAATTTATGGATCTGTATAATACATCAATGTGTTTCAATTAAATTTTTTGTGATGTTTCTGTAAATTTTATGTCCTTGTTAATTATTTAAGTTTATATATTACTTTTTTGTAGGAACATTCATGTTAGACTGAAGTATTTAGAATTGAGTGTGTCAAGAGATATCTGGTTGTTTAATCATGCTAATTTTTTTGTGTGCTAAAATATATATCTTGCCAATGCACAGGAGGAATGACAGAGGAGAAAAAGGTTTTGAGGCGAAAAGCCCTTGCTAAGTGGTTGAAGGAAAGTATCCTAAGATTAGGCCCCACATTTATTAAAACAGGACAACAGTTCTCTACAAGGGTAGATATTCTTCCGCAGGAATATGTGGATCAATTGTCTGAACTTCAGGTCGGGAGTCTAATTGCCCACTCGGAGTAATATGCTTTCATACATTTGCTTTTGATCAAATTTACGGTCTGAAATTTGCATTCGAATTTGAGCTCTTCAATTGTGAATAAACATGAAATTATAGCTTACAGATTCGTTATGATTCTTTAAACTTTATATGATGAAAACAATGGATAATGAAGTGCTTGCATTTTCTTGATGCTTGCTACTGTTAGCAAGCAAGTCTGTATCTAGGTCCCACATCTCTTTCAACACATTGTAGAAGACAGATATAGTTAAGGAATACTGATTGTAATTTATAAGTGATCATTGCAAGCTTCTGTTGTGGATATTGCAAAGTTATTTTGTAATTTTTTAATGTATTGAAGGACAGGTTAATCATCCAATTCATAAACAAAGTTGTGGTAGATGATCTGTAGTTGCTTAGGCACTTTATTGCATGAGACTTGATGGCATAAAGAAATTTTACAAATCTTTAAGAACAATAAGCATAGATAAAATGCTTTCATTGGGTTTTGCATAATACTATTCATTTTTTGTTTCTTAACATATAAAATTGAAATACTTCTCATATTGATCTATTGCTTGCTCCCTCACCTACTTGAATGGGGTTAGTGTTGGCTCCACTTGGTATTGGTCCCTTTCACTACTCAGGGGATTGATAGAGTATAAAAAAAGTAAACATTATAAATATAGAATTTTTGTAAGATATACATAGTTTTATATTATAAGACATAATTATATAAGATTACATATAGAACTAATTAATTACGTATATAGAATTTGATTTGTAACTTAATATAATGTGTATCGAGTTACATATAGAATTAAATCCAAAAGATGTTACCTGAACAAAATGCCCCTGGTTAAAGCTAACACATGCAAACACCCTTGGGAGATGTACTGGGTTGTCAAAAAATATATTTGTGATGCAATGCAATATCAACTAAATTTCATGATATAGATTGCAATCCTCGATAAGTGAAGGGAAAAGATGAACTCGCAAATGCTATACCATGGATAGGGATCATTTGCTCCTGACCTCCTCAAACATTGTGTACGTTCCCTCAACTATCCTCTTATAGTCAATAGCCATATTACTCAACTGCCCAAGTTTCTTAAGAAAAGATCCAAGAGTGCATCATTTGTTATAAATTTATATCTTCTATCTTGATCCAGTGATATCTGTCTGATCCTGGTCTATTTTTTACCAATCCAATCCAATGTTGGCAATTATCTTTGGCGATTTAATAATCAATAATAGAAATTTGAATATCTCAGTTCAGTAGTGGCTGATCCTGACTCGAATGAGCTAATCTGGATCAGGTTGATTGATTTAGAAAACTATGCTATGTTTATTTGTAAAACTCTTCATAGAGGGTTATGACATCTTTCCGTATCACGATATATCTAGATTCTCATTATGTAACAATAGTTTATATATGTCATCATTTCCATCTCATGGAAGAAGCAACAAGATATCTAAGTGTCCATTGTTTTCTTTGTTTGACCTTTCATAAACTGTAATGACATCTTTCAGAGCCATAATATATGCAGTTATCTTATGCTACTATCAGTTCCATGAATATGTTTACACCAGCACATCTTTGTTTTGAGTTCAAATTTTATGGAATTACAAGAAATCTCAATGCTTGATATTAAGTAGCTAAACCCTATCCATGTGCTAAACAGGATCAAGTACCACCATTTCCATCAGAAACAGCAGTCTCAATTATTGAAGAAGAACTTGGAGCTCCTTTGGATGGTATTTTTGATCGTTTTGATTATGAGCCAATAGCTGCTGCAAGTCTTGGTAATCAATTTCCATTTAATAAGGCAAGGAATATGCACATGTATAAAAAGATTGTAAGAATATATTTGGTAAACTGCATTTTTGTCTTGGCAGGTCAGGTGCATCGTGCAAGGTTGAAAGGCCAAGAAGTTGTGATTAAAGTGCAAAGACCTGACCTCAAGGAGCTCTTTGATATTGATCTGAAAAATCTGAGGGTTAGTTTTTTTTTTAAACGGTTTAAACATCAAAGTACTTTCTTCTACTTGATATGCAATTCTTTACATACTATTTGATCATTTGTTCGGATCCCTGCTTTAAAGTCTTACACAGTTAGGGTTCTGATATCTAATGACGGCTTGAAATAGGATAAGATTCAATAAACCTGGTTGTATTACATGTGCTACATGTTTGAGTTGATATTCCTTTTAATATGTCGAGTATGATAAGCCTCATATGGCCAAGTCATACTGCCTACTTTAGAGAGGTGTAGTTAGGTATGGGAAATGACATTTAAATAATCGGATGCATAGCTGTTATATCCAGGTTATAAGAATAGCTTGATGCAGCAGTGTTGCTCTTTTTGGATTTTTGTAACTATCCTGCTTATATGGTAAATGCTAGCATGTTTCAACTTCTAGGAAAGTATGAGCTAGGATAATCTTGTTAAAAGTGCCAGTCAGCCTTTAGAATCATGTGTTGGTAACACTCATTCTCTAGAAAAATTCCATTCAGACTTTGACCTCGTGGTTGGCACCCTTCTTTCTCTTGATTTGGTTTTGGTTAAATTTTGGTGAATAATTTTGGCCATATTTGGTATACATAATTATTGATAGATGAAGTCCTTCACACACTTCTCTCTTGGAAGTAAGGGTTTGGACATTGGTGTCAGTGTTGTGTTCTTATTAGATTGGCATGTATTCATCAATATAGTATGGTATCCCTTGGTAGATTAAAAAGCAAACAAAAGAAAATGTTTGATTTGTCAGGATGGTTGTTGCACCAGTATACTGTTATGGTACTGTCGGTATGGCTAGTATTTGAAAACCATTCCTGAATGAAAGAAAATTATGGCTTGTTTTTGAGCATTTTGTTTCATAGTCAGTTGCAACTTATAGTTTAACAGAAAATCTTAAGGTGGTTTTTGTATTCAAAACATTATTACTAGTGAAATATTTTGTATAAGCCTTTGTATTATTAAGTTTAGACTCTGATAGTTATGATAATAAGGTTTTGAGCTGAGTTGTGTTTATTTACTCATTTTAAGTAAATAAACTAGGATGATACTTTTACTCCAAGCTTCTTTTACCTATAGAGTTCTTATTCCAATTCACAAGAAAAAACACAAACCATGGAGAAAAGTTTGTATTTCATAGAAAGAGAGTAACATGTTTTGGTATCATCCTTTATTCGCAGTATGGGAGTTTTGTTGACTTTGGTCCTGTTTCCTCAGCAGACCAGTACATGCTGTCAGTTTGGTAGATTGTCATGATAAAATTCTTGCTCAAAATTATGCTGAACTTGATTGCATACATAAAACATGGATGGGCAGACAAAAAGTCTAATGTGTTTCCAGATGCTATTGATACTCTAGTTCACCAGGGTATGAATTAAGGCTTTTAGAGCCATATTGATGGCCCATAGTATATGTAGAACGTGGTAGATAAGATATTGCAATATGTATATGCATAAAGAAGGAAAGAAAAAGGAAGCAAAGAGTGATTGTTGTTAGAGAGATATCTCTCATTGTTATTTACTAATTAGAAAGTTTTCAATTTGCTCTGTTGTGTAATCTAAACTTGAGGATATCTTGAGCATCACAACTGGTGGGTTTTGTCACACATTCTCGTCTTTGATGATGTGCTTCTCTGTATATATCTTCAAGTATGTTGTCAAACATTGTCAATTAACCAATAAGCGGAGTGCCTGTCTCCATTGACATCAAGAATATTGTATTTAAGATACTTCTTTTTGCTTCTCAGTTCTGATTTGCTAAAGACTGATAATGAATGAGTGTCTGATTTGCGACATGTGCTGGTTGTCACAGGGTCAGCTTCACCTCTCATATGGCTGACGAATGTGGTAAAGCATATGAGTATGACAATCAATTGCCTAATTTATAGTTAAAATGATCTGATCTTTGTCTTGGCCTGTATACAACTTTTTTTGCTTTGAGAAAATTAGAGGGTTCTTGGTATATTTAATTGTCAGTTCAAGTGTGACACTGTTCTTTCATATAACATTTTGTGTGTCATTTCAGGTTATAGCTGAATACCTTCAGAAGGTGGACCCCAAGTCAGATGGTGCGAAGAGAGATTGGGTTGCTATCTATGATGAGTGTGCCAGCGTCCTTTATCAGGTTATTTTCCTGTTGGGTTTGTTATGTTGGATTGCTTCTCCTGAAATATGCCAATGTGTTTTGTGCAATCCTAGAGCAGAATTGTTCCAATCAAACTGAAACGAATTCAGTTCATTCACTTTAAATGAGAAGTATGACATTTGATAGAGATCTAGGACCACATTGGATCACTAGCGTATAACTGATAAGCCTATGTTTATTTGTGTCTGTGAGATTTTAATATGGTTCCCTCGGTAAACTCTTATGTAATGGATTTTTCTGGAGTCGCTTCCATGTTAGTTTGAACTTTGAAGCAAGGTATACAGTTTCGAATAATACAGCCCGTACCGGGCGGTACATACCGGTCCGTCAGTTTATCGGTACACAAATCGCCCATTACCAGACGGTATATATATATATATATTTAAAGGTGACGTCACGTCGTCTCGACGACATCGCCGAAAAAGGCAATATATATATATATATATATATATATATATATATATATATATATATATATATATTATACCGAGCGGTATACCGAACGGTATACAGTACCGTACCGAGCGGTATGATATTTCAAACCTTGCTTTGAAACCTTAATTTCGAATGATACCGCTTATACCGGGCGATATGTATCGGTCCGCCAGCAGACAGGTACGTGGACTGCTCGCTACTGGGCGGTACCGTTGATCTAGCCCCATATCGGACGATATGGGGTTGTATTGGGCGTTAATGGTCGATATTTTGACTGTCGTCGCTCGCTACCGAGCGGTATCAACCTGGTTGCAGCGAGGGAAGAAGAAGCGTCAAGGGAGAAGGGGGAAAAGATGCTCGAAGAAGAGGGAGAATCATGAGAACCTCGACGCTTCCCGATCCAGCACCGCCCTCTCTCGACGATCTCAATCCAGGAGGTAACGGAGAGGCAACGACCCAACTTCTTCTTCGTCGAAGGTCGGAGATGCTTGCGGCCTTCGCCGCGTTCTTCGGAGACGTCTACGGCCTTCAACGTCTTCGCTGAACACTGCAGATGAGAAGAAGACCGTGTCTTCTCCTCATCTGACACGACGAGGAGAAGAAAAAGAGGTGACATCGCTGAGGCAGCGTACGCCTCCTTTTTCTTATTTTTTATATTTTTATATTATATATTATATATACATATATATATACCGAACGGTATACCTTGACATATCGCTCGGTACGCCCGTACCATATCGTTTCAAGCAAAGCTCGAAACACCGGTATGGTATGAAATTAAGAACCTTGGTTGAAAGTTAACTTTGTTCATGATTTAACACCAACTTTGATGATATTTAGATAATACTTGTTTTAATATTTAACAAATTTTTCTATGCAACCTTCTAATTACCAAGTTGTGTTTTATTATATATGTATATCAGTGGAAGAGGTTGGATGGTGACGATGATGCTATATTGGTGGAAGAGGTTGGTTAGCTCAGATCTTTGGGTTGATCAATAAATAATTTTAAAAAGTAAAAGTGAAACAACTCAATTTTAGGACTGGAAATCAGAACAACAGGAAAAACGGGAGTAAATTCTTTTGTCTTCCCTGCTGCTAGTCCTATTCTTCTTCTCTTCAGCCTTTGCTGCGTGCTCGTTTTGTACTCCATTCTATGGTTATTGGATTAGTGGGCGAGTCAAATAGGATATACATTCTCTTCTTGGTCTTGCTCCATCTTTTTCTCTTTTCTCATCTTTGTCCAACCTGCTTCCCCGTGTTAATTAGTTGCTGACAATCATCAATTTCATTGTTGATATAGGGAAGTCGGTTGGTGGTATTTCAAAGGGTTAACTGGAGAGTGTATTTGATTCTCATGGGAACTGGCTTTGACTTTAGTGTTAGAAGACATGTCTGACACCAGCTCTATTCTACAGACAGGCCAGTTAGAAAATAATTGATAGTCAATCCAAGTTGATCCAATCTAATATTGGCTGATTCAGCCCAAGTGCAACCAGTTTTTGACCCTGTGCCTTATAGAACCACAAATGAAGACATTATGAAAAAAAAGAAACCAGCGGCTTAGTGTTAGCATTAGCTGGTCTTCAGCAGATTGATGCAATAATGACGTGCGCCATTTCTAGATCCATTCCTCTATATCCTGGTGCAAGACTGCTTATATAGTGCTATGATCTCTCAATGTATTCATTATTCGGTTTGCCAAATGCTTTCTCTTTTGAGTGACCTGTGTGTAAATATATTTGATAGTCCTGTATCTTCTCTCAGGAAATAGATTACATGAAGGAAGCAGCTAATGCAGAAAAGTTTGCTGAAAACTTCACAAATATGGAATATGTTAAGGTGCCTAAAATATACTGGGAGTACACCACACCACAGGTTCAGTATCTTGTACCAACTGATTTCTCTGAGTTGTTGAAGTTTAAATCCTTTTCATTTTGTCAGTTAAACAACATATTATTTGATTGCAGGTACTCACAATGGAATATGTCCCAGGAGTAAAGATAAACAGGATAAAGCAATTAGATCAGTTGGGTGTTGATCGAAAAAGGTACTACAATATGCTATTTTATCTATATCTGGAGTATAGAGCATCTACCTAATTTTGATCTTAGTTTCCAGATGTTTTTCTGATTGGCTTCACATTTGTATCCTTTCTTTGCAGGTTGGGTCGTTATGCTGTTGAGTCTTATCTTGAACAGATTTTGTCCCATGGATTTTTCCATGCCGACCCGGTAGGCTTTGTTGAGTTTATAGTTGTAACATAACCATTATCTTCTATCTCAAATGGCTTTTAAGTTAAGAAATGAAGGAGCTGGGTTAATTCGGCAAAAATAATATTTGCATGGTGGTTTCCTGAAATTAAATTAGGACTGCTAGTAAACTTTTCATATAGTTAAACAGAAACAATAGTACAGATTATGAAATCTCTGATTCTTCAGGGGATGATCCAGAATACCAGATCATCATAAAATTGGGAAAAAAATTAGCAAATCAAGGTTAAATCAGTCTATCCAGCAGTCTGACCACTTATTGGTCAGTCAGACTGATATTCACTGGTTTTGACTAATCTTGATATTGCCAGCTTTTTGTGGCAATCAAATCTGATCCTGGTGATATCAGACAGGTTCTTATTTAACCTGATTATCTTTTTTGGTCGTTTAGAAAACTAGATCTTGCAATACAGGATCCAGATCCTGTATCCTATGGCTGATGGTAAACCTGAACCCAGTCCTGATCCCATGAATCTTAATAATTATTGAGACTCATGAACTGGTACCCTTTCTTTACTATTTTATCAACGAGTCGTGGAGATAATGGCTAGTGAACAGAAAAGAGAGCTGCCAAAGACACTCTTTTCGTGTGACTAGTTTCTAATGTTTTATTAAGATTTAATTTTAGTGCATTCCATCTGTTGAGGCTGTCATTGTCCCTCTTTAAAAATTAAAATATATCATATATGGTAAATCATGGACTAGAACTGGAGCTCCAATCTAGAAATCTGACATGGTCTGACTAAAATCCAACATTTGCATCATGACTTACCACCATTTTGTAAAAGTTCTAAATTTACATAACAGTAATTTTACTCGATGGAAAGCCTAAATCAGGTTGTGAGAGGATTGGTATCGACCCATAGGTGTTCTGATCATTTGTGAGCTAATTGGATTGGATCACTAATCGTACGAGGGGAATACAACTATCCACGTGTTGTTTGACTTGGGTCAAATTTTACATTTACAGCTCATTTTTTTGAGATCACTGTCTGACATCGATATTGCTAAAGGTGAAACATCAATAAGAAATATATAGCTGTAATTCTCTCAGCTACTGCAACAAACAAATTGGAAGTCCAGTGATTTTTGTTATAAACCTATTTATTATCTATAATAATTGTGATTAATATAAGTATTTTCTCATGACAGCATCCTGGGAATATTGCTGTTGATGATGTGAATGGTGGGAGGCTCATCTTTTATGACTTTGGCATGATGGGAAGGTTGTGTCTTGAACTCTTGCTGATTTATGCTGTTCATGGAAATCAACTGTTTTTAAGATTTAAAGTTCTCATATAACTTTTGCATTGAGTAATGAGTATTCATTCGGAAAAACATTGCAGCATTAGCTCTAATATTAGGGAAGGGCTACTTGAAGCATTTTATGGAATTTATGACAAGGATCCAGACCGGGTTAGTTTCTTTTGAAATTCTATGGCAGTAGCAAGAATTCATTTGACTGTTGATTTATTTATGAATCTTTTATTATACAAATAAAACTAAATTTCTTCTTGTGTGTTTAATAATGGTATTATATTTTGACTCAATTGTGAAGTTCATCTGCCTGAAAGATACATTTGAAGTCCTTCACTTGAGTCTGTACTTTGTAGCCTTTTTCTCTGTCTGCAGGTTTCCATAGCATAGAATACTGGAATTCCTCTAATGGGGCTGAGAAATGAAAAATTCATAACTTCATTTCTTGACCTTGGAGATTGTTTAGATTATTTCTTGTTTACGCCATTTTCAAGTTTAATGATTAATGGAGAGTAGTCATTCTGATTGAACTTGAAAAAAAAAAATTTATGGGATGCAACAACAGTGACTTGTTTATAAGTTCACTTTTCACCTCGAAATGGTAAACTAGATCCAGACTTCCCATGCCAATATGTTCAGATGATATTTTGTGGTCAGATATAGAAGTACTGGGACATTGAGGTAATACAAATAGATCTTAAGGAACAAATGAAATTCCCTCAAGTCAACTTATTAGAAAGCAAAAATTTTAGGTGTAGATAATTTTTTGGAATTAGAATAGTATGTCAGAACATTGCAGCTGGGCAACTTGTTTTGATTCACTGGAACATCTACCTGCTAAGAATATAAAATACTTGTAAAAAAAAACCGAAGAATAGGTGTAAATAAAAATAAACCTGCAGCTCGTGTTATATGGATGCTCTTCTTTGGTTAACTATTGACAATTACCTGTTTGATATATTCAAGAGTGATCTTCGTACTACAGTGATTGTGTGTTTATTATTTTTGTCAGTGGAAGAAACCTCTTTGGTTTTATTCCCTCTCCTATTACATATGATTTACAATTTATTTCCTTTTGGACCAGTATTACCCTTATTCGAAGCCCTGTACATACCTCTGTTTTGTGATTCATTGAAAAACTCAAGGTGCATAATATTTCTAAAAACACATGCTATTATGTTGTATTTGGTGTCACATCCTAAGATAAGAGCTGCTTAATTTATCACTTAGTACTATTGCATGTTCTAAAGTCTGTTTTGATGATTTCAAGCAAGGTTGCATGAATTTATCAACTTTGTGATGTCCACCTAGTTCTTTTGTGATTTTCTCTATTCTATTAATCATTATATTAGAATTTATCATTATGGTGCTTTGATGCAAATGTCATTAATTTGTATGTAAATTCTCTTTGAATTTTCATCACTAGAATCTGCAAATGCCACTTGGTTGCATGTGTTCCTCAGCTAGAAGAAGTTTTTTTTCCGGCTAGAAGAAGAATAAACCTAACAGATTCAGAGACCATTTTTTAATGATCAGAGCCATGGCCGATTTTTTCAGTATGTTCCAAGATTGCTGTTTCTCTTACTTTGTTTGTAATGTATTATAACATACTATTTGTAAGTGAAATTAAAGCCATGACCAAAAAATGGAGAGAGGGAAGAATGAGTTGGCGATATTCCTTGTTCTTTAAGATGGAATAAGTAGGCTATTCTAAAAATAAATGATAATGAGGTGGATTTCATTGTAATATTGCAAAATATTTCTTTGATATCTTAATTCTCTTTATTTGTATGGACTGTTTATATCCTTTATGTCTCTATGAACATCCATAGCTAAATCGAACTTTTAACGTCGATTATAAATATGCATTGCTTGCAGGTGGTTCAAGCAATGATTCAAATGGGTGTTCTTGTTCCCACTGGTGATATGACAGCTGTCAGAAGAACAGCTCAGTTCTTTCTTAATAGGTGATGTACAGGAATTATAATATAAATTAACTTGTATTAAAAAGTGTCTCTCGTCTTTATCCTATTGTTGTTATTTTTTACTTTCAGTTTTGAAGAGCGCCTTGCAGCGCAGAGGAAAGAGAGGGAGATGGCGAGTGCTGAACTTGGCTTCAAAAAGCAATTGACCAAAGAAGAAAGATTAGAGAAGAAGAAGCTGCGGCTAGCAGCAATAGGTGAGGCATATGGTCTTTCAGTTTGTAGAGCATGTAATCTGAGCCTTTAGTACCCTGCGTTGTTGATCTGTTTCCTGTGAAATTATGATTGAGTTCTTAGGTATTAGTATAGTGCCAAATTTCTAAGCTTAAGTATGCTCTAATATTCAGGGGAGGATCTTTTGGCCATTGCTGCTGATCAACCATTCCGTTTTCCAGCTACTTTCACGTTTGTTGTTAGAGCATTCTCAGGTGTAGGAATCAAGAAACAAATTTTTATCTAATTTTACTGCCTCGGTGGTAGAGTTTCATTAAAATTCTCTCTCATCCGTGCAGTACTAGATGGAATAGGAAAGGGACTTGACCCTAGATTTGACATTACTGAGATTGCCAAACCGTAAGTGTGGTTTATGATTTCTTTTTCTTAGTTGGCTTCTGCTTGATTATAAGTTTTAATTTGCTGATTTTTGAATCATCTGGATTTGATTTCATTTGCATATCCATTACCAGATATGCCTTGGAATTGCTTAGATTCCGCGAAGCTGGTCTTGAGGTCATTGTTAAGGTAGGCTTCTTATTGTCTTCTTCTGTGCTGCACAGTTAAACCTTTCTAAACTCTCTTATGCATTTACAGTGGAACTAATAAGTTGTTCTATTACACAGGACATTAAGAAAAGATGGGAGAGACAGTCAAGTGCATTCTATAACTTGTTTAGACAGGCTGACAGAGTTGAAAAGTTGGCACAGACGATTCAGAGATTGGTATTCACCATCATATTCTTTGACCTTTCTAACTCTCATGTTGATTTAGGCAGTACTCTTACTCTTTAGAGCCCTTTTAATTTGTTGCAGGAAGAGGGTGATCTAAAGCTTCGAGTGCGAACTTTGGAATCTGAAAGAGCATTTCAAAGAGTTGCTGCTGTCCAAAAAACAATTGGAAATGTGAGCTTTCAGCTGGATTCTATATTTTAAAACTACATATTGGAGATAGAAAATGATTTGATGTTTGCATTAATATCACAAAAATGAGATCAAGAAGTTGACTTGGTTTGACTACGTGATGCCATTTTGGACTCCTGAGTAGATTATGTTTTTAGGTATTAGGATAATGCTATAAAAGCTTCTTAGGATCCACTCAGTTGTGAAGTATATGAAAATGAGCATTGTTGAAAGGTTGCCCAGTTATACTGATTATGTGACCTGGAAGATAATAGTCCATCCAAGTTATATTGAACACTTCCAAGGTGCATTGGTGCTGTTACATTATAAAAATAGTGCCTAAGAGATGATAAAAGAATGCTGAACATACTTCCATGAAAAATAGTCCAGGCAATCATTTGGCTTTAAGAATGATTGAGACTGAAAAGGAGTGGGAGCCAATGTTGCTTGTAAAGTTCAAGTCTCTATTTGGACAATTAATATGTGGAACATGTTATTTAGCTGGACTGCACCAACCCTGGAAACTTTCAGCATGGTACTATGTCATAACACTTGACAGTTTCTACAATAGATTCAGTCTACCTAAATAGCAGCATCATTGATACATTCTTTTTCATGTCTTCAAGGAGCGCTCTTGTGATTCCTGGTCTAGGTAAATCTAATTTTTACAATGAGATTTACATATGATACATCTTTGGTGTGATATAAATCTAAAACCATTGTATTGTCGTCATTGTTGACCAACAATGAAAGTCCATTAGAAAAACAAAAAACTTGTATAGATTCACACAGACAAAGGGCAAAATTTGCACTTATATGCATGTCATTTGGATACTTGTAAATAGAGTTATATACAGTTGGCATTGTTTTTGTTTACTAGGATCCATTTATGGTGAAGAATGGACCAGGGGTTAGAGACCAAATAGGATTACTCGAGTGAACAAACAATATCAGAAAATAAGATTAGACACAAAGTTAATTCTTTTTTTTTGTCTAGAGGACTTGTTCTACTCTTTAAATTGTGGTTTGCTGTTTTCAAAAATTTAAAGTTGATTGGTGTCTATATATATGCAGCTATGCTCTATGCAATCTGATGTTCTTACATCTTTTTGTATGCAAAATGACAGGCTGTTGCTTTAGGAAGTTTGGTAAACCTTGCAACAATTTTATATTTCAATTCTGTTCGAGTAAGCAATCCCTGACATAATTGTTTTTGGAGGTATGCTTTTGCTCTCATTTTCGTATTTTTGTAATATATATATATTTTTTGTGGACAGGTGCCTGCTATGGCTGCATACCTGCTATGTGCATTTTTTGGAGCACAAGTCCTCTTCGGCTTTCTCAAAGTGAAAAAATTAGACCAGCAAGAGAGATTGATAACCGGCACTGCTTAACATGCGAGTTTTACTGAGTACAGGTTCAGCTTGCAATCTTATAAAATCTTTTCATTTTTCTGCATCCTAATTTAGCTTCTTTGTTCATTGTATATCATAGCGAGTGTCCCACAGTAAAGCAGAAGTACGTAAATGCCGCATAGTACTTGTAAATATAACAACATTATAACATTCATTTCCTATAGAGCCAATACACAACTTTGTATCTAATTTTCGTTCAGCTTCTGGCTTTGTTTCTTCGTTTGGAAAGGTGTGGTTTCTTGGCACTTTGTGATCTGTGTCTAAAATGTTGTAATGTTCCTTTGTACAGAGCAGCGAAATATTCTATGTTTAATTATGGGTAATTATATATTACTTTTTATAATTAATTATGATTAGTATCCTAATTTTTATATTTTAAAATTTAAAAATAGTATTGGGGTCTTTACATTTATGAAGGTGACACATTTAATCTCAATTTTTTTTAGATTGTTAATTTCATCAATGAAAAAAAATTGTATGTCATGAGCAAAAAGAGTACGAATAAAAATATAATTTATATCACTTTTTCATCCTAATTGATTTTTTTTTTTTCTCTTTCCAACCTACTCTCACTTGTTGCACTTGCTTGACCGTCGCACTTGTATCGCTTGTTGTTGTCGCACCCTATATGCTCGCAATCACACTCGTTTGCTTGTCGCACTTTGCTCGTTGTTGCACCCGCTAGCTCATTGTACCTTACTTGTTCGTTGCATCTACTTGTCCACTACTCGCCCATTGCACCTTGCTCGTCCGACATCACTCGCTCGTTGCATCTTGCTCGCTTGTGACTCGACTATCGCACCTTCTTGCCTATCACTCACCTGATGTATCTTGCTCGCCCATCGCACCCTCACTTGCCCGTCGCTCCTTTTCCAACCTATTCATTGTCACCCTGTCATCCACGCCTTGGTTGATGGCGACCTCTTCGTCGTCGGAGAAGTTTGCTACCTATGCATCTCCACTTCTGTCGTGGTGCCCTCGTTGTTCACCGAGGTCGATAAGTTCTTGGACCTTGTTAGATACAACACCGACGAGAATCAAGGTTCGGAGTATTGTTATTGAAAGTTAAATAAAGCTGAGATCTCATCAACTTGCTCTCTTTTTTTTCTTGGCAAGATAATGGCCAGAACTTCACAATCTCTAAATCGCACTTCTTACATTTTTATCTAAATCTTTCTTAGCATTTGCATATAGGTAGAATTTTGATTATGTATAAGATACAAGATCGGTATATTTTAAGACAACAATTTATTTTTCTTGGCACCTAGTACTGATCATTAAAAACTTATTCAAGGCTTTGAAGACTTCTGATCTTGAAGAAATGCATTTCAACATGTTCTTTGTGGAACAGTTAGGTGGGGATGGCACAGATGCTTAACAATGGTTTAGAAATGGATTCTAGCTTTCATATGTGGCTGAGAGATGAGAAGCTTATTTACCAAAAAGACAAAGATGGGTTGTGCTAGAAGTAAGATGTGATCGAGCAAAACTTGTACCATGTTGTAGCTTTTAGATTCTGGTGAATGTAACAATGGCTGCATGATGACCAATTTGATGTTTTCTCAATCATGCATTCAACTATATGTAATGATCAGAAATGAACAGTCTTCTGTCGGCTGAGTGATGGATGCTTATGATGTTATTTTTATGGATCTGTACTTGCATATCGTATTATTATTATTATTTATCATGAAGCTTTCCTGATACATAGACAAATTCACCAATCTCTTTCATGCAGTGAAAGCTCTAAAATTGTCAAGATTAAAAATGAACCGTTCTTGATATTTTGATATGCTATTAGAAATAATAAATAGAGATTTCTCGATGTGCAGTTTGCATGCTTGTCGTCGAATGGTTGGCGGGCAGCAGCGTGTTGGGGGTGACTCGAGGAATCCATCTCTTTCCCCACAGCGCAGAGGGGTTCTTCGGACGCACCACCTTCCGGTGTGATCTCGCAGGGCCCACTCATTCGAAGACCGTACGTGGGTTGAATCGCTGCAAACATTGACATGTATGTCATGGAACATTGTGAAAAGTCGAATAAAAGTGTGTATTCTTGTGTGACTGCATGTCATGGATAGAACATACAACAAATTACTAATATAATTTGAAGTCAACTGAGTGAACATACAAAGAGAAGTAAAAGCAAACAGACGAACCAATGATACTGGAAACTCAATCATCTCTAAATATGAACCCAGATCGATCTCAGTAGCTGCTTGTAAGAAGACGCCAAGATCGTTGTCTTATGCACAACAACGGAAAGCTCTCCAATCTTCTATTATCAATTAGCTGCACACTTCCCTGTTGTTCTCCACTCCACTCTCGGCAAACTCCAAGGCTTCAGAATTGACCCACCAGCCTCCTTCGGCACTGCAGCGAACGCGTCCAACCCAGGCTTCATCCACATCGACATTGACCCCCTGCCATCGAAGCCAACGAAAGGGATCCTTCCCTCATCGAGGAATTTGAAGACGTGGATCTGGGATCCGGATGGGCCGGTGTCGATTAAGAGGCCGAACCCCTTACGTCGAGGGGCATCGAAGTGGGAGGAAAGGTGAGCGCGGCCAACGACAACAAAGAGGTAGAAGAGGAAGGAAAAGATTATGAGGCTAGTGGAGAGGATCCAGCAGCAGTCACCTCCGTCGTAGGGCGCCGCCTGATGCAAGAATCCCCTGGCTCCTCGGGCGTCCGATAACCCCCCGTTCTATCCCCACGGCACTCCGCCGTCCACGCCTCCACGAACCTCCAGAGGGCCCGACCATCCACCACCGCGGGGTGAGCGGCAAACCCCACTGCCACGCTATCCACCCCCTGGGGCCAGCAGAACCTCGTCACCTGCACGGCGAACAACGGCGCGGGGAGTTCCCTCACGTCGAGCTCCGGCACGAGGCGGAGGAAAACGCTGTGGTCATGGACTTCGGCGTTGGCGAGGAGGCCGAGGTCGCCTTCTGCATCCGCCTCGAGGAAGGCGACGCCGGGGCCGTTGGCGGCAGGGGAGCAGTCGATGACTACGTTACCCGAGTAGAGGAGGTAGGTGAGCTCGCCAGCAAGGGGGAAGTAGTGAAGGAGGGTGGGGAAAGGCAAGAGACGGGCAGCCTTTGGAAGAGCAGTAGGCGTAAATTATAATTAATTATAAAATTATAAAATTAAAATATTATTATACATCATACAAATTATAATAATTTTAATATTAAACATTTTAAAAATATAAAAATAAAATATGAAAAAAAAAATTAATATCGTGTCTTTCAATTCTCATTCTAATTTTTCGCTTAATGAAAAATAGGGATGGGAAGAAAATGAAAGATAAATAATAATTTAATTTTTATTTTTAATTTATTTGTACATACAAAGATAGGATTTAATATTTATTTCTTATGATTCAAACAAATAAATAAAATTTAAATTATTATTTTCTAAAAATTATATCACTCATTAAGAAATAAATCAATTAATAATTTAATTGATTGATAATATTCCTAATTTATCCACATGATTAAGAAAATTAATTTTAATCATTTCCTTAGTCATACTATACAAATAAGGAAGTTAATAATTTAAATAAAGTAACACATTATTTTGTTGAATCTCGGATTTTGATGATGAAACTAATTGATGTGTTTATGTTTTAATCTGCATTTTGAGTGACGCAGGATGTTTTGATCAGGATGAGACAATTAAAGCAGGAAGAATCAAGTTGGGCTAGATGAACATATCAGAAGATTTGACATATCGACAGAAGACTTCGGGCCGTGGATTCGGGCATCGGGCCAAGAAGAGCGGAGATTGTGCCAAGGATATTGGAGTTGCGGAGTCAACCGACCGATTAGGCAATAGGCCGCAAGAGAGGACGATGCGCCGAAGAATCGGACGAAGCGTCGAGGGACCAATGACATGCCGGACAATTTGATTAGATGCTTAAGATTAATTGTCTAGATCGAAGTGTGTTTTACATGTGCAGAATTACCTACGATAGCAAGATATGAAGCAAACTGAAGTCCCGGAGTTAAGGACATGACATCGTTGGGAGTTCAAGAGTTTATCGGAAGTCTGGACGTTCGTCGAAGGTTCAAGCGAAACCAGCCGAGAAGTCACGGAGCTTGCCAAGAAGCTCGTCGGAACTCGTCAAGTGGATCGTCGCAAGTCCAGGAGCTTGTCGGGACTCCGCCGGAACATTGCCGAGAGTTCGTCGGAGGTTCGCCGGAAGATCGCTGGAAGAATAGACTTATGGACTAAGTATAGCTTAGAATATGTCTTAGGAATCGTAGTTAGCACATAATTGGGCCTGGATTGGGCCAACCCAATCACGGGCCAACTAGGCCCATGTAAGAACTGTATTGGGCCCAATAAGAAGCTCAAACAATGCCCCAAGAAGACTCAATGTCGTGGCACAATCTTCGAGACTATGTCAAGCGATGGTACCACCAGTCTGGGTGCTAGGTAGTAGTACTACCAGTTTGGACGGTGGTACCGCCCAGCACTGTGCCCCAAGCGGTGGTACCGCCAGACCTAGGCGGTGGCATCGCCTAGGACAGTGTTAGTCAAACTAACACTGGGCGGTGGTACCGCCCATGCCCAAGAAACTCGGGATGAGATGTTTTTAGGCTCCAAGTTTGAATCAACTTGAAGCCTATAAATACTGCTCTTATCCCTAGTTAAAGCACACAAGTACAGAGAGATTAAAAGAAAGAAAACGCTGCAATCTCTAGAATTTCCCTCCTCTAAATTATAAGTGTTAGAATTCTGTTTAGAGAGGTGAGTGAGTGCTTGTAAGGGTTATTTCCTAAACCTAGTAAAAGGAGAAGAGAGGTGTAAGAAGGAAGTTGATCTTCGCCTAGTAAAGGAAGATCGTTAGTGAATACTGGTGGCCTCAACGGAAGAGGAATCGGAGGAGTAGATGTAGGTCACGATTGACCCAACCACTATAAACTGTCGTCTTCTCTGGTTTGCATTTTATTCTTGTCATTTACATACTGCAAACTACTTAGATAGTCACTATGCTTCCTTACACTTCCATGTTATTAACTTTCCGAAATCGGTTTTCAAGGTAAACGACTTTTATCGTACGAAGGTTTTTTGAACCGACGTAGTTTTTATCGTTGTACTAATTCACCCCCCCCCCCCTTAGTGCCGACCCTGATCCTAACATATTTATGATAATTAGATTTATGTTAAGAAAAAAATTATTTTAAAAAAGTGATTAATTGTAACAAAATAGGACAAAAAATAGTCCAAATTGGATTTTTCTTTTTTTGTGTGTACAAGTGACTTATATTTAGCATCAAGATCCTTTTGAGTAAGAACTCTCTCTCTCTCTCTCTCTCTCTCTCTCTCTCTCTCTCTCTATATATATATATATATATATATATATATATATATATATATATATATATATATATATATATATATATATATATATATCATAATTATTGGATTTATATTATTTTTGAAAACACTATAAATGTTTTTCGATGATTTTATTTTAATAGATGATATATTAATAGGTTGTATTTGGTGTGCTTGAATATAAATCATAATTTAATTTAATTATGTTTTTTTACTGAAATGTAAAGTTTTGAAATGTTTAAATAGATAAAAATGTCTAATAAGAATGTATGGAAATAAGACAGTAACAAATTAAATTAATAAAGGAAAAGTTGAGGTTGAGAAATATGATGTATTAATTTAATTTGTCTAATAGATATGATGAAAGTGTTGTGGCTGAGAAGTATTTTCAGAGTCGCCAGAGGATTCAAACTATTTGATAGGGTAAAATATGGATTATGATTAGAGGCTCAAATAAAAAGGCTAAGTAAATTAGGATTATATTTTGTAAATAATATATATATATATATATATATATATATATATATATATATATATATATATATTTGTTGATGGAAACAATATGAAAGAAAATACTTTGGGTATCTCTGAAATTTTTTTTTTAAAATTATGGGATAGAGTATATGAGGGGGGGTTTGAGTTGAGGTTAACTTAATATCCTTATAGTTTTATATGGTAAAGAATTTAGATATAGAAAACGATATCGAATCACATTAATCATAATTAACTTTCTGATATATATATTTCTTAATTGCTAAGTTTTGAGACGACAAATTAAGGAGTTGGAATAGGAAAGTGAAACAAATTCAATGAACTTCTTTTTGTGCGTGCGTTTTTAATGAATTAAGGAATAAAAATCGTAGTTGCGACAATCTCAACTTGTCAATTCATCGGAGACACAACGCGTGGATCTGTCTGTCAAAGTTCTCTCTTTATCTTTTCGAGATGCTGGAAGACATGAACCGTGGCCAACAGGTGCTTTTGGTGCTTGATCGAGGGAACATGCAAATTATAGCTGGTGACATTATTGTCGTGATCGTCCCATACTTGATCACCTCAATACGTCAAATATTTAGTTCGGTCAACAATAGTAAAGAATCAACGATCAACTCGATCGAGCCTCAGTTCAACTAATCTGATCCGAGGATTAATAATATCTTTAAAAGATTCCTTATAAGATAAACAAAATAAAATGATAAGAGCATAACTGATATATTGAGATGATAGGAGAGTATTTTCGATAAAAATTGGAAGTATTAAGGATATCTTAGTAAGTAAACTCGAGGGTCCAATTTGTTGTTATTTGGATTCCATGAGCCATTCCGTTCCGGATGTTATAACTGTAAATGAAGCCAATTATACCCACCGATGGATGTAGGAAGCTGAGAGAACGCGTTGCATGGAACTCAAGTAACTAATGAACACAGCACGTCGGTGTGTTTCACGTTCGATAACATGCTTCGGATTAGCATTTGGCTCGGGAGGAGGAGGATGAAGGCGGCAAGTACGTTTGCGTCATGGTAAGTAGTGATTTGCGGAAAATGCCCGTCGTGATCTTATCATGTGGAGGAAAACAAGGGAAAAAGAGGAGCACACAGGCAACCATTAGAGAAGCAAATTCCAACATCCCTTTCATTTCTTAATTCCATGGTGGTCTGTGCCTCTTACCTGCCCAACTCAGTGCACGCTTAAAGAAAACACTACTTTTATCTCCTAAATAAAAGCATGGCTTTCTCCAACTCATAGCTTATGTGTTGCCAGCAGTCCGTCTCCTTCCTTGCACTTGTATATAAAGATAGAGCAACGCTTACCATTATCTCATCTATCTCTGAGTCAACAGCCTGAGGCTCAACTAAGAAAGACATGGAGGACTTCCCCCAGGCTATCCTACACCGTAGTAGAAGGCGACGTACGCGGGCGTCGAGCGAGTACCTTGGAGTCCGTCGCAGACCGTGGGGGCGCTACGCCGCTGAGATCCGGAACCCTTACACCAAGGAGAGGCATTGGCTCGGCACCTTCGACACTGCAGAGGAAGCTGCACTCGCCTACGACCTCTCCTCTATTTCCTTCTGTGGGCCAGCAAGAGCTCGGACGAACTTCCGCTACCCTTTCCTGCCCGCTCCATCGCCGCCACCTCCTCCACCGCCACCGCCACCGCCTCCATCGCCCTTGTCCGAGGAGACGAATGTGTGCTACTTCGAGGTGGATTCCACGGGCGATGATGACTCCATGACCATTGCTGCCATCCTGCAGAGTTTTCGACAGTCTACGTCCCTCTCTTCCTCCTCTCTTCTCTTCTGAGATCCGATATGGCCGCCATAATTGGAATAAGATAGTTACGAGGAAGTAGAAACTGAGGTGAGTCAATGGTCAGTGAGATGACCAGAGGAACAACTTAGTTACTATTATTACTGGAAGTTTGCCAATATCATCATTGATCCCTTACCATGGGTCAAAAAGATGTTCTTGGATGATAGGTTTCTTAATGTCAAAGCACGTATTTTGTGATTTCATGATCTTGATGATGTTGGAAGATCATAAAGGCTAATTGAACTATTGGGATTGGATGCGAGATGACTGATTTCATATCTTCTGTGGGTGGAGATATTAACACAAGGGTTTTCCACGAGCTATGTGGAATTCTCTCCATTTCTTACGACGACTGCATTCCATATGAGTAGTTGAGAAGGATCGAGTCAAAAAGGATTTGTTGTGCAGTTGGATTTTCTGTTTCCTTTTTTTCTATCTTTTGTGTGGTTTGTTCTTTGGACGATGGATCCACAACGGAATCCAGGCATCCGACGGTTTGGATCTTATGTAAATGAATACTTTTCTTGTCTTTCCGTCATCGACGTACCCGCCGAGTTCCCTCGTGTGATTAGAGAAAGAAAAGGGAGGTGGGTCCCTATTTCCCTCGTGTGGCATCTCGGAGCAGGATGCGGGTACACAAAGCGAGTAACGAAGAGCTTTGGGTCCGAAAAACAGCGAGCGGAAGACAAATAGTACAAAAAAACTAACGCCCCGAGCCGGTCGCGAAATAATAACGGACCCAAACCGTAGCTCATCCTCTCATCTATCACCCCCTTCAACCCCTAAGTGGCCCCCAGGCCGCCTCCCCTCAATGGCCGCTTCCTCCACCGCCACCGCCACCGCCATCGTGTTGGAGCCTGGTGAGAGCGCAACCTCCACCCATACCGAGCATTGGCAACCCATGCTCCACTTGCCCTCCTCCCAGCTCTCCCTCGTCCCACCCTCAGCCCACCACCTCCGGCGCAGGCGCCGACGCCCGGCTCGCGTCCTCCGCCTCTTCCACTCCTTCTGCCGCACCCTCCCCATCTTCACCCCCAAGTGCAAGCTTCCCGATCCCTGCCGCATCGCCACCTCCTCCCCAGCAGTCATGCCCACCATCGCCTGCACCCCTGCCACCTCCCTCATCGGCCCCGACCACCGTGGCCGCCGCCACCACGACCTCATCACCGGCACCATCTTCGGCTACCGCAACGGCCGCGTGTCCTTCTCCCTCCAGGAGAACCCCCGGTGCCTGCCCTCCCTCGTCATCGAGCTGGCCATGCACACGCATGCTCTTCTACGTGAGATGAGCGCCGGCATGGTACGCATTGCCCTCGAGTGCGAGAAGAGGCCAGTGGAGCACAGCAAGGAAAGCAACTCGCAGTTATCGTCGAATCTCATGGACGAGCCACTCTGGGCCATGTTCTGCAACGGGAAGAAGAGCGGGTACTGCGTACGGCGAGAGGCCTCGGAGGAGGACCTGGCGGTGATGGAAACGCTGCGGCCGGTGTCCATGGGGGCCGGCGTGCTACCGGGAAGGTCCGAGGAGGAGGGTCCCGATGGGGAGATAGCGTACGTCAGGGCCGGGTTCGAGCACGTCGTCGGGTCGACAGACTCCGAAACGCTGTACATGATGAGCCCCGACGACTATAACGGTCCCGATCTCACCATCTTCTTCGTTAGATTGTGAACGGGCTCAGGTCACATATGTTGTCTACTGTTATATATATGTATATTTACGTGTGTGCATAATATATACAAGGCGAGTGGATTTGTTAGAGCTATGTCTTTTACGTTATATTAGTCTCCTTCATTCCTTATCTTTGTAGTCCATAGTCGTCTTTGGTTTTATAATTTCATCTTTCTTCTAATCCAACTATCTATGGTCTCATGAAAGGCATCCAAATGCAGGTTGTTAGATTGACTTGATAAGATCATGAAATATGGTGCATAAAAAATGAAAAGACATAAAAAAAAAACACGCTTTTGAACTTTGTACATGTTGGATTACATGTACAGAAAATTGGCTCGCGATCGATACAACTTAAGTTTTTGTACTACATTGATATTTAGTTTTCATGTATCATAGATTGATGAGATTAGTTCAGATTCATGATTAATAAAACAGTTTCCACCACCTCATCCCACTCTTCATGTCTCACTTGGCCATGGAAAGCATTTCCGAAAAGTTGGTACAGCTCCGCTTTTGGTCGTTCTTGACAGAACATGACTTTTGTCGGGAAGCTGCTGTCAGCAGACAAGATCTTTCGGTGGCCGGCCTCAGAGTAAGGGCTCTGAGATGGGCCTCCATGCTGCATGCTAGAATAGTAACCCATGCACGTGGCCTCCACCTGAATCCAATACCTGTTGCCCTAAAAATCATACTATATAAATTCAACCTGGGAGCAACATCATCAGAACGCTTCTTCTTCTTCTTCTTCTTCTTCTTCCTTCTATCGCAGACTACACGCAGATTCCACGATGGACAATTGCAACTACATGGTCGAAGACATCAAAGGTGGAAGCCACGGCAACTCTCAGGGAGAAGGTAGGCAGAGAGAGAGAGAGAGAGAGTGAGAGACCATTCATGTTCTAAAGGTTCAAGAGAATCCTTTTCAGGTTGTGAGGACGAAGAGAAGCTGAAGTTTTTATACCTCTTCAGGTAAATGTACATATATCAGTCATGGCCTATTGACATTTTCTCCATCAAAGAGTGATCATTCTTTGGCTTCAGGTCAGGAAGATTCAAGTAACACCAGCGAGGGGGCCAAGTTACCTTGCGAAGGCACCTCCTCCCCCTCCTTCTCAAATCTACTAGAGGAGTACATGGAAAATGGGTCATGTTGTGAGCAGCTTCTTTACCTTTTTTTGTATCTCCTGTAAGCTTCTTCGCTAGAGTGTCTCCGGTGTGCAATGTTGGCGACGTCTATCCTTCTTTTTATAGGAAGAACAGACTCTCTCTATATATACTACTTGTGAGATGCTTTACTGTATATATCTGACATTAATAGTTAGCAACTAAGCAGCAAGCAGTCTCTCCTTTCAAGTAATCTATATGTCGAAGACATAAGAATCAAGCAGTAATGATTTAATATGATACGAAAATGTAAAAAGAAATCCCTTAACAAAATGAACCAATTAGACTCAGAAATATATTATAAATAATAAAAAGTGTTACTGCTCACGTTAGAATTGACCCATTTAAATTTTGTATGCATTTATGACAAATCATGGACTTTTGGTCTCCAGAGTTTAATTTTCTTTGAATACTTGACTGGTTGCTGGATTTAAAGGCCATTGAAAAACAGAGCCAGGTTGCGTCTCCGGCGTTCTCTCTTTGCTTGGAACAGCTTGTTCCCGTTGCCATCTCTCAAAGCACGTCGAAGATTCCAGACGCAAATATGTCCAATGATCTTGGCCTTTCGATCCCAATCGGACGGCAGATGGGACGCCTTCGGCGATAGGAACTGTTGCGCTAGGTAGAATGGCCACGACACCGGAATTGTCACCTTTTCTTCGAATGTCTCGAGCGAAGTAAACGTGGGCTCCTGCAAAACCGCGAACGCGACAAGTCAAGGAATCAGCGATCTGATCACCGCTTCGGGTGCTGATCGCGTCCGTTTGGTTTGGGTTAACATGAACCAGGCATGTGACGAACCGAACCATAATTTTGGAGTTTAGCGTGAGATTTGATTCGATAGAATTGATTGGATTGAACCTAAACTAAACCAAATCAAACTCGAGTCAAATCATACTGCGAGAGGAGTAAGCTCACCGATGAATGCTTGCATCCCAGAAACGTCAAACAATACCACGATAAACAATTAGGGTCGCCAAAAGGAGCGGAATCTGAAGAGCCATCCCTCATCCCTTTCCTACTTCCTCCTCCGGATATGGCCATCGCTGGGGCCGCGAGGGCGATCGTATGCGACCTGGGCCAGCAGAGGAAGGATTCTCCGCTGCCACCGCCGGTGCTGAGGGTCCGTCTGGCGGAGCCATCGGCGGAGAGCGGAAAAATCCTGCTCCAGCCCCGGCTCTGCACGCTGAGATCGTACGGGACGCGTGAAGGCGGAGTGATGAGGAGAACGTCAGTGGGGGACGCGTCGTCCTTCTTCGCGTCCCTCGCCGACTATATCGAGAGCTCGCGCAAGAGCTACCACTTCGAGATCGTCTCCGGTCGCCTCGCCATGGTTACTCCTCAAACCTAGAATTTCCCTTTTTTTATGCGAATATTTTTCATTTGAAATACCCGAATATCTTTCAATTATGAGTTTGCGTATACTACACTTTGGATCCATGCTTCGAAACCATTGTAAACTTGGGAATCCCGCAGTTGTTGAGAGCGGAGTCGATTGGGTCATAGTCCACTGAACGGCAAACGAAACACCTGTTCCCTTGATTATGTTGTGGTGGACACTGCGGCCTCCGGCTGAGCTGTTCTTTGTGGACTTTCCTGCTAGGTTGCGTTTGCAGCTGCAGTCTCCGTGGAGGTGGTAACGGGCAACTCCATCTTCAAGAAGCTGGACTTGCAGCAGATAGCCGAGGCCGCGGGGGTGTGCGTGGCGGTCGTGGCTTGTGCCGCCACCTTCGCTTGGTTCTCGAGTGCTCGGACCAGGATCGGTCAGATGATCACCCTGGGATGCAACAGCTTCGTCGACGCTCTCATCGACAACATCGTGGAAGCCCTGTTCTACGACAGCGAGCTGAGTGACTGGTCCGATGAGATATAGCTGTGCTAGTAGTGATTACAGATACATACGTAAAAAGTACGTGATACCGGAGCAGTAAATAGCAAATTGCTCTGTTATGCACGCAGAAAGTCTGCAAGAGTTTGTAGCAAAGAGGATGCCACCATGGGGAAGTGGCGATACTGGGAGTATTAGCGTAGCAGATTACCACCGCGGAATTCTGGTGGTATTGGTAGCGAATCTTGTATAAAAAAAGAAGAAGGTCTAATAGCACAGATTAACAATATTGTACTTTCTTGAACTTTGTGAGGAATCCTCTGCTATTGGCATTGGGAGACACGCTTAGCTCCTAGTGGAAATTGTATTCTCGTGATATTGAAGATCTTACGAGTATGTTTATATGGATACAGGTTTGAAATGAATATTGGGGGAAGCCGCAGTGCAATCGGATCAGAAAATGAAGTAAACCAGAAAGAAAGAAAGAAATGAGAGAAATTATGATTGCAAGAATATACGGTTCTTTGTTCTTTTTCCCCATCTCTCTGACATCTCATATGGATAGATGGTCTCCAGCTTCACGTCCTTGACAGGGATTGCTTTTGGCCTTTCTAATTTTATTTTCTTAAGAATTGGGAAATCCTTTTACCTTCAGAAACAAAATTATTGTGAACAAAAGTCGCCATAGGTCAATGGAAGCAATCAACGTTTCAGAACATATATAGTCTATATTTTACTTGATTATAGAAAGAGGATGAAAAGTTGATTCCCACCCGATCCTTCTTTGTTTACAAGATCAAAGTTCTTATGTTACAATATCAATGGATTCCTTCAAAGTCGTCGATCCTTCTTTGTAAACCTTCATGAGGTTTGCATGGGTTCATCGTTCCACAGTTCCACTGAAAAGAGATACAGCCTCTAATCGAAGCTACCTGTCTTTTCTCTCTCCTGGATATCTCTTTGAGCTTTGTGTTTGGAGGAAGAAGGATCAGCTCTTTACTGAAATGTCGTTGATATTATCAACAGCCTTGAGATTGCTCGAGAAGACTTTAATGGGGAGCCAGCGTAAATTGAACGGTTTGGGGTGCAGGTGATCGAAGATGATCGCAACTATAGGCTACTCCGCTCAAGATTCAGACCATCATCAGCACAGCCGAGAATATGTGGATCAAAGATGAGAACTTGAAACGGGACGTGAAGGAATTGCTGATGCAACTCAAGGACACCGCTTATGATGCCGATGACTTACTGCACGAGTTCCGGTACCAAATTCTGCGATGGTCCCGAGTCCCGACGACCAGCATACAGAGCTGGAGCTTATTGGTAGAAAGATCGTCGGCAAGTTGAAGGGCTGTCCACTTGCAGCAAAACCCCTCGGAATCTTTGTTGTCGTCAGTCGTGAACGAAGACAAACAAGCTTTTGCCTGTGCTGCGGCTGAGCTATCAGTGCCTTGACAAGTGTTTAGCTTTTTGATCCGTGTTTCCCAAAGATTTCTTTCTCTTTTTATAGACATGGGGCGATCCAGATCTGGACGGCAGAAGGCTTCATGAGATTGCTGTCCCATTTGCGGCTGATACAAAGGCTCTTCCATCTGCGGCTGTCAATGTCGCACTTCTCTAAGTTTGCAGATTCTCGATACACAGATCCAAATCTTAAAACATCTTGATCTGACAAAAGAACGACAACTATTTTATCGGGCATCGGCTTCTGTGTTGTCTGTTTAATTCACATCGTTATCTTATCTCCTCTACCCAACAAGCGACTTGTGGGATTAGTCTACACGGTTCTTTCATTTTTATACTCGAACGAGATTAGTGATGAAAGGTTACCTCATCTCTTCGTCGCTCAGCAGCAGAATGAATTTGGTAGCGGAACTCGTCCAGCAAATCGCAAGCATCATAAGCGACGTCCTTGAATTGCATCAGTAATTACTCCAGGCTCCCTTTCATCTTCATCTTTGATCAACATATTTCCGGCTGTGCTGATGATGAGCTTCGTCTCGACAAAAAAAAAGTCTTTAGCGGGCGTAGATCAGATCCAACTCGTTGCTGTTCCCCATAGGACTGCATAATCGCAGGCCTTCTCAACCAGGCTCCCAACATCTCGACCACATCTCAGCGAAGGACTTACCCTTTCTCCAGCACAGAGGGGAAAGAGATCTCAATAAGAAGAGGCTTGCAGAGGCAAAAACTTCATCGCCACAGATCGCGGTAGGTAGCTTCAATTATTGGAGACTGGCCCTCTATTATTAGCTGTATCGTGCCAGTCTCCACATGCAAGACCTGTGCACACCGAAAATTCACAGACTTTTGGCACCCAGTGGAAATGATCTTTCTTGTTGCCAGTAGGGATTCTTGTGGGTTAATTAGCCTCGATCAATGGAGGACCGGAGAAGAAACAACAGCAAGTGACTCAGATGTAGGAAGGAGATTGTATCTTGTCTCCTATGGTAGCTCATCCCTCTTCTCTCGTTTAGCGGATCATCATCTCCCGGTCTTAATGGTCTGTGATAGAATAGAGAATGAAGAGTAAAGAAAAAAAAAAATACTTCAATTAGTGTCATATGGTGTCTATTTATACATGATGAAAGAGGATTTTTTTCAATCGAGCAACGAGATTTTCTCGTGTAGTTGGGGAAATCTCATCTGCTATATAGTTGGAGAAATCTCTCTGTTATCATGCCCCCGCAAGATTGAGCTCCTGTTAAGGATGTCGATCTTGGACCAATGCCGATCTTGCACGAAGTAAAAATCGATGTGAACATGTTTCATATATTACTAAAATATTCTTCTACATAGACGTAGACAAAGAGTTACTAAATTATATTAATATTACATTGACAATCTAATATATTTTTTATTTATTGATCTCATTGATATTTTTGGTTATCCCTTCAAATAGAATTAGATACATTTAAAGAAGGCAAACTGTTGTCCAAAAGAGTGTTTACAACATCTCTTTTGTCCATCTGGTATGGAACCTGATAAGAAATAAGAATTCTTATTATTTAACAGGATGAAGATTATTACGAACGGATCCAAATCAAAATTAGACTTACAGTATTGAGCTTACGAATAGCAATTAGGAGCATGAACTGATGGAAGCAGTGCCGAGTCTACAGTGGCCATAATGTGCACATCATATCCGACTTTGACTTTGTTAACAGATGAAAGCGGCTGTCATCACTGCAGGTAGCAATCGCAACAAAGAAGTCACGCGTGTTTTTGGTCTTTGCGATTGAATTGCGACAGCAAAGGGCTGTTTTATCGTGATAGTTATCACTTAAGGAAGGAGTGGACTATCTAAAAAACCTAAAGCTGCTTTGATCCATCCCATATGGCAAAATGTAGCTGCCTTTAAAGCTTAATTTTGTTTTTTTGCATTGATAAATAATTAAAACTTTCTCTTTATTAACATAAAAATCCTTAATCAGGATTAAACCGTCGCACTGAGTCTCTTCTTGCAGCTAATCCCTGCCACGCTATAGAAGCTAACTTGCAGTGACTCCTCGTATGTCTTCAGAAATCTCCTATTCTGACACGCTTGTGCCGATGATCACAGACAGACCGACGGAGAATTAATGACCACAGTGACAACCACAATCACAGTGGTTGGAGGTTGGATTCATAAAGATGGGGGTTCTTTTCCTTTGTTTCGACAGAAAGGACAATGTGTGATCATCTCGTAATGTTAACTGCGTCCGATTCCAGTCCACTGGTAATACTGGAGTTGGCATACCACACAACGCCCCAAATCTCTATTCCACAAGTCGTGACATTTCGTGGTGGCTCAAAGGCCACTCCACGAGGATCCTTTAAAAAAGTCCAGGATATTCATGTGCTTGTTGAATAAGACGGCGAAGACTGAAACAACACCGGAAGAAGATGCGAGGCACGTGACAGGGAAGGGGTAGAACCGTAAAATAACTGAAATAGTTGGATTGGGCGTCACACGGCGTTCGCACGGTGTTATTACCGTGTCGGCATCGGCTGCGACCCACCACCAACATGACCGTCGCCGACCCCGTTGGGCGCCGCCCGGGCCCGTTGCTGACCTGGCTACCGCCTTCGTCATTACGTATGACTTCTACGCGCCATCTGAGGGTGGCATCTTTTTCTATGTTAGATTTGATCTCTTAATTTGTGCTTCGAGCCTCAGCCATGCTATCAAAAGTAGCATTCTCTTGTTCTTCCGCCTCTATAAAAGGTGTTGCTACCTCTTAATATCCATGTTCTGAAATATAAAGTTATCAGACAAGAAAAGGGAGGAGGAGGAGGAGGAGGAGATGGGGAACTGTATCGACTTGCAGAAGCCAGTCACTTGGGTTGACGATGATGACTACTGGGGAGCCTTTGAGCACAAGAGCTCCGGATGTCGAGCAAAGCAGCAGGACGAAGCCAAGCTTTTCTTGGCACCCGCCGCGAAGGAGGAGGGAGAAGCCTGTTCTACTGAGATCAAGATCAAGATCAAGATCAGCAAGAAGCGACTGGAGGCGCTGCTACGACGTACCCAAGGCCAAGAACCGCCGCTTCAACAACTTCTTGCCGATCTCATGAGCATGGGCGAGTCTTGGGAGCGCCATGATCGAGAAACGCACTGGAGGCCGAGTCTACAAAGCATACCGGAGGCACCCGAGTGAAATATTAGAGATGAACATGGTCTTGGTGATGGTGCAGACTTGTGTTGCATGTACGTGTATAGTAAATCTAGATGAGATGCCATGCTTTCATCCCCAATTCACCGTTTTGGAGTAGTGTGTAGGCTGTAAGTTAGATGATGCACAAAAATAAATAGGAGAAAGGGGCATGTCTGCTTTTATATATGTTTTGATTCTCTTTGCCTCGATCTCTCGTAGTATCAAACTAAAGAAAGATCAAAAAGCATGCTTCGGAATTTGTCATTCAGTCTAATTTTCTGGTGACACACTGCACAGTTTCACCATCCGGAAGAGTTGTTGGATGAAGCCAACTCCATGCTTTCTTGAAGGCTAAACTATTACTCTCGGGTTTCCTACTTTGCTGCTACGAAAATAGAGCTTTTGATTTGGAAATACAAAATCCAAGCAGGGATATATATGACTTGGATTTCTTGTTTCTTTAAACTTTAGGAGGTGATAGATAGATAGATAGATAGAGAGTACTTTTAAACATGTTAATGCTGTGTGGAACCATCCCTACGAAGTTGACTTTAGAATGTTGAAACTTTACCTACATGGAAAGGAATGAGTTAATAAGCAGATAATATATATTGTAGTATTATAACTAATAAATCGACATTATAATTAATTCATTGAAAGGGATTTGGAAAGAATTAAAAATAAATTAAATCAAATCCTTTGTTAATTCATTGAGAAAGGTTTTGAAGGAAAAAAGAAAATAAATCCTTCGATTGAGATTCATTATGGTCCACGTACAGAGATTTGTAGCCATTTGTCCAAAATTAAAAGCCAATGAAGTTATGCCACCCACACGCCAAACATTAGAAATATTAATTAAAAAATGATGATCTCGGATGGCTTATGACAAATCTAAATAGAACTATATTTTCGTGAGTAATAAAAAATATTAATCTTTGTATTGGGTATTATTGGAATGATATGTATATATGGTCATTTTCACATGTATAGGAAGAGAAATGTTGGAATGTTTTGATATATATATATATATATATATATATATATATATATATATATATATATATATATATATATATATATAAGCATTTTTGTGTGTATAGGAAAATAAATGAGATGGTCAATTGATTGATCAAATACGTTAAATACTCGTATGATCATCTTTTTTTTAAAGGGTGGAATGGCTCTCTCAATTAGACTTTTTTTATATACTTTGATGTTAGAAGTATCTTTTGTAATAGTTTGATATAGCCTTTATTCTTTTATTTCTATTTAGGAAAATTTGAACCTTACATGATATATCCAAAAAAAAAACCACAAAATCAAAACATGGAATAGAAATAAAATTACGCTGCCAATGTTACATTATTACTTTGGCAATGTGACACTCAACAAATTGTCCTAAGAAGCGGTACCAGAGGAGAGAGAACAATGAATGCGGAGGAGAGTACATTAGAAATGTACATTAAGCCTTCAATGCATACTTTAAATATAAATAAATATTTAATATTTTTTTAATTATACTTGACCTGAATGTTATATTGAAAATACTAAAATATTGATGCTATATTAGGATAATATTGACAATTAAGCATTAGCAAGATATTAATATAATTTTTTAAATTTCGAAAGTATCTCATAACTTTATCTAAAATTATAAGATTGTCAAAATAATTTAGCGAGAAATCAATGTGATTTATATTTTTATAAAATAAAATTTTATTTATTTATTTTTAAAAATTATCTTGTATTTATTTATTATATATTTGGGCCATACAAATTTTGTTTTATAAGATTGCATACATTTATTTATTTACCTATTAATTTAAAGAAAAATATATATATTCACTTTTAAATAAATATTAAGAATATTAGAAGAGTAAACTTATCAAAATATTATTGGGACTTTTAAAATATAATTTTACCAAATAAAACTTACATTATTATAGATTTAAAATATAATTTTCATTATTGTTTATCGAGCACTTCAAACATTTCACAATTGTTCATTCATACAAATCATTTTCTTCATATGCACATTAAAAATATAAATATATTTTAAAAAACAACTTTACGCACCACAGGTTGATTTGACTATTTTATTTTTCTCGGTGAATGCTTGGATGCATCAATGAGTTGAGAACTTTCTATACATAAGATATTTAATGACCCAGTCACAGGATTATAATCAAAGAGTCAAACGGAAGGGAAGAAGGAAAGCCAAAATGGAACAACAGAGAATGGATGTGGAAGGGTTGAGCTTCGTTTAGGCATTCTAATCGTAGAATAATTGATGGTTTTTCTGAAGGAATACGTCAGAAGATTTCACCTTCCCCGCCTAGGATCGATTTGATTATGCGTTACAGATGCTGCTGGGGATTCTTCTTGTCTTCTAATTAACAGAAAGCTTCAGAAATGAACAATCTGGATGTCTGTCAAACCCAATATTTAAGACGATGATATATTTATTATTTGTTTATGTTTGATGTCGTCTATCTTCTGACCTCATCTTGAGCAAGCTGAAGCATGTTTGATCCGAAGAAGAAAACGTATAAGACTCTCAATAGAAGAGCTCGTAAAGAAATGTTTAATGATTTCAGTGGACGACTACTATGGTTGGTTGTGAAACACCCATCTGGTTTTGCCATAAAGCCTCTATGAAAGGTTTCATGCTACTGCGTCATCGCTGAGCAAAATACGGTAGAAGCCGTAGACGTTATAACTTGGACATATCACATCATTATAAATGGGGCCCCAAAGCAATATGCCATGTACCGAGACAAGATATCCTTGGATTATTAGGCACACGGCCACTATTGGTACATAAATATCAATTGATTTCAAAGATCATCCTTCACATCCCTGATTTAAAAATTTATTTTATTATTTATAATTTAAAGAATATTTTTTAATCTTTGCATTTAAAATTTTATTTTATAATATTAAATATTTTTAATATCTTCATCACCTAGACCTCTCATATATATATATATATATATATATATATATATATATATATATATATAAAACAAAATAGTATATTATTTTAAAAATAAAATATATCAACAATATAAACTTTCGAAAAATCATAAAATGAAATTTTCAATATTCATAAAACATATATAAATCTTAATATAATAATTATTATATAGTAAACAAAATCATGCATCGGCCACATGTAATATGCCTCAATGATATATATAATAGTCAAATATCAAAGACGTATATCACACCCGATGATATACCCTTCTGACAGCGGATGGAGAGACATACTCTATGGGATGAATTCCTCCTAATAGCCGATGGAGAGAACCTATATCGTACTCTCAATAATAAATGGAATGATATCTCTCAACCACTCAAGTGAGAATACGTTTCTCCCAATAACATATGAAAAAATTATCTAACTGTCATGTTTGACGGTCTGCTAATCCCCAAAGAAAATCACCTTACTTACCCTCAACAACGATACATAGTCAACCATGATCATTTATTTATTCATGCATGTATCTAATAAGTATTATGATAAAATATTATGAGAAATCTTGTATGATATGTTAGAATATGTCCATTAGTGGCTTCACACTATGATGGACCTATAGATCCTTTCATAAGTTGCACTTCTAATGTGGACCACTCAGCATAGTCATATATGATAACAATCACGTCAATATCATCAATTTAATCTAAAAAAATAATAATAATCATTTTGAAATGATACATTCAAATAAAATTTTAGGTTCATCAAATCAGATGTTAATCTCTCAATAGTCTTCAATCAACCAGAACCTTAAGTGGAATAACATAATTGACTAGAATTAAACTCAATTCAATTAGGACCTAACTAGACCAACCTCAAATCCTTATAGAATTAGTTTAGAATCATCTTAGATTGGTTTAATTTAGATTTAATTAATTTTAATTAGGTTGAACAAACTTAAACCAGTCAAATTGGTCTGAAATCATTGCGAACTGACTTGAATCAATCAAACATATCTGATTTAGTCAAGTAATAAGCTCAAACCAATAAAAAAAGAGAAAATTGAACTATGTCTTATAGTACTAACTCAGACAAAACCAACCCAATAGTCTTGAATGGATTACGCATGTAACATGTTAGGCTAAGATACAACAAACTAGATAGAGGGGTGTCGATTTATCCAGTGCCAATCCTATAGTTCGATAGGCATGGCTTCGCAAGCTAGGCTAAATCTTGCTCGCGAATTGGGATGAGCCTTATCACTAAACTCGACCATGCTTAGCTTGCAAGTTGGGTCGTGTTTAGCTACACAGGTTAGTCCATGTTTGACCACATGAGTTGAGTCATGTCTAATCATAGGCTAAGTCATGCTTGATGACATGAGCTGAGTCACAACTCAGTTATATGGGTTGTATCGTATCTAGCTATATAAGGTAGATTATGCTTAGTCATATAGATTTAATCGTATTTGACAATATAGGCTGGGTCATGCTTGACTACATTGATTGACCTATACTTAACCATATGGGCTAGTCTATTCAATCACGATTCAATTGATTGATCAACCGTAGTCATCCATAGTCACCATTAGCTCAACCATAGTCATCGGCTCAATTGCCACCGACTTTGCCACCCATCGAGGTTCCCTCACTTGACGTGGTGTCGACGTCTAAGGCACTCGAGAGTTGTCAAACTGTCGAGCAAGAGGGCAATGCCGACATGATGGAGCACATCGTAGCTTTTTATGCCTAAAAATCATTGTATTATACTTTAGACACTCTGATGTATCATACCTTCCTAACTATATTAAGAGGCCTATCACAAGAATGGTACACTCACTTAAAAGTTACTTTCTATTGGTTCTTTTGCCCAACTCACGAGGGAGTTCAAACTTCGCTTCCTTGGGAATGTGTGCTTGAGACCATCAGTAGTAATGCTTCCTGGACTTGGGCAAGTGGAGGAAATACTTGCAAACTTTATTGCTCGGTTCACTAGTGAAATATGAGATGTTGTGGATACATATCTGTCACTCATAATATAGACCTTTATGATAGAGCTTAGGCCCTCTCGTCCCTTCTAGTCATTGGTGGAAAGGCCATCTATGATAGTACCAAAGGTCATTCAAAGGGTCAATCAATATAATATTGTTGAGATAATGATCTCTAGTAAGTATAAAGAGTTACACAAGAGGATAAAGTAAGTGTAACCATCATCTACCATAGCCTCGAGATCACCAAAGTGAAAAAGGAATGAATGAACCAAGTTACCTCGCCCAGGGTGTAGATGTTACTCGTAGCTTTTCTTGACCTAATGTGTTCCAAGTCTAGAGTGAAGAGAACGCTTAGGCCAATATGCTTGCTAGATTAGCATCAACTAAGGCCCTGAATGAGGGCTGCCAATTAGTCGAGAAGTTGCCAATGAGAAGAATCCCTCGGTATTAGGTTAGGATATAGGTGCTGCAAGTTATGGAAACAAATTTTTATTACTTGATGAGATTACACCAACTCAGTTAGGCCTCTATATTCAAAATGAGACTTTGACACATCGAGATAGAGATTGGTTGAGTGGATAAGCCTAACGATGTAGCAACGACTAAATTAGGTAGGCAGACTCAATGACTCAATAAAGACCAACACATTATAAGATAAGACAATGATCACCTCCAGCTCTTGGCGTGGCATCACTCGACATCTTCTAGTTGCCTCACCAACTCAGCTCCTCGAACCTCTGCTTCAGTGACAAACATTGAGTCTCCACACTTCCTCTTTAGCCCCTTTACATCCTCACAAAGATTGTCGATCATAATGGAATGTTAGATGGATGAGGAGCCAATGTGCCATACATGGTCGAGGAGGGTCGTGATATAATGATGATGCTATAAGTCAAAGATAAAGGGGTATCTCAAAAAGCGTAAAAGAAACCCATCATGGTAGGCGATAGAAGGAAAAATATACTCGAGGCACATGAGTTGAGAAAACTCGACTAGCATGAGGAGAAATTCATCATGACGAAGACATAAGGTAAAATATGCCCGAGGTGTATAAGTCGGGAAAACCTAACCCATGTGAGGAGAAATCTACTATGGTAGAGACACAAAGTAAAATATGTTTGAGGTGCATGAATTACGAAAACCTAACTTACGTGAGAAAAAATCCACCACGGTAGAGGCATAAGGCAAAATATGCCCAAGACATGTGAGTTAGAGAAAACTTGACCTGTATGAAGAGAAATCCGCCATGGTAGAGGTATAAGGCAAAATGTGCTAAAATATGCCATGGTGGAGATATAAAGCAAAATGTGCTCGAGGCACGCGAGGTAGGAAAACCCTACCAATGTAAGGAGAAATCTACCACGATAAAGGCATAAGACAAAATGTGCTTGAGGCGTGTGAGTCGAAAAAACTCGACTCGCATGAGAAGAAATCCACCATGAAGGAGGCATAAGACAGAATATACCTACAACGCATAAGTTGGAAAAACTCAACCTGCGTAAAGAGAAATCCGTCATAGAGGAGACACAAGATAAAATATGCCCGAGGCACGTATGTTGGGAAACCCGATTTGCATAAAGAGAAATTCACCACGATGGAGGCACAAGGTAACAGGTGCCTAAGGTGCTAATAATATGTGCCATGCAAGTTAATCACGTGAGTGATGGCACGTGTGACTTGTGACATAATCTTTTTGCTTATTATATTTTGGTATTTATCACTTTATATTACTTATTGTATATATATATATATATATATATATATATATATATATATATATATATATATATATATATATATATATATATATATATATATATATATATATATATATATATATATATATAGTGATGTCCTTGGATCTATGCAATGATAATCGGATCGTGATGAGATTATAATAATGAGACTGATTCGTCTTTAAACACAGATCTTAAATAATCCTAGTCATAGGTTACTTGAGAGGGACATCGAGATAACCGAACAAACTGGTGTGTTGTATACCCGTCCATATGATAGATGCAGCTAATCTCATAGCTGCTCATGTGGGGACACTAGCGATACAATAGATGTGCTTATTAGGGAATGAGTTCAGTAATTGATCTGCTTACGGAATACTAGATAGTTGATGATGCCTTATTGTCAGACAATGATTTCGTAGTCCCAGTGGTATATCTGGTCCTTAGACTTAAGACACCATGTATGTCCTGTATGAGTGCTCTACTCTTTGATATCTGACTTATAGGTTTAGATGTCTTGGATCTAGTATAATCTGTCATTGGGAGTAATAGTCAACCTTATGAGGGTTGTTAAGTGTCGATAGAGGATCATCTACTCTCAATGTCATGAAAGGAATATCTCATGTATTCTTGCTTAGACAAATCCCTAATTAGGGTCATTCGGATTAAGAGAGAAAAAGTTCTTCGGGAGAATCCGATTAAAGCGAGACTCGAGAAGAAACCATATGGGCCTAATAGCACAATGCCTGATATACGGTCATTGGGATATTAGATAAATGAGTGACTATAGGTACATAGTAACTGATAATAAATATGTCTAAAGGATTTGATTCTCATGTATTATCTAGGGATTGCAGCATAGTGACATAGTTCGTCTGTAGTCGATGAGTCGAGCAAATTATTATGGAGATAATGATTCACTGAGCCAGAAAGAGTTTTGACAGGTATGACTCATGGCCAGCTCGATATTAAGCCTAGAGGGTCACATAATTATGGTAGGTGTTACGATGAGTAGAGATTCAAATATGAGATATCCGCTTAAGCCCATATCTTATTGGATATCCAATAAGCGCATGAATTATTGGATTTTCTGGATGAGATCTAATAAGAGCTAATGAGAGATTATTGGATAGAGACCCACTAATCTAAGAGACTTTTTTTGGGTAGAGACCCTCTATAAATAGGAGGGAATTAAAGGGCCATGGGCTAGGTTTTTTTTGTTGTCACCTCCTATTTTCCTTTCCCCTTCTCCTCCTCAACTAGCAGCCCTCTATTTGGGGTATGTGGAGAATTGAGTAGTGACTCGATGAGCGTCTTTATAACCCTTGCTGTGTAGATCAACGCTAGTGAGGAGGACAGTTGACCTCCTTTATCCTCCCTCACAAATATGTAGGATTTCAGAGATATACGATCTCCCTAGGTAACACAACTATCTCACACGAGGTTTTTAGTTTCATGGATTTTTGTGCACCAATCTTCGCATAACGATGAAACTTTTTTATGGAAATATAGGGTTTTTGTTTGCTGTTCTTTCACTGCATATGTTATGTCGTCCCTAGATTTTCCTACACATTTTACCTTGTGTCTCCACCGTGATGAATTTCTCCTCACATAGGTTGAGTTTTCTTGACTCACGTACCTTATGTTAGAAAATCTTGGGGGCGACATCACATGCGCAGTAGAACAGTAGAAAATAAAATCCCCAATTCTTCAAAGATTTGTTCGTCGTCATGCGAAGATTGATGTGCAAAAATTCATGAAACATAAAACTACATATAGAATAGATTGTGTTCCATAGGGATATCGAATATCCTTAAATCCCTATAAATCTCTAGGAGAGGATGAAGGAGGTTAAGCGCTCTCATCGATAGCCGTGATTCACACAATAGGACTGCGACGATACTCCTCAAAACTCCAAATCTGTTCTGAGGTGGAGAGGGGGAGGAGAATAGGAGAGGCAAGCAAAAGGCTCTAGCCTATAAACCATTAAATCCCTCCTATTTATAGAGGTCCCATATCAACTTAACCATAATGGATCCTCCCCTATTGGGTATTGGATCTCCATCCAACTACCTAAGCCTCTTAGATTAGTGGATCTCTATCCAATAATCTCTTATAGGCTCTTATTTGATCTCATCCATATGATCCAATAATTTAGAGGCTTATTGAATATCCAATAAGATAGGGGCTTCAGCGGATATCTCATATCCGAACCTCTACTCATCGCAACGCCTACTATATGTGTGTGACACTCTAGGCTCAATATCAAGCTAGTCGTGAGTCATACCTGTTAGAACTCCTTTTGGCTGAGTGAATTATTATCTCCATAATAATTCACTCGACTCATCGACTGCGGACGTACTAGGCCACTACGTCGCAGTCCCCAGACGATACAGGGGAATCTAATCCAATAGAGTTGTCTGTCCTCAGTTACCGTGTACCTATAGTCCTCATCCATCAAATATCTTAGAGATCATATACCGAGCATGGTGTTGTCAGACACATACGGTTTCTACTCGAGTCTCGCTCTAATCGGATTCTCTCATAGACCTCTTTCTCTCTCAATCCAAATGATCATAGCCATGGATTTGTCTAAATAAGTACACTTGAGATATTCCTCTCATAATATCAAAAATAGATGATCCTCTATCGACACTCAATAGTACTCGTAAGGTTAGTTGCCACTCTCGATGACCGACTATGTTAGATTTGAAACTTCCAAAGAGTGAAGTACCCATACAAAAAATCCTTAGTATCTCAACTCTAAGAACCAGATACACCATTGGGATGATATAATCATTGTTTGATAATGAGATATCATCAACCATTCATCATTTTGTAAGCAGATTAATCATTAAACTCATTCTCTAATGAGCACCTATATTGTATCCCTAATGTCCCCATATGAGGAGCTATGAGACCAACCGCCTCCATCATATTGATAAATATACAGTACACTAGTCTCTTCGATTATCTTGATATCCCTCTCGAGTAACATATGACTAAGATTATTTAGGAGTTTGTGTTTAAAAGCGAATCGATCTCATTATCGTGATCTTATCACGATCTGATTTTCATTGTATAGATCCATGAACATTACTATATATATATATATATATATATATATATATATATATATATATATATATATATATATAGTAATGTTCATGGATCTATACAATATTATTATTATTATTATTTTATATATATATATAATAATAATAATAATAATAATAATAATAATATAAAGTAAGAAAAATACAAATTGAGTGCATGTTATATCACATATGTCATTACTCACGTGATTGACTTGCAGGGTACCTATAACTAGCAATCTCTCACTTGACCTAAAGACAATCACTTACATGTCTGATCCCTATCAGACTCTTGTGATGCTTAAAGATAATTTGAGGCAACGACATTGTTAGTGAATTTATGATTTTATCTTTGAATGAAACTCTTTCTACTGCTACATCTCGTTGGGCCACGATATCTAGAACACTTCTAATGAATTTAGAACATTTCTGATGAGACTCGAATTCCCTCATTTGAGCAATCGCCCCATAGTTATTGTAATATAAGGGAATTTGCTCATCACTACCTAACACGATTTCTAGATATGTGATGAACTTTTTTATCAAGACTCTCTCCTTTACTGCCTTTGTTGCATTTGTCGCAGCAATATACTCCGCCTTTGTGATAGAGTCAGTAGTAATATCTTGTTTGGAACTTTTCTAACATATTGCTCTTCCATTTAGGGTGAACATATACCTTGAATTAGACATGCTATCATCAACATCGAATTGAAAACTTGAATCCATATAGACCTTAACCTTGAGGCTACTACCTCCAAATATCCTTAATCATTCTCAAGTACTTAAGGATACACTTTACCGCTTTCCTATTAGTCATAAGTGTCCTACAAACCAATTGCATGAGTGATGACACGTATGATATAATACACATTCTTTTTGCTTATTATATTATTTGATATTTTTATCACTTTATATTACTTTTTACATATATATATATATATATATATATATATATATATATATATATATATATATATATATATATATATATATATATATATATATATATATATATATATATATATATATATATATATATATATATATTGTGATGTTTACGGATCTGTACAATGGGAATTAGATCGTGATGAGAACACGATAATGAGTCTGATTTACCTTTAAATATAGACATTCAATAATCCTGGTCATAGGTTACTCGAGAGGGACGTCGAGATTACCGGATATACTGATGTACTGTATACCTATCCATATGATGAAGGTATCTAGTCTCATAGTTGCTTGTTTGGATACTAGAGCTATAGTGCAGATACTCATTAGAGAATGAGTTTACTAATTAATCTACTCATGGAATACTAGATGGTTAATTATACCTCATTGTCAGACAGTGATTCCGTTGTCCTAATGGTGTATCTGGTCCTTAGACTTGAGACACTAAGGATGTCCTATATACGTAATCCACTGTTCGATACCAAACTTATAAGTTTAGAAGTTTTAGATCTAGTACAACCGGTTATCAAGAGTAGCAGTAAACCTTACGAGGGCTATTGAGTGTCGATAGAGAATTATCGGCTCTCGATGTTATGAGAGAAATATCTCATTTTTCTTTCTCAGACATATCTTTGACTATGGTCATTCAGATTGAGAGAGAAAGAGTTCTTCGGGTGAATTCGATTAGAGTGAGACTCGAGTAGAAACCATATGGGTCTGACAACATCATGCCCGGTATACGGTCTTTGAGATATTAGATAAATGAGAGACTATAGGTACACAATAGCTGAAGACAGATAAACCCAAAGGATTGAATTCCCCTATATCATTTGCGGACTGCGGCGTAGTGGCCAAAAACGTCCGCAGTTAATGAGTCGAGTGAATTATTATGAATATAATAATTCACTTAGCCAGAAGGAGTTCTGACATATATGACTCAAGGCCAGCTCGATATTGGGCCTAGAGAACCACATATATATGGTAATATAAGTGGCTTTAGTAGTTAGATTAACATTTAGTACCTAATAGAGTAGGATTTGTTTTAGTTAAGTTAACAGGGACCTCTATAAATAGGAGGGAACGAAATATGATAATCTAAAGACTTTTTAATTGCTACCTCTTATTCTCCTCTCCCTTTCTCCTCCTTAGATAGCAGGTGGAGATTTAGGCATCAATTTAAAGAGCGTTGTCATAGCCTTGCCATGTGGATCACTACTAAAGAGGAGGTGCTTGACCTTCTTCATCCTCTCTTGTAGATCTATAGGGATTTAAGGATATATAATCTCCCCAGGTAAAACACAATTATCTTACACGTGGATTTAAGTTTTGTGGGTTTTGTGGACTAATCTTTGTAAAATGATCTAGATTTCTCTATGTAGCGAAAGAACATAAATACAATATCCTCAATTTTATAAACATATGTTCATCATCGTGCGAATAATTGGTGCACAAAATCTGAAAAAAAAAAACTACGTATATTAAAGATTATGTTACCTAGGAAGATCATATATTCCTAAATCCCTATATATCTCTATGAGGGGGTATATGAGGTCAAGCATCATCCTCTCTAGTGATGATCTACATAACAATGCTACGACGATGATCCTCGAATCTCCAAGCCTACTATATGAGGAGGAGAAGGGGACGAGAATTTGATAGGCAATCCAAAAAGACTATAGCCTATGAACCATTAATTCCCTCATATTTAAAAAGATCTCTTGTCAACTTAACCCTAATGAATCATGCCCTATTGAGTATTGGATCTCCATCCAACTACCCAAGCCTATTTGATTAGTGGATCTCTAACCAATAATCTCTCATTAGCTCTTATTAGATTTCTTCCATAGGATCCAATAATTCAAGGGCTTATTAGACATCTAATAAGATAGGGGTTCTGACGGATATCTTATATTTGAACCTCTAATCATTGCAATGCCTACAATTTATGTATGACCCTCTAGGCCCAATATCGAGCCGGTCATTATTAGAACCCTCTAGTCTAATAATTCATACATATTAGAATCCTCTAGTCTCATAATTCATACCTGTTAGAACCCTTAGTGAATCATGATTCATACCTGTTAGAACCCTCTAGTCTCATAGTTGCACGTTTGGGGATACTAGAGCTATAGTGTAAGTACTCATTAGAGAATGAGTTTACTAATTAATCTACTCATGGAATACTAGATGGTTAATGATACTCATTGTCAGACAACGATTCAGTTGTCCTAGTGGTGTATATGGTCCATAGACTTGAGACACTAATTATCCTGTATGAGTACTCAACTCTTCGATACCAGACTTGTAGGTTTAGAAGTTTCAAATCCAGCACAACCGGTCATCAAGAGTAGCAGTAAACCTTACGAGGGCTATTGAGTGTCGATAGAGAATTATCCGCTCTCGATGTTATAAGAGAAATATCTCATATGTTCTTGCTTAAACAAATCTTTGGCTATGGTCATTCAGATTGAGAGAGAAAGATTTCTCCGGGAGAATTCGATTAGAGTGAGACTTGAGTAGAAATCGTATGGGTCTGACAACATCATGCCCGGCATATGGTCTCTAGGATATTAGATATGTGAGGGACTATAGGTACTGAAGACAGATAGACCCAAAGGATTGAATTCCCCTGTATCATTTGGGGACTATGGCGTAGTGGCCAAGTACGTCCACAGTTAATGAGTTGAGTGAATTATTTTGAAGATAATAATTCACTGAGCTAGAAGGAGTTCTAACAGGTATGACTCATGGCCAGCTCGATATTAGGCCTAGAGGGTTACATACATATAGTAATATAAGTGGCTTGGGTAGTTAGATGAAGATCCAGTACCTAATAGAGTAGGATCTATTTTGGTTAAGTTGATAGAGGACCTCTATAATAGGATGGAACCAAATATGGTAATATAAAGGCTTATTAATTGCCACCTCTTATTCTCCTCTCCCTTTCTCCTCCTTAGATAGCAGATGGAGATTTAGACACCGATTTAAGGAGCGTCGTTAAAGCCCTACCATGTGGATCACTACTAGAGAGGAGGCGCTTGACCTCCTTCACTCCTATAGATCTATAGGGATTCAAGGATATACGATCTCCCCTAGTAAAACATAATTATCTTACACGTGGATTTAAATTTTGTGGATTTTGTGCACCAATCTCTGTATAATGATCTAGATTTCTCTACGTAGCGAAAGAACATAAATACAAAATCCTTAATTTTCTAAAGATATGTTCATCATCGTGTGAATAATTGGTGCATAAATCTGAAAAAAAAAACTACGTATATTAAAGATTATGTTACCTAGGGAGATAATATATCCTTGAATCCTTACAGATCTCTAGGAAGGGAGGGGTAAATAAGGTCAAGTATCCTCATCTCTAGCGGTGATCTACATAACAGTACTACGACGATGCTCCTCGAATCTCCAAGCCTACTATCTGAGAAGGAGAAGGGGACGATAATTTGAGAGGCAACCCAAAAAGGCTATAGCCTATGAACCATTGATTCCCTCATATTTAAAAAGGTCTCTTGTTAACTTAACACTTATAGATCATGCCATATTGAGTATTGAATCTCCATCCAACTACCCAAGCCTCTTAGATTAGTAGATCTCTAACTAATAATCTCTCATTAGCTCTTATTGAATCTCTTTTATAGGATCCAATAATTCAGGGGCTTATTGGATATCCAATAAAATAGGGGTTCCGACGGATATCTCATATCCGAACCTCTACTCATTACAATGCATACCATTTGTGTGTGACCCTCTAGGCCCAATATCGAGTCGATCATGATTCATACCTATTAGAACTCCTTCTGGCTTAGTGAATTATTATTTTCAAAATAATTCACTCGACTCATCGACTACGGATGTACTAGGCCACTGCACCGTAATCCCTAGATGATATAGGGGAATCCAATCCATTTAACATGTTGCTAGTCATAGGTGCCATATAAGCCAATCATGTGATTGATGACACGTGTGACTTGACACGTAGTCTTTTTATTTATTATTATATTTTATTATTTTATCACTTTATATTGTATATTGCTTGAATATATTGTGATGTCCTTAGATCTGTGTAATGGGAATCAGATCGTGATGAGATCACGATAATAAGATTGATTCAACTTTAAACACATATCTTAAATAATCCCGATCATATGTTACTAAAGAGGAACATCGAGATAATAAAAAAAATTAGTGTGCTATATACCCATCCATATAATGGATGTAGCTAGTCTTATAGCTGCTTGTGTGGGGACACTAGGGATACAGTAGAGATGCTTATTGGAGAATGAGGTCATTGATTGATACTCTTACGAAATGCTGGATGGTTTATGATGCCTTATTGTTAGAGAGCGATTTCATAGTCCCAGTGGTGTATCTGGTCCTTAGACTTGAGACAACAAGGATGTCATGTATGAGTTCTCCACATTTTAACACCGGACTTATAGGTCTGGAGGTTCCAGATCTAACATAACCATTCATCGGGAGTAGTAGCCAACCTTACAAGGACTATTGAGTATTGATAGAGAATCATCCACTCTCAGTGTCATGAGAGAAATATCTCATGTGTTCTTGCTAAAACAAATCTCTGGCCAGGGTCATTCGGATTGAGAGAGAGAGAGAGTTCTCTAGGAGAATCCGATTAGAGCGAGACTCGAGTAGAAACCGTAAGGGTCTGATAGTACCATGCCTGGTATATGATCTTTGAGATATTAGATGTTTGAGGAAATATAGGTATATGGTAACTGAGGATAAACATATCAATAGATTGGATTTCCCAGTATCATCTGGGGACTACGGCGTAGTGGCCTAGTACGTCCACAGTCGATGAGTCGAGTGAATTATTATGGAGATAATGATTCACTAAGCCAGAAGGAGTTCTGATAGGTATGACTCACGGCTAACTCGATATTGGGCTTAGAGCATCAAACACATATAGTAGGCGTTGCGATGAGTAGAGGTTCGAATATGAGATATTCGTCGGAGCCCCTATCTTATTGGATATCTAATAAGCCATTGAATTATTGAATCATATGGATGAGATCTAATAAGAGCTCATGAGAGAATATTGGAAAGAGATCCACTAATCTAAGATGCTTGGGTAGTTGGATGGAGATCCAATACCAAATAGAGCAGGATTCATTAGGATTAAGTTGACAAGAGACCTCTATAAATAGGGAATCAGTGGTTTATAAGCTAGAACCTTTTTGGTTTGCCTCTCCTATTCTTTTCCCCTTCTCCTCAAATAGGTTTGGAGTTTTGAGGAGCGTCGTCGTAGCCCTACTATGTGGATCACCGCTAGAGAGGAGGACGATTGACCTCATTCACTCTCTCCTAGAGATCTGTAGGGATTTATGGATATATGATCTCTCAAGATAACACAATCTTTCATTTACGCAGTTTTAAATTTCACAGATTTTTGCGTACCAATTTTCACACGATGATGAATGTATCTTTAGGAAATTGAGGATTTTATTTTCTATTCTTTTGCTGCGCATATGATATCACCCCCAAGATTTTACTACACCTATCTGTCCTCAGTTACCGTGTACCTATAGTCCATCATCTATCTAATATCCCAAAGACTGTATACCAGGTATGGTGCTGTTAGACTCATATGGTTTCTACTCGAGTCTCACTCTAATCAGATTATTTAAAAAAAATTATTTTTCTCTCAATCCAAATGACCCTGGGGATTTGTTTGAGCAAGAACATATGAGATATTCCTCTCATGATACTGAAAGTGGATGATCCTCTATCGACGTTCAATAGTGATCATAAGGTTGATTACCACTCATGATGATCGATTGTACTAGATTTGGAACCTCCAGACCTATAAGTGTGGTATCAAAAAATGGAGTACTCATATAGGACATCCTTGATGTCTCAAGTCTAAAGACCAGATATACCACTAGGACTACGCAATCACTATCTAACAATAAGGAATCATCGACCATCCAGCATTCCGTAAGCGGATCAATCAGTGAACTCATTCTCCATTGAGCACCTTTACTGTATCCCTAGTGTCCTCACACGAGTAGCTATAAGACCAACTGTATCCACTATATGGACGGGTATACAGCACACCAGTCTGTTTGGTTATCTCGATGTCCCTCTTAAGTAACATATGACCGAGATTATTTAGGATATGTGTTTAAAGGTGAATCGGTCTCATTATCGTGATCTCATCAAGATCTGATTTTCATTACACAGATCCATGAACATCACAATATATTCAAGCAATATACAATATAAAGTGATCAAATACCAAATAAGAATAAGCAAAAAAAATATATATCAAGTCACACGTGTGACCACTCACGTGATTAGTTTGCAGGACACCTATAACTAGCATCGCACATATACATATTTAATATATATCTACATCATATGTAAATATATATACATATCTAGTAGTGTACATGCAATCACATATCACATGAGCAATCATACTAAATGATTATGGACCATAACCTAATGTAATCAAGCTTAAGCTAGTGGGCCCAATCACTCACATCATGATCTATGTGTGCTTCAGCATATTTTTATACCATATGATCATGCATCTCATTCTCGTCGGTTCCATCGACAGCTTGGTGCATCTCCATGTGTCGCGATCGTTCGTCCTAGCCTCGTGGTTCCCGCTATCGCCTCCACACTCCCAATACTACTCATCATGTAATAACAACATAATCACAAGCACATAGGCTCGATAATAAATGAGAAAAAATAGAGACTCTTAAGCCTCAATAATAATAATAATAATAATAATAATAATAATAATAATAATAATAATAATAATAATAATAATAATAATAATAATAATAATGATCCAATCACACACATGTCTCACATCACACGGTCCATAATCATTCGTCCAAATCATATATCACATGTATATATTATTATATAGGACTACTAGATAAATAATAATAGTTAATTAAATCTTTTAATTAACTAATATTTTTTAAAATTCATGATATATAAAGAATTTTTTGAATTATGAAGGGTATTTTTATAATTTGGATAGAAAGGACAAAACCTAAAATTTTTAAAATTTAGAGGGACAAAATTATCCTTTTGCCCAAAAATCCCCTTACGATGCTTGCTATGTTGCGGTTGCCGACACCCCATCGGCGATCGCCCCTACCCGTCAGAGAAGTGTTTGCAAGTGCCACTGTGGTTGAGCGCCACCCACAAGCACTATGCCTGCGGGTGCCGCCATTACGGTCGCCGCTGTAGGTGACCTACATACAGGCGCACAACCCGCAGGTGTCGCCTACTACAGGCAGGCCGTCGGCTTTAAGCCACAAGCTACAACCCGTCGATCGCTGGCATGTAGATAGCCAAGGCTGCAAGTAGCCTTTGGCCACTCTACATGGGCAACAACAGTTGTTATCCTTTCTCGCCTTTGCGTTAATAATTTTAATGTCAAAAGCCTTTCTAAAACACATTAAAAATTCATTAAGAATTTAAATAAATTCATTAGCCTTTCTAAAACATGTCAAAAGTCTTTCTCGCCAAATGAGATTATTTTTTAGTTTTTAAATAAATTAATTAAGAATTATCATAATATTAGTGGCTCATTATAATTTTATGTGGATGTAAATGTAATTTTTTTAAATATAAATATAGTTAAAAAATATATGAATTAACCTAAATGATTGGTAGATAAAAGAAAAGTTAGGCTTGTAAATTTAAGAAATATATTTATGATTATAAATAAACTTCTAAATAATAGTATATAAGTTTCATGATATCATTACTTTCTTTAGATTTAAGAAAAATACTATTGATCAATATTTAAATCTAAAGATAAGTAGGACAAAACTTATTATATTGATCCTAGATAGTGGTGATACTGATTTATTGTATGAAACCAAGATATTTTTCACTAGAAATTTTAAGATGATTAATATGATTAAGAAAATTTATTTTATTAATATAGAGATATTTATGTATATATATTAATAATTATTAAGACTATCTTAGAAATGATTTAAATGATTTATTAATCGAGTCTCGGAGAGGTTTAGTATATAGATTTATTCAACAATTGAGAAAGATGTACTATTTAATCAAGGCTAATGTTTTTTAAAATTGACTTAGAAAAGAATTAAAGAAAAAACAAATGAAAGAAAAACTCTTTACATATGCATAGTTAAAAGTATACTATATGCTCCTGACCAAATATTAATTTTATAATTGTAATATTTGGTAGATATTAGAGTTATCCAAAAATAAAATATTGAAAGATTGTAAAAAAAATAATAAATTATTTGAAAAGGATAAAGGATTATATGCTAACATATAAGTTATCAAGGAGGAATTTCACTTTACATTTTATATTTATATTAAATGTAGGGATAATTTATAAAAAATATAAATTAATAATAGAAGTTAATTTTATGATATATTTTGAAACCATTAATTAAACTTTATAACTATGAAATTTTATCTAATGACTTGGTGTGGTCAGATTCAATTACCAAATTATTGAATATTTGTAAATACTTTGATAGTTTGATAGTTTTAATATACATCACTTGATGATTAGAGAAATAGTACAAAAATAATTAATACACATTAAGAATATAAGTTTTAATGTATTGATTATTGATATATTTACTAAGGCCATATAGCCTAAAATATTTGAAATAACATATTATTGTGATTAGATTTGTGAGCAACTTATAAAAAATGTGATGATATATACTGGACATTATAATAAATATTTTATTTACATAATTTAAGTGTTTTCTTTTATTAACTTATTCATATTTATGTATATATATATTATAATTGAATTTGATTATAGGATTATCTTGACAAGATAAATTACATGTATTGTTTTATATTGTAATAGGAAGAGCTAATAGTATTGTAGTACATATAAAATTATACGACATTGATGATATATAATCACTATGACTCCTATTGGTAATCAGACTTAATGTTATATTATTATATTTATTAGACTTATTAGCCTATTTTATAAAATTCATACATGCATATAAAATATTTTTTTAGTTTTAGAATCTAATTAAGTAAAATTAATTTTAAATAACCTTTTATTTTATTTGTTCTAATTTTGAATTCTTTTATGTCTTACTAATTAGTGGGTAAAGTGAGAGAATATTGGATTATATGGTCATGTTTAATTAAGTAAGATATATTATAAAAATGAATGGATTAGGGTTATAGTTATCGACTTATATAAAGAAAGTCAAATCATGATAGAATTTCTTAGGAGATGACGTTGATAGGATTGATTCTCCTAATAATTTATCAGACACTCTTTGTTGTTGTCTATAAATATAGAGAACCTTTTAGAGACAGTAACATTCTCTCATCTTCCTTTGGTCTTTATTCCATCGATTATAGTGGTCAAAGGAGAAGACAAGTCTGTTTCTCCTTATAGATCGATATTGTTGCTTTCTTCGGATTGGACGACGCTACACTTTTAGATTAGATAAAGGTATTCTGAATAATATTAAAAGATATACAATTTTTGTCTTGATTTATTATTATTTTATTTTAATTTTATCAAGTATGTTTATAATGTATAAGCTTACATTCTTTTTCAAATTTGAGTAGATGCAGTTTCCTGAATGATTATCTCTTTCTAACAACAACTGTAGACATCCAATGATCAAGTTTAGTTAGCTGTGCAATATTATAATGTACCTTTATGATGGGTGATTAGCTCTTGGAACAACTTGGTTAAGCGATCACGATAGAAAAAACGATATACATAGATACCTGATAGAAAGTATACAAGTCCATTTAATTTCCTATTCCCATCAGAATTATGTTTACGAATGGAATACGTCACTGTACGCTCTGATTTGATTCCATGTTTGACATGAACGATGGTACGTTGATATGTGGGATTAGAGATTCCATACTCGACATCGTTGATGGTTATGATGATAAGATGGTCCTTAGGTTTTGTCATGTTGATCCCATTCCATTCTAATGCTCAGCATTGGGAGGCAATAAGCATGTTGTAGGAATTGATATTTCATGCTCAAATTCGATCATATCATAGAATCGAGATGTTTCATATTTAGAGTAGGCCACACCATGAAGTCGGAATATTTCATGATAAGTTTCATCCACGTGTGGAATTGGAGGCTCTTCTTGTCCAAATTCAATTGCTTCGTAGAGTCAAGATGGTGATCATGTAATAGACAAAATGAATTGACAACGAGTTCAGCATGTACATTTTATTTAGCACCATCAAATTTCTCAATCGACAACTACTATTGTTCGGATTGAATAACCTCATAGAAGACCATAATTACACTATACGTATACAATCGCACATTAACAAAAATATTTGCAACGATCAGGTTTTGTTTAGAGATAAATATTTTAGGCTTTACATACTTTGTACAAGTTATCAGCAAATAGAAATCAAGTTTATAGTTATTCTTGGTGCTAAAAATACTTTGGTTTATTCGCTCCACAAGCCGAAATATATGGTCGTCATATCTTTACTTTTGTGTTCCGTGCGTTGAAGTTTGCATGAGAAAGCCGAAATCACAGACATTAATTGATACGAACGTGCGACATGATCTCCTGTAGCCAAAGAACGGTTTTCATTTTGGTGTCATAAATAGCAAATATGAAATCTTATCCGATTCATTTAGTCTTCTTAAACCTGAAAACAAGAATGACAGAGAGAAGTCTCTCCGATTCTTTACCATTTATGTGGATCACGAGATCTCGGCAGTCATATCCAAAAATTAATTTCTTTCTAGCAAATCATATGTCCGACTCATTTGCCGATTAGAAGCCATATGTCCAAACATTTAGTTCTCACTCACCTGCATGCATTCTTTGTCTATAAAGGGATACAATTTATGTGGATTACGAGATCTCGGCAGTTTTGTCCAATAATAAATTTCTCTCTAGGAAATCATGTCCGGCTCATTTGCCAATTATTAGAAGCCATATATATCTCCAAACATTACGTTATCCATCACCAGAATGCATTCTTTGTATATAAAGGCACTCATCTTTAACAAGGTGTGCAATTAGAAGCCCTCATCACTCACCACTCTCTCTCCTCCTACGCAGAATAGAGGCCACGAGGAAGATGGGGAAGGTGTCGAAATCCCGCATTCCTCTTCTTCTTTTGCTGCTCGCCTTCTGTTTCTTCTGCTTCAATAGAGTTGCGGCGGACAACCCGAACTTTGCCTGCGACCTGGTGACCAACCCCGGCTTGTCGGCGTTCGGGTTCTGCAACACGTCATGGACCGTGGATGCCAGAGCGCGGGACTTGGTGCAGCGGCTCACGCTGGAGGAGAAGATCGGGTTCCTGGGCCACGTGACGGCCGCGGTGGTCCGGCTCGGGATCCCGAGCTACAACTGGTGGTCTGAGGCGCTGCACGGTGTCTCCTTCGTCGGCGGTGGGTCCAGATTCTCGGACCTGATCCCGGGAGCTACTAGTTTTCCTCAGGTCATCCTCACCGCTGCCTCCTTCAACGTGTCTCTGTTTCGGACCATCGGGAAGGTGAGCTTTCGACTCTGCTACGTTGTTCTACTTCGGACCTGTATTCCGTTCTCTTACTTCGTTGGTTGGTGTCGGTTGTTGGGCCTGGAGACGAGTGTAGTTCTTACTTTAGATACTCAAACCATCATAGACAAAGGCAAACGATCAAACACTACTTAGATCGATAGCTTTTGAATGAATCAACCCCGTCTCTGTGGCTGCTTACAGACGGTGTCGACTGAAGCGAGGGCGATGCACAACGTGGGTCACGCAGGACTCACCTTCTGGAGTCCAAACATCAACGTTTTCCGCGACCCACGGTGGGGGAGAGGACAGGAGACGCCTGGCGAGGATCCTTTGCTTGGAGGCAAGTACGCTGTTGGATTTGTGCAGGGCCTGCAAGACAATGTTGATGATCCTGTGAAGCTCAAGGTCGCCGCTTGCTGCAAGCATTACACTGCTTACGATATCGACAACTGGAAAGGAGTTCAGCGTTACACCTTCAATGCTGTGGTAAAAGTTCATCCGATACACAACATGCATGCAATTGCAGTCCAGAAAGGCTAGATTCACATGGATTTTTAAGTGATCTTACTGATGCCTTCCACCCCTTCTTTGATCGTTCAACCAGGTTACAGAGCAGGACATGGCAGACACATTCCAACCACCGTTCAAGAGCTGTGTGTCGAATGGAGTGGCCTGTGCCATGTGCTCCTACAACCAGGTGAATGGAGTTCCCAGTTGTGCTGACGGAGGCCTCCTCGCGGGAGTCATCAGAGGAGACTGGAAACTCAATGGGTCACTCTCATTCCTTCTCTCCTGATAACATTTGCCATAAATATAGTCGTTACCATAAGAATAGACATACACAAATCAAATTATGCGAATTTTCTTCGGTTCTTCAATTAATACGCCCATATATAAAATGTCTGGATTTGTTCATCGTACCATCCTAGTGCATCCATAATCATCAGCCTTATCCATGTGACAGAACAATTAGGTGCAAACCTAGATTGCAATGTTCTACTGTAGCAATGGATAATAGCTATCTAAAGCTTCTTACCATGGATCATTAATTGCACCTGCAGTTACATTGTTTCTGATTGCGATTCAGTGTCTGTGATCTACAATAATCAGAAGTACACTAAAACACCTGAGGACGCTGCAGCTATAACCATTAAAGCCGGTACGTCCTCCTCCGAGGCTAATGGGGACTAATTTTATGAGCCCATCAATATAAGATTTTGTGGTTTACCAATAACATGTCGCAGGGCTTGACCTCGACTGCGGATCTTTCTTGCCAAGCCACACGTTGGCGGCCGTCCAGGGCGGCAAGGTGACGGAGGCCCAAGTGGACAACGCAATAACCAACAGCTTCGTGGTCTTGATGCGTCTCGGCTTCTTCGATGGAGATCCTAGGAATCTCGCCCCCTACGGCAAACTCGGCCCGCAGGACGTGTGCACGCCGGAGAACCAGGAGCTCGCTCGTGACGCAGCTCGTCAAGGCATTGTTCTCCTCAAGAACTTCGATGATGCTCTTCCCCTCAACGCCTCTGCCATCAAGTCAGTGGCTGTCATCGGCCCAAACGCTAATGCCACCAGGACCATGATCGGAAATTACGAAGGTGCGTAGGAACTTCGATGTGTGATTCTTGCCATATATGTTGAAGGATTCGTTAACGTCGTACATAACAGGTGTCCCATGCAATTACACGAGCCCTCTCCAGGGGCTATCAGCTGTCGTCACCACTATATACGAGCCAGGCTGCGCCACCATCCATTGTAGCCCGGATGACCTCCACCTGGATGGGGCCAAGATCGCAGCAGCGCGGGCAGACGCCACAGTCATCGTCGTCGGCGGTGACTTGTCTGTGGAGGCAGAGGGCTTGGACCGGGAGAGCCTGCTATACCCAGGCGAACAGGGGACGCTCATTACCGAGGTAGCGAAGGTGGCCAAGGGGCCGGTGATCCTCGTGATCATGTCGGGAGGTCCTTTCCAGATCAAACAAGACAAAGTTAACGTGAACATCTCAAGCATCCTCTGGGCGGGTTACCCTGGTGAGGCGGGCGGTGCTGCCCTAGCTGATATCATCTTTGGACGGTACAACCCGAGTAAGTAAAACCCAGCAAGCTTAATTGCTCTTCCAAAACCTTGACCCATGTCATGCATGCATGGCCACTGAAACCTTCTCATGCACAGGTGGTAGGACACCTTTTACTTGGTACGATCAAGAATACGTCGAACAAGTTCCGATGACGGATATGCGCATGAGGCCAGATCCAGCTTCCAATTACCCCGGCCGCACGTACCGTTTCTACACCGGCAACCCCACTTACGCGTTCGGCTACGGGCTGAGCTACACACGGTTCGATCACAACCTAGTCCAAGCTCCCGAGAAGTTGTCAATCACCCTCGAAGAAGGGCATCCATGCTACTCCGAGGGATGCAACTCCCTGGACCTCGCCGGGAGTGCTCACTGTTCGGGCTTGCAGTTTGATGTCCACTTAAAGGTGCAGAACTCCGGTGGCATGGCTGGGAGCCACACTGTGCTCCTGTTCAACACCCCTCCTGCCGTTCATAAGGCGCCGAGGAAGCAGTTGGTGGCGTTCGAGAAGGTGTTCTTGGAGCCCAACGAGTCGAAGAATGTGGCGTTCCAAGTTGATGCTTGTAGGGATTTGAGTGTGGCGGATGAGTCTGGGAATTGGAAGGTGCCGTTGGGATCTCATGTCCTTCATGTTGGTGACGTGACGCACACGTTGACTTTGAGCATTTAGGATAGGAGAGCTTAGATATGCATTGTCTCGAGTCAATAACATGTTGTCGGAATTAAACGCGGCTGTTGCCATTTATTTTTAGCTCATCAATAAAGCTTTACAACATCGGTATCTTTTTCACAAATCATATATAGGTCCAACGATCAGCAATGTAAATCCGATGATTTACAAGTCGATGACCCTCCACCATAAGCCAAGATATAAGTCATAATAATCATCAATTGGGTTATATCGAGATCCTAGTTTGATAGCTTTCTTCTATAAGGCAAAATATGATCTGATAGGGAAAATACTGGTCGGACGACGCGCCGTGACGACAGCCCCCGGAAAAGCAATAACGGTGACTAGACCCGCCCTGACAACTCCCGCTGCTGAACGGCGACCTCCGACCCTGCATGGTTGACCACGACAAGGCAGGACAATGGCCTACCCCCCGCCCATACCCTGCTACGAACCGCTTCGCCACGCGACCCTAGCAGCCGCGTCAGACGCCATCAGAGGTACCCCCTCACTCCAGCAGGCGGTCAAGTCAGGTAATACTAACCTCCTCTATAAATACCCATGAGCCCTAAGCAAAGGGAGGACACTCTCAACACACTCAACACACGGAGGTTTTCCCTCCTCCTTCATCCCCTCCACATCTTTCATTGACTTGATCGTCGGAGGGGTCGGGTCGAGCACCCCGACCCGACCTTTGTGCAGGTGCGACGCCTTTGGAGATCACCGCCTCTGGAGATCCAGCAGACTCGAGGGGCTCCCCCACCCGTTGACCATCGCCTTCCGGACCCGGACCAAACCGCGACGACCTCGAGGTCACGGCTGAACAGTTACTACCGTAACATGATCCACAACTAATTTAGCATGAGATCATCATTGTTGGTGAAGCTCTTTCACAATGTATATAAAGCCCGAGAACGTCATTGGTGATTACCTTACAAAAGCCAAAATCATGGAAGTTTTAGAAACCTAGCGAAAACACGAGATTTTCTAAGTATATGATCAATTACCTCGTTCCTTGAAATATAGACAACAATTGTCTTTTTCAAAAACTATAAGCAAGATTGAGAATCAACAAACAGGATGGGAACGTTCTAGTGTTGATTTCAAACATGGGAATCATTTCAAGACATGATAAGTGTTTTGTCGACATCTCAATACTATATTTTCTTCACTACTAAATATTTTTCTATAAATTTTATTAATAAAGATAAGAGATGTGTCATATTGAAAATATTCATGTGTAAAGAAATGGATGGAAAGGGTATATTTCCATATCATTAATGATTAAAAGGGTTGAATTACATAGATTAGGTTTGACCGATGATTTAAATGTTTAAGAGTCTGAGTTGAAACTTATGCTTTCTTACTTTTTATATGTAATTTTAAGAAAATTATACCGTGTGGGATAAACAATAGAACGCATTTATCTGTTTTTTTTTCCCTAATACAACGATGTGTGGCCCGAGAACAAAACGCAGTGTCTCCATGCACGTAACTCTCTTCCTCTTCACTCTTTAAGAAATCGGCAAACCAACTCGCTGATATCTACACATAACTAGTGAACACCCAATACCACCGAGATCAAAAAGAATGTGGCCAGAGCAAAAGAGTTACTGCAGCCGGTGGAGCCTCCGATGGCATTGCAACGTCCTTGATGCAAGGAAACAGGAGATAGAATCCTAGCAAGAGGAGGACAGTGGCACGTTAACACCGCTGTCGAGAGCTTCCCCATGTCGATAAATCCTAGCTTGATCCGAAGACGACGGTCGCCCCCTCCGGCTGCCGACTTGGTCCCTCTCCGCATGGGTCGTCCATGCTACTACGTGCATGCCGTCACGACGAAGTACGTACAGCGACCGACACCCTGTGGGTTTCTATGTCGTATGGATACTGATTCGTGCAGATGGAGAAGATGATCTTGCAAGTCCCTCGGTCCCCAAATTATCCGGCATCCCTGTCCACTGTCGTAGATCTTACCACCCTTGACAGCCTATACCGACAACTATGAACATGGTAGTTAGATTTAGGTCTTATATCCACGTGTATCAGGTCCCGACCACTCATTAACACGTAGACAAAGTTGGACAAACATAAATGACTAGATCCTGTCGTATCCGTCGGCTTAACCTTTTAGACGATATGACAGTGACGTGCTCATCTACATCTTTTAGGGAGAATGATACATTGTTTATATACGTGTTCATGGCAAAAAGGTATCAGTATCAAATGATTCATCTCCCGTGATAACTCAAGTATATATGCTAATCCAGCGAGACATGCATGAACAGGAGTCTAAGAAGGCACCGGTGATGGAAATTGCAAGAACAGTGAGACCATCTATACTGAGAGAACAGATGCTAATGCATATCTGTGGTGCAAATCCCGACTTTGATAGGGCATTTTTCTAACAGCTCTCAGGAGGAAGAGGACCACCAGATCCCACGGTGGTCCATATGGAAAGATTTCGTAACAGTATGCCACGTATATCTATCCATCTCCACTGCCAGAATTCAGTGGGGTCAAATGCACTTGACAGGACTGTGGCTTCTGCATCATGATCCCAACCCTAACATTACACGGTTTGGAGCTTCCTGAGCAATCTTTCATGGAGCTTAGCTGTGACTCTCTGCATGATCCTATTCATCCACGCAAAAATGGATTGTTGTTAAACATGAGAAATCAATTTCTGAATCATTGATGTCAACATACCTGGCGCTGCTGAGGCACCTGTCGACAGGGAAGACTATGATCAACCTTGAGGTTACGTTGTCTCCACCTACTTTGCACTGTCTCATGTTAGGTCGGAAGTGCTCATTTGGTATGGATTTCTCGTGAAATGCGAGGCCATTAGTCAAATCATTCTGAAATCGATCCAAAAATTTCCGCCATCCGATAAACCCTTCACAAAATTTCTCAAGATTTGGTGAAAAGCCAATTGCTCATTATCAGAAAAATGCATTTGGTATGTTATTGTTATCCACTTGTGTCAATATTCATGCATTTCACAATCACAGGTTTTGAGGACATTGAGCGTAAAACTAGTATCATGCATTGATGTCTGGTACTGACACCAACCTTTGTTGTGATCAATGTGAGACCAGTTCTTATTTAGTAGCTACCACATGAGTTCTCGGTGAGCTTATTTCCTGCCTATAGACACGGATGCGTGTCCCCGGAATTCCTTTATGGTTGAAAAGGTCTGCCCACCGAATACTACAATATCAGATTCCTAGGCTATGATTGGAACTTAATACATTAAACTCACATAATATGAAGACGATCATGTCGTCGAAGGCTGTCATGGTACACATCAGTAACCATCGCCTTAAAGGTCCTCAACTCTTTGTGATGCTAAATTATCGCCACTATCAACGAAAGCCAAGTAGTACAGATATTGTATTTGTTGGCGGAGAGAGGAGAATAAAGGAAAAAAAAATTAAAGATACAATAAATAAATAAATAATAATATCAAAAAAGTTGATATAGGATTAACGACACTTTCCATCAACATCTACCGTTAAAATCAAGTTCTTCACTTTTTTCTCATCATGCATGTCAAAAAAGCATTGCAACAATTGTAAATGCATCTGAGGCCGATTCATGGGCTGATGGTTACAATTTATTGCAGCAGGTGCTTGAGGTAATTGCAGGCATCCTATTTGTAGATGAGGCCATAAATCTGTAGCTAATTAGCCAAAATATATGTTCATATATGTTCATCATTCGAGCATGACATGTTTCTAGATAATAGGAAACATAAGGCTGAAGGTTGGCATAGGAACCACTAAAAGATCTGTCAACTATAACTGATCCACAAATAAAGAAGAAAAAGAATTGATCCACATGCAACCTTTTCCACGTATCTCAGAAATTATAAACACACTCACACACACACACACACACGCGCACACACACACACTCTCTCTCTCTCTCTTACGCACACACATACCATCATCATCTGCTGTACTGTAAGCATGGATGCAGTAAACAATTAACACATCCATCAGCGAGACATGACCACATGTGGGTGTCAACAGGGAGGGAGCAGGCCATACATGCGACCAGACCTCGTCCCCTGCAATCACAGCTCAAGGAGGCATGTGTTTGGTTCTCCCTGCTTCATCTATCCATCCTTCTCTACACCAAAAGTCTCTCCATCTTACCTGTCATGCTCCCTCTTGCCGCTTGTAGCTTTCCATTTGTACAGCACATTCCATCCTTTTTTCCTCTAAAAAAACCCCCAAACGATCAATCTATATAATGGCATATAAACAATCTGTATAATGATATTAAACGTAGAACTAAAGGGATAAAATGAACAACATATCCGAGCTTTAATTATTTCGACTCAATATCTCCACCTCCTGCGTACATAAAAAGGTAAAAGGCGAGTGTGCATTGCATGGTATGGGCATTAAAGCTCATGTTGGCATCACGATCGTATGTGGTAAACAACCCACGTCGTCTATAGGATACAATTGCACAACACTCTCCCCTCGGCTAAACGTCACATGCGAGTGTTGCGGACCTCAGGGCTCAGAGGGAGGACGACCACGTCTATTCTTTGAATCGGTCTTTCTATGTACGTGGGGCAGGGAAGCCCATGTGGGCGCCTACAGGTGGAGCTCATGACATGGTAAGACACTTCAAATGGGCTTGTTCCCTTCCCTGACACCTACTTAATTTCGTAGGACCACAGCCGAAGGGGTGGGGGGGGGCTCTTTGATCCCATAGGCTCATGGTTGCAAAATGTTGGTCACCGATCTTTTCGCTCCTAACCTCACCCAAGAATACCGGACTAGGACAGATCTGAACAGTAGGGTACTCTGCCACGCCTTGAAACGCGCGTCACATGACGGCCTTAATGGGCCGATGGCCCATTACTCCTCCGGCGCCATACCCCGTCACATGGGTGTACTCCAGGTGTCCGTATCTGTCCTCCGGAGGGGGCTCTGCCATGTGGCGCCGCTGTCTACGTCGGGGCAGCGCCAGCCAACCATGTTTAGGTATTCTTGCCGGCTCGACTCTCTTGAGCCGATCTATCCATTAAATTTTCCTGGTCATGCTGGTTGGCAGTCAACGTTCGACCGAACCATGTTTCGTTCTCAGGGTTTACGACAAGGTGAAACATGGAATATGCCCAACTCCAGCTTGTTGATTGATTAATCTCAAAGTAAATAAAAATGCTTGACTGAGATGACTATTTACTCTCCGGACCGAATGACAACAGTACAGTGCACAAGACGGCTGTAAAGACAGGGAATCTTTCGAGGTTAGTGTTGTTAATTGATACAGGGGTTGAGACCTTTACCTTATCGGAGTTAGAAGAAGGTGGTTGATGGTTAATTGCCAACCGGCTGACGTGCGTGAGCAAGAGGTGGTGGGAAAGCAAGATGAGTACGAAGAGGCCATTGGCTATGGACCTCAGCAATTGCAGAGGGACATGTGGGTCTCCACACCTTCTTGATGTTTCTTCAACCTATCTTGCTTTCGACGAGACTCTTCGCCTCTTTCTCACACTAGAGTGTCTCTTGGCCTCTTCCTTTCCCCTTCTCTCTTCCGTCTTCTATAAATCTCTCCCACACTCCACTCTTGGCTCTCTCACACACAGACAAACTCCCTCCCTTCCACTTCTGCAAGAGCTAGACAGAGCCGCAAGATGTCCAGCAGAAGGTCCAGGATCTCAGAGGAGGAGATCGCTGAACTCCTCTCCAAGCTCCAATCTCTTCTCCCGGAGGCCCGCCGGCGAGGCACGAGCAGAGTAAGCCCACTGAAGCTGGTCACTCCGTGCTATATATAGATCTCAAACTTCCAACTCGTGTAGTATATATGTAAGTTGAGACCTGCATGCATGCGTTATATATATGCAGGCTTCATCTGCGAAGCTACTGAAAGAGACATGCAACTACATCAAGAGCCTGCACCGGGAGGTCGACGACCTTAGCGACCGCCTCTCGGCGATGATGGCGACCATGGACATGGACAGCGCACAGGCCGAGATTATAAGGAGCCTCTTCCGTCCGTGAGCTGAGATATACAACCCAGGGAAAGATCGACTTACTTACACATGTTTCACGCAGTGTGATCTATCCAAGCTCTCGTAGGACTAAAGATAACACTGGCTATCTTTTAATGTACATTTTCTCTTTGAGGTCTGGCTCGAGTTGCTTCGTCTATAGACAACCAACCGACCACTATGAAAAGCATTCATGTCCTTCATGCAGTTCCTACTCGATTAATTACTGCTATATTTTGTTTATTGCTTCCGTCTTAGCTCGCCGTCATGGCTGTTCTCACTTGCAGTTCTAACCATGAGCATGTGAAATAAAAAAAGCTTGTTTTATTCGAGCCTTTATGCTAACAATTTGGTCTCCATTAACTCCCATGCTATGGGATCCATAGACTCCCTGTTCCTCTTCTTCCGGCACACCACCAGATCCATCTAGAAATATACATTATAAGCATCATAAATAACGTCTAGGGATACACCAACCAAAGATCAAAATTTCCAAGACCCATATCCTTCGATAACCTGTCATGTATTGTCCAGTTAAACATCAACCTCTCTTTCGATATAAGTGCACAGAATGATGGGGGAAAAACCAGCTGCTGTTGACTGAACCACCAAAAAGAAACTAAAAACGATAGATGCACTATAAGATGCTTGTCGGGTGTTTATCAAGCCATTCCTTCCCGATAGAACGACTCATTATACCGAGCCTACTTTACTTTCTTTCTCAAGATCTACGCAGCTAACTCTCCTGTATACAATCGTTACTTGTTGCAGATTTCATTTGATAGTGGCAGGTTTTTACTCGACCAAAGGAGAAGCAGCAAAAGAAAGAGAAAAAGGAGAAGCGCGGAGGGTTGGGTGCTGAAATGGTGTCGTTTCATTGGGCTGCTCTGACACTAACGTGACAGGACCGTGCGTACCCAACAGTTTTTTTCCAAAGGTGACCGTCCTTGTTCGTGCTATCTGCTCCTCCAAGGCGTCTGTAGCAATGTGAGGAGAGTATGTGTCGGGGGCGCGGTAGGATACTTTGCCTAGGGAGAGGGTGGGGCCGCCGTGTCTGATGAGGCGGTCCCCACCGTCCGTTCGGTAGGCCTGCCCCGCTCCCCCAACCTTCTCTCTCCAACGGTAATAGGTTAGTTGATCCGACGGTTATAACCACGCAGCCAAGGATAGAAGACTTGCCAGGATAAAAAAAGAAGAAGAAAAATATACATAATATAATAAAAAGGGTATTTTATCTAAAAATAAAAATCAATTAAATCAAATTGATAAATACAACAGAATCTAGTCCTTCAACCTTAAAACACTAGAAAAGAAAAGATCACCCATAAGACTATCAAACCTTATCAACTCTCAGCATCTTGACATGCACAACTAGAGAATGTGCTGCGAAGTTTCTCTTTCTAGGGGTATGGTATAGTTTTACATATTAAAATCTAGAAAGTAAGACATTGATATTGCGTATGCAATTTTTGATATTCCAAGGAGTTGGTTCTTTATTTTTTAAAATCTTAATTAAGTTGAGATCATCACTTTTTACCTCCAACTTGTTGATGAACAACAATCATTCTTTAGTTGCATGTGCCTCATTTGTTGGAGTCGCAGATTCATAGTTGGTTTGCGATCTGCTTAATCCAATCCTTTCCTAATTTAATCCATTTAATATAAAAACAAGAATATTTGATATCTCGCCCAAAGTACCTATAGACGTGATTCATCGTATATGATATTGCTTTATAAGCAATTGAACTTGGAGAAGTCTTGATACCATTAAATAAGAAGTAATTTCTAACCTTCTAATCAATAAAAAATAATTTTAGTACAAAGAAATTAGATTTGATCATATTATGTTGATGAGAAAAAATATCGTTGACGTCTTAGTCAATCCAATATAGTCCGAACCCATATATATAAGGTTGTTCAATGTACCTCCAAGGTGGAAACACCGAGCTCCCTGAACTCTCGATGTGTCACTTATACGAAAACTAAGATTGAGAGAGATTTCTTAACTTGGTCTTTCTGACACTTAAATTAGTAATCGTAAATCTTCGAATGCGGACACAAGTGGTTGAAAAATATAAATCCCCTTCTCATTACGTTAAAATATATTTTCATACTTAGTTGTAGGGGACAGAATAGTCTATGGAATATTTCATCAGGGGAGGGGGGGGGAAATACTCCATGAAATATTTTTTGAACTCTTATTAACGTAGATAGACGAATGAAAGATGACCCGGACTCTATGTGATGGTTATATATCGAATGATGATTAACTGACAATGTATTCCCTATCATTTATCTCCCACCCCGAAAGCATGCTTCGGGATCTCTTTATGTGGGTTGAGTTTTTTCATCTTACGCGCCTCGGAAACATTTTGCCCACGCTTCTACCATGGCAGATCTCCTTACACAAGTTGAGTTATCTTAACTCGAACGCCTCGGGCACATTTTGTTTTGTGCCTCCATCATGGCTTCGAGATCTCTTTATGTGGGTTAAGTATTTTCGACTTATGCACCTCGGGCATTTTTGCCTATGCTTCCATCATGGCGGATCTCCTTACGTGAGTCAAGTTATCTCAACTTGAACACCTCAGGCACATTTTGCTTTATGCCTTCGTCATGACAGATTTCCTTGCGCGAGTTGAGTTTTCTTAACTAATGCATCTTAAGCACATTTTACTTTGTGCCTCCACCATAGTGGATCTCCTCACGCAGGTCAGATTTTCTTAACACATATGCCTTTAGAACATTTTTTCTTATGCCTTCTATCGAAAATGATAAGAGAAAATATCGTTGACATCTTGGTCAACCCGACATGGTCTAAACCTATATACATATGATTGTCCGAGATGGAAACACTGAATTCCCGAGATGCCACATACACGAAGACCAAGGTCGGGAGATGTTTCCTGACCCGATCCCTTTAATGCTCAAGTTAGTAATCCCTAATCTCTTAGTATAGATGCAAGTGGTCAAAAAAGGTAAGCCCTCTTCTTATTATGTTAAGGATGTATTTTTTATACATAGTTGTAAAGGGATTGAATATTCTATGAAATATTTCGTGAAGGGGGAGAAAACTTCATGGAATATTCTTTGGACTCTTATCTACATGGGTAGATGGATAGAAGGTGACTTGGATTCCATGTAACGATTACATATCGGAGGATGACTAGTCAACAATATACTTTCTATCATTTGTACCCCCCGAAGGCATGCTTCAGGCTCTTGTGAGAGGGTCTCGAAGTGTAGCATTTAGTTCATCCGATATGATAACATTTGAGATCTCCTCTTGTGGGTCGAGTTTTTCTGACTTATGCATCTTAAACATATTTTACTTTATGCCTCCATCGTGGCAAATCTCCTTACGCGGGTCGGATTTTCCTAACTGATGTGTCTTGAGCACATTTTGCTTTATGCTTCCACCGTGGTAGATCTCCTTATGTAGGTCGAGTTTTCTCAACTCAAACACCTTAGACATTTTGTTTTGTGCCTTTGTCGGGTTGAGTTTTGATGACTCACGCACCTCGGGCATATTTTACTTTATGCCTCTATCATGGTACGTAGGTTGGGTTTTCCCGACTCACATCTTTCGGGCATATTTTGCTTTATGTCTCTACCATAGTGGATCTTCTTACGCAGGTCAGGTTTTTTCTGACTTACGCACATCGGACACATTTTACTTTGTGCCTCCGTCGTGACATGTCTCCTTATGTAAGTCACATATTCCAACTCATGTACATCGGGCATATTTTGCTTTGTGCCTCCATCATGACAAATCTTCTTACATGGGTCGGGTTTTTCTGACTCATACGTCTCAGACACATTTTGTCTTATGCCTCCACCATGGTAGATTTCTCTTAACATGAATTGAGTTTTCTTGACTCATGTGCCTCGGACATATTTTGTCTTGTGCCTCCGTTGTAGTGGATTTCTCTTAACATGGGGTTGTATTTTCTTGACTCATATGCCTTAGACACATTTGACATTGTTTCTCCACTATGCTAGATCTCCTAATACAGGTTGGGTTTTTTTGTAATTACGTGTCTCGGGCACATTTTGCTTTGTGCCTCCGTGGTTGTGGATCTCTTTATGCGGGTTGAGTTTTTTGATTCATATACCTCAGGTACATTTTACTTTGTGCCTCCATCATGGTGGATTTTCTTATATGGGTTGACTTTTCTTGACTCACGCGCATTAGACATTTTTTTATTTATGCCTTCTCCAAGGCAAATCTCCTTATACTGGTCGGGTTTTCCCATCTTATCACCTCGAGCATATTTTGCTTATACCTCTACCATAGCGGATCTCCTTATGTGGGTCGGGTTTTCTCGACTTATGCACTTTAGGTACATTTTGCTTTGTACCTTTATCATGACGGATCTCTTTATGTGGGTCAGAATTTCTCAACTCATGCACCTCAAGCACATTTTGTTTTGTGCCTCTGCCATGGTGGATCTCCTTATGTGGTATAAGTTTTTTTGACTTGTGCATCTTGAGCACATTTTATTTTATACCTATGCCATGACAGATCTTCCTACACGAGTCAGGTTTTCTTGACTCATGTGCGTTTGATATATTCTGTTTTGTGCCTCCATCATGGTGGATCGCTTTACATGGGATGAGTTTTTTTGACTCATGCGTGCGCCTCGAACATATTTTGATTTATGCCTCTATTGTGACAGATCTCCTTATATGGGTTAGGTTTTCTTGACTCGTATACTTTAAACATATTTTGTTTTGTGTCTCTACCACAACGGATCTCCTCATGTGGGTTGAGCTTTTTTTACTCATGAACCTTAGGCACATTTTGCTTTATGCCTCCACTGTGGCAGATCTCCTTACGTGGGTCAAGTTTTCTTGACTTACTCTTCATACATATTTTATCTTATGCCTCCAACCATGGTCGGTTTATTCTTGCGATGGTCTATTTTTCCAACACATGTGCCTTGGATACATTTTATCTTGTGCCTCCTACTGTGATGTATTTCTTCTTACAAAAGTCTAGTTTTCTCAAACACATACACTTCGGGCATATTTCATCTTGTGTTTCCCACCATGATGAGTTTCTTCTTATGCGGGTCATTCGTTCCTTCTTCGTTTTGGTGACCTCGAGGTCGAGTTAGATGACAGTCGCTCCTACTTCAGCCTCTTTCATGATTCCTCATACTTACTAAAATCTATTGTCTCGATAGCAATATGTTAATTAACCCTCTAAAGTACCTCTAATACTATCGTCGATGACATTTCCACCAACAACCAGAAAAAATGAGAGGGCTTGAGCTCCATCATAAAGGTATGTATTATGAGCAATAGATGAGAATCCACTACATCTCAAATTTCATTAGTGAACTAAGTGATGAATTTTACAAGCATTTTCTTCTCCCCTTGCCAGAGTTTGAGAAGAATTGCTATCACTAGTCTCAAGTGCACACTCTCAAGTAAGTGAAATTCAAACTCTCTCATAAGCTGGTCAAAAGAACCAATAGAAAACGACTATAGGTGGGCATACCATTCTCATACTGAGCATCTTAACATGGTCAGGAAGGTACATCATATTAGGGCATTCGAAGTGTCATATAATGATATTTAGGTACCAAAAGCTCCGATGTGCTCCATCAGGTTGACATTGTCATCGAATGCCTCCAACAATGGGAGGCAAAAGTTTGCTAGAATTGATTCTTCCTGGATTTTCTAGGTGAATGACGATGACCTGAGGTGGGGTCAACCAATACTTCGCCTTTAGTTTATTGAAACTCTTGTTGTATCTCCTCCAAACTTTGATCTATATATTGTAATTGAATTCGTAGGGAATTCTCCGTCAAATTCATCAATTAAGTCTTGGATTCATTTAGGTTAGAGTGATTGTGTGATCCACTAAATTCCACGATTGAGGAACAAAGTGCCCCCTCGATTGATGATTCGGCGGGTCTCAAGTGCTTTTATGATCTCAGTACCACATCGAGTGGGGGAACCTTGATAGGTGTTGACACTAGTGGTGGCTAAGTTGGTGACCGCGATTGAGCTGATGGTGTCGCCTTTTGGGCTAATTGGGGCAAAAGTGGAATGACGACATATATTTTGCCCATTAGCATTTGCACCTGTTGGGTGAGGTTCAAGAACACCTTAACAAGGACGAGCAGGTGGCTCGAGATCGCCCTTGGGGGTGAGAGGCCTGAGTCATTGAATAAATATCAATATCGTGTCGATGTTTGTACTAAGGTGTATGCATCCATATATGGAAAGAATGGTCATTACCCACTCGAGTAAAAGTAATGTGGTTCAGGGATAAGGCCTCATGAGCATTCGTGAACGTTTCTACAACATTGGGCCCTTCTTTTAGTACTAAAATGATGAGAAAAAATATTGTTAACGTTTTGATCAGCCCAATATGGTCTATACCATTATGCATAGAATTGTTTAAGGTAAAAACATCGAGCTCCCAAGGTGCCACATGTATAAAGACTAAGGTTTAGGGATGTTTCCCGGTCCAATCCCTTTGACGCTCAAGTTAGTTGTCAGGACCCGAGCTTGATGAGTTAACTGACCTATCAAGGTCATTTGACCTAAACCATAAGTCAAAATGCTTAGTCTAAAGTTGATAGCCATATACTCGTCGAACCCTTATAAGTCAATCTTAGTCTTGTATTCTTCTAATGTGAGATTAAGGGAAAGATTAGATAATCAAGCTACCCGCCCTCGTTTTTTATTTTGTAATAGTATCCTAAAAACCCAAAGGCAAACCTCTAGTTTTATTGATCTTTTGTTGTATAAAATCTTTAATGATGTTTTCTAGGTTTGTGATAGTCTTTTTAGGCATTCATGACACATTAATCACCCAATTATTTATTCTTGGATTAAGGTTCATTTTAACCCTCATGACTTTAGTCATAGATCACTTAAATCCTTATGATATACTCGTATCTAAAATAACCCCTATATTTTTAAAAATGTAGTATATAAGTCCCTCCCGTCAAGTTTGAATTAACAAACGTTAGAGTCTACTTACGTGGCATGCTGACTCATAGTAAATTATTAATATAATGATATGTATAATTTAAGTTTTAAAACGGATCCATTTTAGCTCTTATGATTTTGTTTATGTTTAAAATAACCCATATATTTTTAAAAACATAGCATATAAGCCCCTCCCGTCAAGTTTGAGTTGATATACGTTAGAGTCTATTTATGTAGCATGCTGACTTATAATAAATCATTAATATAATGACATGTGTAATTTAAGTTTTTGTAAAAAAGTATATCTTATCGAGGAAGGGGAAGCGACGGAGGCCGTAACGATTGATGAAGGCGAAGAAGTACAAGACGGAGGTAGAGGTGAGGGGGAGTTAGACCACCACATTGTAGGTGTGATGGGTGGGGGCATTGGAGAGGACGAAGTGGGAGGTGGTGGGGACGTAGATGTCTAAGAAGAGGAAGAGGGATTAGGAGACCATTGCATACCTAGTGTTGGACTGGTCTATATACATCTACTTGAGGTAGGACCGGAAACTCCTAAGCTTATTGTCAAAGCGAGAGAGGCTACATACATACGACACCCTACTAGGCAACAGCAGCTCGGTGTTGCTATTGGTGGTCGCTTCCACGATGATGCTTCCTCCAATCATTGATGGTAATCTCAATTTTTTAATTTCAATTATACGTGTTATTATATTAATAGTTTATTATACGTCAACATGCCACATAAATAAACTTTAACATTTGTTAACTCGAAGTTCACAAGAGGGACTTATATGCTATGTTTTTTAATAAATAGAGATTATTTTAGACACGAGCAAAACCATAAAGACTTAAGTGATCCATGATCAAAATTACAGGAACTAAAATAGATCTTTTTTTAATATAAATTATATATATTATTATATTGATAGTTTATTATGAGTTAGCATATTATGTAAGTAAACTTTAACATTTGTTAACTCTTTGTAAGAGAGGTTTATATGCTATAGTTTTTAAAATGTATAGGTTATTTTAAACATGAGTAAATGATAAGGAATTAACTGATCCATATTCAAAACCAAGATAAAAATTTTATTTTTATTATTTTAACAAAAATATTCCTCTACCACCACTCAGCTCGATACACCACAGTAGCGATAATACATCGATGATCCAAGGCACGGTGGTGGCGAATGAGTAATATTACAAGAGTGATGAAACAGAGGTATTAAAAATCAATAAATTCACCAATAAAATTTTTTTAAGGTAAAATATTCCTATAAAAATTACGAGTACGAAAAATAAGTCTATTTCCGGATCCATCTATTCATATCCAATGAAAGCCTACACGTAGAGGCAGACGGTAAAGCAGGATAGTACGTTGATCAAAATAAAAGAAAAAGGAGTTACAGGGAAAGTGTTAGATGTACTGTTAATATATGTGGCCAAACATGTAAAGTTAGACCAAAGGAATGGCCCAACGATAATGCAATAGACTTGCCTACCCCCTGCTTGACTTGCCTTGGGTCATCGCAAAAGATCTTCATCACCTCCCTCCATTCCATGTGTACCCATAATTCAATAGACTGACTTTTACCGTCTCCAGCATTTTTGGGAATGGAAATAAAATATGTGAGAAATTTTAGCCTTAAGACATATAGAGTTATATACAGTGTCTGAATACAATGCATTATCATATAATCCTACAGAACAAAATATTATTTCCAATAATTTGCACAATATTAATCATTATCATCCCGTTAACTGAAGATAGAATAGCAGATATCAATTTGAGTCGACATAACAGATTAAGGAAGAGGGATATCAGCAAATTCATCAGTAGAAAATGCAGACAAAAACTAGAGAGTTCCCCACTAGATATAATGATGAACAAAATCACCACCCATATATAACAAGCAAACTCAACAAATTAAGATCAATTGCCATCTTATTCATCACTATTTCCAAGGTCTTCTCTCGCTTTGTCTACTTCCTTCCAATTAACTTGTTGATATCCTTGGTAAAAGTCTTGCTCGCTCTTGATTTCGTGATCTGTTGTATAAAATCATGTGGATATTTGTTGTGTTACTCTGAGTAGAGTCAAAATCTACCAGCCAAATTATCGATTCGAGATTCTACTAGCCAAAAGTTGAGTCAAATTGTTACTATTGATACACTATAACTCCAGTGAATATTCTACACTCATCACCTGGTCTTGGTTTTCCCTTCTACATTGGCAGCATGTTGTTTCATCCATGTTCTTCAACAAACAGTATATCTAGAAGATCATCATAGCTAAATATCATCACATATATGAAATTCGTGTTACCTCCTTCAATAGGCTTAATTTCCTGTGCAACTAAGAGGAAATCTCCTTGTCTTCATTCTTCCATTCAATGCCAGTGCCAGCACATCATATTCTTCCACAAACCAGAGCTCGGACATGGTCGCCTGAAAGGATAAAGTTAATCAGCACAAACATGCAAAGGGCAAAGGATGTGATTCACTAGATAGGAGACACATAATGATCAGAATAGGATAACTCAGTGGCCAATGATATCAAGACATAAAAAGGACAACCAGCTGATGGAAGTAGCAGACTACAAATTCAGCTCATTAAAGTAATTGTCCAGATATATGCAAGATACTACCTCAAAACCTTGAAGCTTCTTGTTAAGCTGCGAAACAAGCTCATGAAACAACTGGAGTTGATTAGAAGGTGTTTCCAGCTTCTACAGGAAAAGGATGGCACAGTGAGTCATCAGGCTGGAGCATTTACATAAATATAACTTGTAGCAATGACATCACAACATTAGGGATGTTTTCTTATTTTCTAATTTTAGTCCAATCCTGTAGTTCATGACCAATCTTTGGTTTCTTGTTGTAGCACCAACCAGATATCAACTTTAGCTATCATACAAGGATATGCTCACATTAAACTGGAATTAGAAGGTTGTGGAGAATGACGACAACAACAACAAGCATCCATAAGATCCAACAAAAGCCATCAGTCAAGCTAAATACAATTTCAAAATCAATTTGTTATGTTACCTCCAATAAGATTTTAGGACGTCCAAGAAGTCTTGCAAATGAAGTATGAAGTAGAACGGAATCATACTGTACAAAAGAAAGAGAATTTCAGAAGAATGGCATGTCTCAATGCAACAGATCAACAACAACAATGATAATAAGAGCTTTCATATACTTTACAAATTCCGAAAATAGCATTTTTACCATTATAGCATATATCTCTGCAACTATTAAGATCCTTTGTATCTCAGTGGTTAACATCCACCCAAAATACCTAATTTAATCACTTTTCAAATGGTTAACATTATTTTGTTTTAGTTAAAGAAATATACAAAAATATGAAAAACCTAAATGATCTCAAATAAGATATAAAAACCCAATCAGACTGGCCAATATTAACTGATATTTACCAATCTGACTAGAAAATGGGATGTGGATTTGGTGATTTCACCGGGTCCAATCCAGAACAGGGCTTATCAGAAGGTAACCCTATAAAGGTACCAATATAAACCAAGCTTATTATCAGGTTTTTACTTAAACTAAGAGTAGCGGCAGTAAGATCAGGTTTTTGCAGTAAGATCTGTGTGTGTGTGTGCAATTTTGCTAGATAATGATGATAACTATAACAATAACAATGATAACAATCATGGTGCACATGACAGTTTACACGAGGATACTTTGTGTACATTATAATTCTACATTTCAAAAGAAATCCATTTGATCAGGCTCCTATTATATGCAATGCTGCATCACATAGTCACATCAATGGAGAAATAGATCATTGGAAGTAAAATAACCAGCTTCTCTTACCAGTTGCTTTTTAGGTGCACGTGGAAGGGCGTCTCTCAGTTTAGCCCGAATAACAGCGGGATCAGTACCAGAGGTCACCTGGTCATTCAAGAGAATAAACAGATATGATAGTTGGAAGAGCACTTGGTTGAGACTCAAGCAACCACAATGATAAGGAAAAAGGGAACGAAAAGGTTAACAAAAAACAACTTTTAGAGTGGCATTCCAACCACGATAGAATAAGATGGTGTAAACATCTCAATCAATGATCCAATCAGCATTATGGGAAGCAATTCTTAAATAAAATACACAGAAAGTTGAAATCTTTATGAAGGGAAAAAACCATATAAGTAATGCAGTGGAATCACAAATTAAGTACAATGAGGCTTTTATGAAATGTATTAAATAGGATAGAAATCAGGTCCTATCTGGTCAAATTAGAGGCCAGAAATTCACTAGATTCAGAATTTGATCAATAAGATATGCCACCTGCTATCAGGTATTGTCTCGCTTCCAGGGATAATAGTAACCTTATAGAGAGAAGAAAAGAAAGAAAAGAGAGGAAGCTAAATACAGGAAAAGAGGAAAGAGAAAAAAGGAAATAGGCAACTTTGTTAATCATTTCGATAATAAGACAAGAAGACTGCCAACATATCTTTATAAGAGTTATGGAGTCATCCCAAAAAGGTTCTCTGAAATATAACTCCAAAAATCATAAAAATTCAAATTTTGATAGGAAAATTACTAGACAAAGCTGTACTATAGGTTTTTGAATATCAATTGGAACTTTATTTGAACTCTAGAGACCACTTAAATTTGTCATTAGAGATGACAACTTCATCAAATTTGCTGAAATGTTTTCCATTTTAACACAGATGGTTGTCCTTATGGTATTATTCTTTTCTTGTATCGATTAGGGACGTCTCTAGTTCTTTTCTGTCACACTTTGGGGCAGCTCCAATGAAAAATAGTACTGCTGGATTGTCCATTATTTTTAACCAAGAAACCTTAATTTAGTCAGCCATTAAAAATAGGATTGGTTGACTAATCAAACCATGACCAACCTAGGTCAACTTTCCTACAAGTTCTTATACTAGTAAATGAACATGTCCAAGTTATTCTAGAGAGCGACATGGCAAGATAGAGCCCCACACTGTCACGACCTTAGCTGGTTTTGCCTAAGGCGTGCGGCACCCTCACGCGTCCGTCCGCAAAGGTCAGCCTCCCCGAAGCCTCCCATTGTCCCTTAGGACCAACAAAAGAGAGAACGGGTTAAAGAGAACGCCTCAATCGGGATCCACAAGCAAACATTTCCGAAAAACACTTCATAGACAATGCAAATTACAAACAGACTTTACAAGCTCTGAATAGTTGCACAACAAAGGGTAAAATGGTCCATTACAGACCGAAAAGCTCTCGAACATGTCCACATGACACAACCTTTATTTACAAGCCTAAAGAGGCCACCAACCCAACTAAAATGGGACTATTAAGCCTTCGGCCGCCCCTTTACATTCTGTACAAGGCATGAACATGCCAAAAGACACGGACATACATAAGCATTATATCAAACACCTTGTTTAGAAGTTTGTCCGTGACATTCTCCCCCACTTATCCCTTCGACGTCCTCGTCGAAGCCTTTGTGAACACTGCAACTCTTCGCCTTTGCTGAGTCTTCAATCTTCTGCTCCAGTTGCAATGCGCCTCCTGGCTCCCAGCTGCTCTCCGCTGCTGTTTTTGAGTAGTCGAACCTTTGATCGACCATGCTGCTTCAACTCGCCAATGACTCTGACTTTGGTGTGGGGTTGGCTGAGTTGTGTTGATCCTCGTTGATTCCTGCGGATCCACCAAATGAAGGAAAAGACCATTCTTACTGCGCCAGTTTCTCAAAATTTCCACATGCTGCTTGAATTGGGTGGATGCTTGTTGGAGCTTTAACGAGCATCGCCTCGCAAACTTCTGAAGTTTTGGGTCCTTCCTCCACAACATCTGCTCATTGACTCTTCTTTCAGTTAGTTATCACATCCAAGTAGGTTCGCATCACTTCCGCTTTCGATTGGCATTTCGTTGGGAAATGAAGCGGACAATCTACTCTCAGTAGCACTGATCACCGTTGGTGAGGATTTGACAACTATTGTCTTCCATTATCTTCGAAGGGTCTTTGAACTTGTGCAGAGCTCCTCTGCTGGATAGATAAGAGAACTGGGGTACTCGGTTTCGCCCATTCTCTTAAGAGTTGAGAAGGCAAAGGTTACTTTGACTTCGCCCGCCTCCTCGAGGTTGTACTTCATGCATCGAGCTGGTTACTGGTCTTCGCCTGCTCTTTGCTCACACTTCTGAAGCACTTGAAGTGTTTGCACTCCTTGCGTTGAGTTGGCTACTGTGATTCACCTTCTCAATGCCATCGAACTTCTGGAATGCGAGAAGTTTTCACCCCAACTTGGAGTAATTCTCTGATAGATGAGGTCGCCTCTGGGATTGTACCGTCTTCTCCATCAACCCTGCCGCCTACTCCACTGAGTAGCAAAGGTACAGCACCGCGTACTGCTTGCTTCGTTCCTTGGTCGTGCACTCTTGCATGACCCGAAGTCCTTCACTTACGGCTATCTTGATGAGAAACTTGTTGACACCGGTCTTACGAAGTTCTTCGGCCTCTGCCCTTCAGCCTTGTCTCGGTACTTGAAGATTGCCTCTGCATTCTCCACCTCCTCGGCCCCTTTCACGACCAAGCGCTCTCCCTCCATGAGAGCAAAGGATCAATGACTTTCACGGAAGTCCCGCCTCTGCGGTACCATGGCGCTGCCATGCCCATGGCACTACTATCCGTCGCCTCGCATCTCCATCCCTTTTCTTCACAATCAGTAGATATGCCTCCGTGACACTCCTCCGAGTCCACCTCCATTCTAACTGATTGCTTGATTTTGGGTAGCTAAGTCCCTCTGGACTCGTCGTCGCTTCCTCGCCCCTTTCGACCCCTTGCTTCAACACCTCTGTGTTCTCTAAGCAGTCTGTTTGGTCGATGGAAAGACAGACTGCAACTCCCATGCATGGCCTCTGCCATCACATTGTAGGGTTTGCACCGATTCTGTTCTCCTTAGCTTCCTTGGTAGCAACGTTCGCTTACTCGACCTTGTCCTCTGACTTGTCGGGCTCCCTTAAGCGAATATAAGCTCTGGAGCAGTCCAACTCTCCAGCTGCTTCGATCATACCTCTGCATGATCAAGTCCCTCTCATGGGACTCACTGGTACTTGCATTCGAACTTTTCCCTTGGTGGAACCCAGCCCCCATATGCTGATGACCAAGGTTTTCATCCGATGCAAAATTCGGTGCACGCCCGAAAGACCCACCTCTGCGGTACCATGACCTTCACTCCTTGAATCCATAGCCCTTCTTGCCGTCGTGTTGTTCACCAAAGCGGAGCTCCCAGTAGCTCCCGATCATACCTCCATATGATCTAGTCCCTCCCGGGACTAGGTTGTGTGTATCGCATTGCCACGAACTGTTCCACCACGATCCGCTGCACCATGTCACCTCCTGGTGACATCTCCATTGCATTCTGATCCTTGTGGAATAAACTCGAATTGTGAACCCTCCATGTGTGGCCTCTGCCAATACATCGCAGGGTCTCCTCCACCTTCGATTTTGTTCACTCCTTTGGCAATCGACCTTCATCCACCCACTCTTGGGTCACACCTAGATGAAGCACCGCTCTAGGACAGTCCGTCGCCTAGTAGCTCCCGAAGTCCACCGACTTCACTGTAATTTGTGCACCATTGTCTGGATCCTGGGCCTCTGCCCCTACCAGCACAATCTCCACTGCGCACCGCTTCCTTCATAGCAACTCAAATGGCAACACTGTGGCATATTCTTCAAGAGTACCCGCCTCTGCGTCCTCTTGCCCCGTGCTAAGGCCTTCTGTACCCAACTTCGCCTCCGCAAATTGAGTCGCCTTAGTTCCTCCATCGAATGCTCCTCCGAGATAAGGTGCATGTGCCCCGAAGCTCCCTTCGTCTTTGGCACCATGCAAGATAAGTCCGCTCTGTCAGAATGAAGGACCCAGGGAACAGCATGATTCTACTCCTGCCTCTGCAAGAGTTCATGTCCTTGACCTCTGTCTAGGGAAAGCGCTGTGCCTCTGCTCCATGTTCCAACTTCTATGCTGGCTCCCTTCATGCGGCTTGGGTACTTCGCCAAGTTACACCCAAGTTGCTCCGCTCCTCGTTTTTGCATTGAGTCGATGGTGGCCCTCGCGCCCACCATTCCACGGGTCAACCCTCCCTTGAGTCCGATCTCCACATCGACTCCAAGTGTGCCTTCATTTAAGTTGCTTTAGGTCGCTCCCCCACTTGATCTCGCAATGCATCCACCAATGCATTCTCTCGAGCGAGATCATGCGACAACTCCTCGCCGCTTGCTCAGTCCATCGAGCTTCGTGGAGTTGTTGTTTGTTGAGGTACTCCTCCTCAACATGTGAGGTTCGTCTCATATGATTCTCCCTCTGGAGAGCCGGGACTTATCCCTCCTGGATAACTATCCCATTGGAGCAACATCTCTCTTTGTTTCGGAGACCACCATCCCCTTGGACTACTCCGATCTGCTGAACAAACTGTGCATTGTTCTGCCTCTTGCAAACGCACTTGCTAGATTGCGCCTCTACGTCAATACAGCCATCGCTGCACCCCTCAAGGCCTAGCAACATGCTGAACTTGTTGCACACTTCAGCCTCCTACGGACGTATCCTTCACATGCCGAAGAGAAAGTTTCAATGCTCCATGGCGTCGAGTCTCGACCGCCTTGGGATGGCCACGAACAATCCATCGTCCGCATACAAGCCCATGCATGAGTACCGAATTCTTCGAGTTAGCAATTCCCCTCACCTCTGTGAGCTTTGCAGAACTATTTCGGTCGCTGAGCAACTCATTCCACTTTGCATGGTCTCGTCCTTTGCCAAGCGCCTCGCTTGCCTTGAGCACCATCAAGTAAAGTTGTCAACGTTGAGCCGTAGCTCAAACTCAGCCATCCCAACCTTTGTGCGCTCCGAATTCTTCCAAGCTTACCTGTTCTCGTGGTGCCTCTTGCGCGAAGGGTTGGCCATTCCCCTGAATGCCAATGTTAGATGCCCGCTCCTCTGAGCGACTCTTTTCCCTACATCTCCATGCCCGTTTTCCCTCAAACGGTCGCGCGTTGCTGACTGCCCTCAACGCAGCCCCGCTAGGTCCCCCACGTTTGCATGTCAAGTGTTTCTATGAGTGCTTGTCCCGCTCTGATACCATAATGTCACGACCTTAGCTGGTTTTGCCTAAGGCGTGCGGCACCCTCGCGCGTCCGTCCGCAAAGGTCAGCCTCCCCGAAGCCTCCCATTGTCCCTTAGGACCAACAAAAGAGAGAACGGGTTAAAGAGAACGCCTCAATCGGGATCCACAAGCAAACATTTCCGAAAAACACTTCATAGACAATGCAAATTACAAACAGACTTTACAAGCTCTGAATAGTTGCACAACAAAGGGTAAAATGGTCCATTACAGACCGAAAAGCTCTCGAACATGTCCACATGACACAACCTTTATTTACAAGCCTAAAGAGGCCACCAACCCAACTAAAATGGGACTATTAAGCCTTCGGCCGCCCCTTTACATTCTGTACAAGGCATGAACATGCCAAAAGACACGGACATACATAAGCATTATATCAAACACCTTGTTTAGAAGTTTGTCCGTGACAACACGGGATACTGAAACTGAACCCATAGCCAACCTACACATGAAACTTTGTTTTAAGATCATGTGTTATTCCTCTAGCTTGGCCATTCATGCCTTAACCATGATGATGATGAGTCCAAAATCCATTCAATTATGTGGATGGGTCTGAAGTCAAGTTGTGTTGTCTAATAATTTATGTTCTAATGCGGAAACAACCTCTCTATATTTACAAATAAGGCCGCACACATTGACCCTCCCCAAACCTCACAGCGGCGGAAGTATATGTGCTCCTGGGTACACCCTTTTTCTTTTATTGCTCAGATGACAGAACTAAAAAAGCCCAACTTAGTCCTTCAAAGTCACTTGACCATGATGGTTTAAGTGCAAAATAGATTTGTCTCACGCTGTTTATTCCTTGAGGACAAGGAACATACTGTACCAAATTTCCTTCCCTCAAGTGCACCTTGTTTCTGAAGTGGTAATTCAAAACCCCGTGGTACCCACACTTCAATTAATTCTTTGCTTCTTTCTTGAAAACATACACAAGCAGGATGAAAATATCACAAAGCTATCTCCAAATTATATGGAATTATGGATTGTTCTCCATTTATAGTGGTGAATTAAGAAGCATTACTGTGCTGTATCTTAACGATGGAAAGAATAGAATAATGCTCTTCAATGCAGTCAACACCATGCTGAAGCTTGTTTGTGTTCAATCCTAATGAAATTCAACTGAAATTTTAGCTTGTTACACCATAGAATCAAGCTTTTTATCTGTCATCATCCTTATGCTCCCTTCACATTGCCATTCACTTGGACAAATTAGCCACTGTATTACTGACCGCAAAAGGCTTTGAGTTCAATTAGACAAATTTAAGTAATTTATGATTACTATCAATGCTACCATTAAATCCCAGAGAGAACTGACAACCTGTAGTCAGTTCTGAGTGACGAGCTTAAACTAAAAACAATAACTCAACCTAACAAAATCTAATTCTTATGATAAAAACAAGAATAACTACTAGATTGAGTCACAAAATGGAAACCGAAATGGACTAGTGCAAGATTATATCAAATGCAAACAAGTTTCATTAAATTTTAATATAAATCATGGCTACATCAAAGGGGTAGCACTAGATACTTGTTTTTTGCATTTTGCAGCAGATATAGGTGGCTATCTGGAGTAAGTTATTTACAGTTGATCTGACAGCAAATGAAAATATAATGAATGAGAACAAGTCTAATAAGATGAAAGCCACAGAAAAAGAAGTATCAGGTGAACCTGCCAGCATCCCAGTAGCACACCTGTCGATGTCAACACGACTCTATCCAAGACAATTTTCAGAGGGCACAGAACTTCTGCAACACCTCTTACAGTGTTTGCCTCATCTTCAATCTCAAGAAATAAGACAGACCACATCAATACAAGAAGAAATGCCAAATAAGCACAATAGTAATAATAAAAAAATTCCACATACCTCATCATCGGTTGCAGTTACAGGTGTGATATGATGGGATGCGTGAAACATGCTCGAGTGGTATATGCTCACATTTTGAAACCAGATAACTGAATATAGTGAAAAATAATAGTGTCAGCGATATGATACCAGAAAATGTGAAGAATTCATAAATTAAATAATTAGTACTGAGAAAGACAATTGAACTTGAATAAAACACTTTGCAGGTTCAGCTGATGTTTTTTTGCAAGGAAGATGACACCAATTGAAGTGTCATACTAATGAAGAACATTTACAGACATGAAATTAAAATTTGAAGTTTCTTCTTAGTTTACATATATCATTTGTAGGAGTCACAAGGGTTGCAAAGTGCAAAAGTGGTATACAGTGCATTACCTCCGTTAAAATAGGGAAGAAATATCTCTCTAACTGCTTCCCTGCCACGATCAGTAAAATGAATAAAGCAAAGAATTTTTTTGATGAAAATTTAATGGAGGCTATATACACACACTCTCTGCAACAAAACTCTGTGAAACTGAAACTGAAACAAAACTCTGTGAGGCTATATACTCCAGGAAAGCCGAAACTGAAACAATAAAAAACAACGTTTCTGAGGATGCTAAAGACATCTAACATTCAAACAAACTGCTAGAAGAGACTGAAAACGAAAATTATTTTTATGTGTAGAATATTGTGACTAAAGTAACTCATTTTGTTTATGAACCTCATACTGCAGGAAATGTTACCATGTCCTCTAAGTTATGAGTGCTGAGTATACTTAGTGCAAACTGAGATAACCATCTAAGTTCGCCAAAAAGGATGACCAAGCACTTTTTATATATAGTATTTTGTCCTATCAAATGTTAATTAAAAATTGGATCTTACATTTCAAGTTATGTCTTTTTTAGAAGTTCTGGTATATACTTGTCCTCAAACCCAAGGCTTGACTCAGGCCCGTCCTCTTGTTGCAAGACCCTTATCCAGATGCAACCTAACAATAGAATGGATAGGGACCCAATAACATCACCAACTGGGAATTCATCTCATATTTGGCTTCTATACTACACTGCTTCTTCAGATATTCTATCTCTTAAAGGGACAAGGATGTGGATCCATGAAGTATCAATGCCCATAACTATATTATAAAACATTCCTCTTCACCTACAGAATAATTAATGCCTAGACAATACTTCAAACACTTCTCTATTTGAACCAATCATTTTAACACTACACAATCCTGTAAAGAAGTATCTCCAAACTTCAACAAAAGCAAATGAATAATTAACTAGAGAACATATAAGATAGATTCATAATTCTTTCTTATTTGCACAAGCAAGTCAGAGTGTATTTCAAAAGTTATTCTTGCTGGTCACAACAAGTTATTTTTTTCCTTTTTTTAAATGTTTATTGAATCGAATTCCAGTTGTCAAAATCCCTTCTTAAAAAATAAAGATTCAAAATGAGTTAAATAATGACAATATTTCGCATTTTATTGTAATTTGCTGACAATTGTGGTGTGACTGAGAAGTCAGAGCTACATCATTTAATAATTAAATCAGATATAATGCAGAAACCAGAGCTACAGCATTGAATTTGAGTTAAGTAAAAAAATTAGGATACTAAGATCTCGCTAAAGCAGATATGTAACTTAGGTCTCCATAACAAATCACTAATATCATGCATTTAAAGTTGATAAGACTTTTCCTTTTCCAGATAACTCCCCAATCAATAAGATAGTGTTAAAACCCTCTCAAGTATCTGAAAACTAAACAGACAGCTCATTTAACTGTAAAGGATTCTCCACAAACAGACTTCAGATAATGTGAGTATCACATACGAAATTGGTATTGAGTGTTCACTGTTCAAGTGAAGCACCGTTGCCCGAACAGGAGGGTCCGCCATCTATTTGAACAAAAATAATTATACAACAATCAAAGCCAATAGTGAAAAATAAAATCCTCAAGAACAAACAAAGTAAAGCGTCAACAAAGACTAATCCACCTTCAGCACCGGAGTAACAGAATCATTTTTCTGCTCAAATAGATCTGAAATTGACAGTGACTGTGAAGTCTCTCCGTGCTTCAAGAATGCTGCGCCGTGCTCATCCAAGTCCTTAGCCATCTTATCATACAAAATCTTCCGCCGCTCCAAGATCGACATCCTAGACTCTGATCCAAAAACATAAAATTATTTAATCGCGATACAATGATCCGTCTGTCCAAGCAACCGAATCGAAAGAGAAAACAAAAAGGGATTTCCCGATTCATCAGGAATATGTCCATGAACCCATTCGTTCGGATCATTAATCCGTCGCACAAAGTATCTCCACTGATGCAAGAGTTTATATTGAAAAAATTAGGGAAAATTATGGTTGAAAATTACCGGAATCGGAGGATGTGACGAGCGCCCGGGAGGGATCGGAGCTCTCCAGGGAGATTCGAAACGCGAGGTAGACAAGGACGGAAACGGAGATCCAGATAAGGGTGGCGACGAGCTTCGATCGGCAGAAGAAATTTCGGAACCTCAACATTCGATCTTTCGCGTTCCTATTTTGAGAAGACCTCGAGGCTTCCAATACTTCCCAAATGTTACCCTCTTCCACCTAGATATATTTGAATTCGACAGCGACGCTGCTGTAAAAGGAATAAAAAGACTCATTAACTACTTATGTTAACGGTTGCCTTTTTTTCTTTTTTTCATATGCATTAATTTTTATTCCAGTAATAAACATTTATAATATTTATCTATTCTCATCTTTAGTTTCCATCACTTTCTTTTATTTCTTCCCTTCTATAGTTTATATTATTATTTAAAAAACAAAATAGTATTTTTTTCCCCCAAAAAAAAGTTGTATATTAATGTAAATTTATAGAAAAACACTACATGATTTACTTAAACCTTACAAAATTCATCATCATCATTCTGCTTTTAGCAGGCGGTTCTCATCTATTCTTCTCCTATAGCTGCAATCACAAAGCGAACGCTTGGCGGTAGCGTATCACGCTGCGTGGCATAGCATCCCTAGAAGACTTATTTTGGGCTGACTCAGTGACATTGTGCAGCCTGGCCCAGTGAATCCGTAGTCTGTTACATTTACGACTCTTTTTTCCGGCGATTTATATGAAAAGATTTAGAAATATTATAAATTATAACCACAAAGTCCTCTTCTTTCCCGTCTCGGCTCGTCGCTCCTCCATATGGTCGTACGATCGAGGTGCGGTTTGATGAGATATGGATTCTTTCACGATCTAATTTTCCTTCGGCATTTTCGATTCGGTTATCTTCGGATCGCACGGAACCAAAATTAGATATCCATTCAACCCTCTTTCTGTCACTCGATTTGGGGGAATTGATTGTTTTTTTAATGTGATATTTCTGTTCTACAAAATTTACCTTTAATCAATCGAATCCGTTCCTTTGTCATCTTTTTTGTTGTGTTTGTTTCTTGGATGGAATATATGATTGGTATAGTGTGCTATAGTTTAGTAGGAATCTACCCTAAATGCAGAGATAACTAGAGCGTGAACATTCAATTTGCGGGATCTAAACGGTTCCGCAGATCAAGATCTGTAGTGGTGAATGGAATCCCGCAGGAAAGTTCCCACATTGGTGGAGCTATGCATGGACACGGCGATCGCTAGCCTTAGGTACATCGAAGATGTTGGAGACATGGAGTTACACCTATTGAAGGACATCTTACCTCGCTGTAACATTAATGAGTTGACCCACATTGAGAACTCAACGAAAGAAAGTCATGCGTTGCTACAGTCCTCTTTTGAAATTCTTACATGGTCGTGGTCTTCGTATTAATCTTAAGCTTTCCGAGTCACTACCATTGATAATTGATTTTACTATGCCATTTTAGGGAAGGACCTCAGTCCAGTGACAGATGACTCGTGGAAAAGATTCTATGAGCAACAATTTGGAGTGGAGAGTGCAAATACTGTGATCAACAGGATGAAACAGAAGAAAGTAGTCTCTAAGTGGAGACTGCTTATGAGGTGCTGCATCATTTTGCTAGGATTTTCTGCTCTTATTATAAATGATTTTTTTGCCATTCTATAATTTTCTGGGTGAAGAAATAGAATCACTAGCCAAGAACCATGCCAACCACATTCTCGGCATAGAAGTTCTGCAGAGATTGCTAAAAGGAAATCTTAGGATGTCATGTCTATTGTCTATAAATTTATATTTCAAAAGATATATGGCATGTTGAATTTGCATGACTTGCTTGTAGGCAAAGCAAAAGGAAAGGGAAGAAGCTAAAAATAGAATGGCCAAGAAACTTAAACAGAATTATGCAGAGAGTCAAGCTAGTGAGTCATCATACACTTATATATTTTGTGCCTGTTAATTATATGTTCTGTAGCATGGAGTATTGTTTGAACTGCACCAACTGGTACATTGCTTAAGTTGAACAGCATCTAGCTTCAGAATGCTGCTTTCATCACAGGTGCATTTTCACTGTGGCAATATAAGTATTTAAGACAAATAAATCAGATGTCTGTCTGCAACTATTGGCTGATAGGTGCAGAAGCACATAGTGTTTCATTTTGTGATTATGCTGTTTAGGCTTCTTGCTTGAGTTTTTATATTTGAACTTTTTCCCTATGGAAAATGTTGATTGTTTGAACTGTCAAATTATGAGGATTCTCAGGAATAATCCCAACATGGTGTCATAGTAGCAGATTGTACATTTGAGTCCTCAAGACATGTAATTTTCCTACTTTTTTTATAATTTCATGACACATGTCGGGCTTGAGCATTACCCGATCAACAAGTTGTAGGTTTGATTGAATGTTATCAAACAAAACATGCTATATTTGAGGATAATTATGACATAATTATAAAAATCCATTTCTATGTATTAGCATAAGTTGTTCCATCATTTGTTAGTGGTTAAAATTTAATGTAGTATTTACATTTGGAACCCAACTCTCACATGATATGCATTTGTGACCAAGATTGGGCTTTGCCTAAAAATTGGTGGTATTGGTTTTGTTGTCTAATCTAAGTATTGTGTTTAAAGGGCCAATAGTGGCCTGTTCTGCTTATTGAAGCATTGGCCTTGGGGCAGACCATATATATGGCAGTTAAGATGGAATTCTTGATCATCATCATTAAGACTGCCTTATTAATATTTATTATCAAGAGAGAAATAGCCTTTTATCAACAAGCTGTTGTTTATTGTTAACATTTTTGGACTAAGTTTGGGATCGTGAAGTCTCTCGTTTTGTCTGATGCCAATAAGTCTGGTGTTTATCTTGCAAAATTTTGAAGAAGTCATTTAGCTTGCAAGGACTAATGAAGTCATTCTAGATTAACACATTGTTCTAGGTTGGTAAATTATTCTACCAATTAAGGTTGAAATTATTAATAAGCTAACACATTATTTTTACATCATTTGAAAATGTTTGTAGATGTTTTGTAATTGTTACTTTTTGTTCTTTGAAGAGAAACAAAGTCGGAAAATCCAAATTTGTTCTAAAATTCCACCCTCAAAAAATAAGAGAGGCCACCGGCGAGGTAACTTCTTTATTCCTGTGTTTGATGTGTTTTATTTTGAGGATTGTGAATGTCCGAAAAAAGTGAACTAAATGCTGGTTGCTGCAGTAACCAACTTTGCTAGATCACAAAAAACATATGATGTATATATAGTAGTTTTTCCAAATTAACATGTTTGATGACTGATTATAGGAATTGGACCGAGTAATGGCTTGTCCAATGTGAAAAGTAACCTGATGAAGGCGGCAAAATTGGAGTACTGTAATAGGTGACTTGGGATTTGTTTTCTGGATCCAAACCTTATGTTGTATTAATTCTAATATAGCTCGGTTATTTTTCTTGCCAATAGCCATGAAGCAAAAGTACATGCTCTGATGAGAAGAAATGCTCTGCAACGAAACAGCTTGTCACATCAAAGGTGGATCATTTTTTCTAAATCTGTCAAACCTTATATCTTTGTATATTAGATTAGTTTTAATTAGCCTTTGGAGAGTTATTTAAAATCATGCTATCATCTTCTGTATCATACACTCTTCTTTCTTGTTTGGCAGCATCCCTGGTTCTGCAAAACAGAACAATATCCTTCAAAGTAATCCGGATTCAAGTTCCAGAAATGGAAAACCAGTGGCAAGAAAACAATTGCTTTACCTCATCTTTTCAGGGTTTCTCATGAGAAGGAAAACTTTGGTACCTATTGAGTTCCTACAATTTATGGCACTCTGTCACCAAGGTGCCTCGTTGGCATTAGTCTCTTATCGTCCTCCTGTGAGTTTCGTATCTCTATAGAAAGATCTGTGTTGACTATAAATATTTGTTTTTATAGCATTAGATTTGAGTTTTATCTCTCGACACTGTATCATGTGTTGTGGCTTCAAGTCACCTCTCTAACTAGATTACAGATTAGGCAATAAATTAGAGCTTAATGGCTATGTGATTACTGCCTGTCGCAAAATGAGCCAATGATGAAGTCATGTTGGTAGAACATGTCGATCTTGATCTTATCTACTGCCCAAAGTTGACCAGATTGCTTTCGATTAGAATTTTTCGTATAAGATTTCTCGATAGCTGCTGCTGGATCAAGCCAGCCACCGTGATGGATTTGATTTGAACATCCAACTCGTTATGTACAGTTATGCCCTTAAACAGTTATGTACAGGTAGAGCTCTGTGGCAAAACCATTGGGTGATGGAACAAGAGAGATACACTGTCAAATGAGGAACAAAGAAACAAAGCGTTACAATTAGCAAAACCTCATGGCCTCTTTGTAGTTCCTCTGCATGATGGGTTTCTCCCCCCGAGCTTTGGTTGTTTCCCTGCGGCTTCTCAATCTCAAAGCTTCAGCACCGGTTGTGAATGGGATCTGACCCTCTTCGCACTCGACGTTTGCTCGCGCTGTAAGGATCGACAGGCGACGGGCCGGCCGCAGGTTTCTTGCTCGCGTCAATGTCGACAGCATCAACGCTGGCGAGGAAGCGTTGGCTCTTTGCTACCGCGGTTTGCTCTTCGTTCCGCCGGAGAACGAGGCCTACGTTTCTCAGGCCGCACACCTGCTCTGGCTTCCAAGATGACAACAACACAACGCATAGAAGCACCGCAAGGAGGAGCCTACGAGTGTAAGAATCCATTATTGGTCCTCCCGTCAGCCACAGAGATAGGAGGCGCTTCCGGTTTAGAATTAAAAGGCAGATCCTACTCTTCATGTGCTCTATTCCTGTGGATACAGTCCTCCCATATATCACATACGGGGGTTTGGTCTAAAAGCATAAAGCTCAGTGACCCAAAAACGCCTAGAGAAATCAGATTCACTTCAATCATATATGGCTGCAACCGAAGCAAATCCAAGGCTGTTTTAGAAGGTTCTGTCAGGTATGAATAAAGAGATTGGAACACAATCCTCGGGAAGCCAAGTATCTTTCCGGTGGTTCCCTTACTGAGCAACCACTAAAGGAGGGATGTGTGGGGGGAATAGGGCACCAGCAAACGAAAGACTTGCTTTAGAATTCCCTCTTACAACAACAAGGAAGCGCTCTTATCCATGCACCCCCAAAAACAATATGTATTGGTACTTAGTTTTTTGTGCTGAGTGAGTTTTCTTTATGCTTTTTTATTGCCGTCTTACTGCTGCAGCTATGTCCCCTCTACCCCACTTCTCCTTTGGATTCGTTAGGCCCCAACTCAACCCCCCCATCAATCACTAAAGCTTGCCTGTGTATCATCCATTAGTTCCTCATGGCTCCCTAATTCACATTCCCTTTTCCTACGAAGAACATATTCCTCTCTTTCACTGTTCCTTTTGCATCTATTTACATTGCTTCTCATCGTCACATTCAACTGTTAGGATTCCTAAAGCACGAGTTCCCTCGCTTTAACGAAAAACCAAGGGGTGACAGCATGGAATTAAGATGGACTGTCACGCATCAGGCGTTTTGTGCTTTTCGCTTTGAGATAAAGCAAAAGAGCAACCGCAGCGGAGGTTGCTGCTTTCCGAGGCCGCAACACTATCATTTATCTGAACCACTGTGCTTCTGCAGTAAAATATAATTTTGAAGAGATATATAGTTGCATGCAAAATACAGATTAAGTTGTTTTTTCGTCCAAGCGTGTCTATTTACTTTGAAGCAAAGCAAAATAGCAACAGTGGATGTCGCTGCTTTCTGAGGCCAGACGATTTTGAACTTGTTTGGATGACTATGCTTCCTCCATCAAAAATAATTTGAACGAATAATATGTTGTATGGAGGACTATTTACCTGGATATGGATATAAATCTGTCTCCTGTAGTTTCAGGAGACTTTGAGTAGGTTTTGAAAGAAACCACAACCATATCGAAGAGAGAAGTAGGAAAGAAGAGAGATAATGATATAACCACAGGGAAAACAAGGAAATATCATGATTTGGTCCTCTTTCTAGACTACATTTCTTGAGGAAGCAATTTCCTAAAATATTTGGTATCCCACTGAATTATTTTCTATCAAAACAGGCATAAAAGAAAGAGAATCCTAGCTAAAGTGGGCACTTTGCTTAAAGCATCGTAGAGAACGACAGTAGAACTACTGAGTAATCCACTAATTAGCACATCTAAAGACCTCTTTCGTAGTCTGATATAGAGATAGAGTTGATGGATCTCGGATGAACTTGAGGAGAAATTTGGATATGGTCTTAGAACCCTACAAAACAATTGTAAGTTTTCCTTGAATGTTTAAAATAGGACAACTTAGGAAGTTAGGAAATTGATGCTAATGAAATCGAAAAGATTGACTAAAAGAATAGTCACTCACATATGCCACATATTCATACATAACGAGAAAATCAAAAGAGGACTAAAAGAATAGTCACATATTAATAATAAAAAAAAAGAATTAAGAGAGTCATATAACATAAATCAGGTTTAGTCTACAAATTAACACGTTTTAGTTTGTATGTTGATTTGATATCCAATTTGACCCAAATTCCATCTGTTTATAATATGGTAGTCAAGTAAAAGAAAATAGATTCAACTCATAGTTTAATCTATTTATACGAATAAGGGAGAGATGATTGAGACACGCATGAGTAAGAGAAGATAAGAAGTTAATAAATAATCACGAGAAAAGAATAAAAAATAAAAAAAGGATATTACGATCTCTTTATATAATGCGGAACTTAAGAATTAGGTTGTTCTAATCTTCAAGACCCATGCTTTTTCCATATATATATTTGTTATGGTTGATCATGGATGAAGAACGTCCTATCTATTGCTCCCTTCATTACCAATCACCAAATGTTGTTCATCTTTGCAGATCGACACTTTCACCACCCAAATGCATCTTCTTTGTCGTTGGCAATCCTTAGCCAGCCTACTGCCCCCCAGTTTTTGCATGATCAAGTTGCGGTGAAGAGGAAGTAATGCCCACCATTCGTAGGAACTCTATCCACCAAGTGCCCACAGTATCGGAGAAAGGGATGGGTGTCATCCAAGATTGGACAAACTCAAAATTCACTGGGAAATTTTATGTATGTTTGGGTTGGTTTAGATACACACACACACACACAAATTGCAAGATCTAACAAATAGAATCAAAGAATAAAAATAGTTTATGGACAAACAAGAGAAAAAATATTCTATTTACATAACCATTGTGTCGATTAAATTAGGGTGCAAGACTTCATTCTTCGTGGCATTCTCGGGTATGAGACGGTTTAGTAATTGTCCAACTTTATCAAGAAGGCATTCGATGATATAATCATCCTTTCTTAATTTGTTTTTTTGGTGTAAGATCGATCACACATTTTTCACTCTGATGATATGATTATTATTTGCTTTTGAACGTGGATTAGTCGTTTCATTGTGATCTCAATTTGTCTCGAGGGATGTGGGTGGATTAGTGTATTATTGCCATTTTTCTTCATGTATAAAAGATGAAGGATGATTTTATTCTCATTTATGATTCTATTTTCTTTGAACCCAAAAAGCTTCAGAAATTTTCTGCCAATCTTCATAAGTCAAAGGAGCCATGAATGACCTCGAAAAAAAAAAGTATGAAACTTACAAATGCTGAAAATATTTATGTATTGAGATGATCTCGAACAAATAATGACCTTGGTTTGCTCGATGACATAAAAAGCAATGTATGCAATTTCGAATAATATCATCCGGTACAGAAGGTACGTATCGATTAGTCAGTTGATCAGTACATGGACCATCCATTACCAAACGAAACGAGCGATATATATATATATATATATATACCGAACGATATATTATATTCGGTATATAATATCGTATCGTACCGAACGAACGTCGAAATTTTGATACGGTACGATATTACATACCTTGATAAAAAATATGAACTAACATACATACAAAGCTAGAATAGTATTATCAAATGGTGCATGATGTAGCTTTGTCACAGTGGAATGTGCATAATCTAAAATGACTTTTTCTTTTTTTATTTCCTTGCGTCTAAGATCTTGCGTTTCCATGTTACTCTCTACTCAGATATCTAATCCTTTTAAGCGATGTTTTTGCTTGTAGTACCTATTTGTATGTAATAAAGGAATACTATTTGAAGTAAGCTTAAAATCCTTTAAGCAATGCTTTTGGTTATAATACCTCTTTATTTCTAATTAAAAAAATATGGAAAGAAATAGACTTTAAGATAATAGGAATTGTGTTATTTAACACACATGTTCCTGCAATACTCAAAATCCTCTCTCAGATCAAAACAAAACTTAAGAAAAAATTTTCAGCTCTAATTACCCTTACAAATATTATCGTTACAACCAAGATAAACTAATTCTTTTTTTTTTCTAGCATGATTTGAAAGCAGTGCATCTCAAGTTTTTGATAAACTTTATAAAAAACATATATTCTATCATGGTATCAGAGAAGTGAGCAAGACTCCCGCTCCTCCTCTCGACAATCTTTCACGTTTTTTCCTTCCCTCGATAACTAGTCATCTCATCGACTACTATATTTGCATGGACGTTCTCCCCAACTCTAAAATTGACCACCAGATGTATCTTGTAGTCGTCTTTTCGATCATCAAACTCAGTCGAACACTGTGATCTACACCGATTGCAATCGACCCTCTTTCTCAACGAATAATCGCAGCCCTTTGTCGTTGCTCTTTGAACTCTACCACCATGAGTGCTTTGCCTCTCATGTTTGTTTTTTGTAGTGTTCAAAATAGAAACTGAAGGGAATATTTTTTTATATTATAAAATATTTTTTCTATTAAATCATTATATAAAATATTTGTGGTGAGTTACTATTTACTAAAAATTTTCATAGCTTCGACTTAGGCATCGAAGATATCGTTTCGAAAATTTCATTCGACTTTAATTCTACGCTGAAGGGAGTATTCAAAACTCAGTCAATAATCATTGTAGAAGACTTCTTATATACACAAATTTAAATCAAGTTAAATTGATTTAGTTATCTTCGATATATGCGAAGAGATCGATTTAATTATGATCGATATCTCTCGAGTCAATGTCCAAATCATCTTCACCATATCCAAGTAAACGAAGGCGAAGACCTTTAAAATTATTAGATATTTTTAAAAAATAATTCCTAATACACAGATTAATACGTCACCCATTCATTCCCGTTCCACACATCATACGTATCGATCCTTCCGACTTCGTATACGTTTGGTGGAGCCAAGCCAATTACTCGTCCTTTCTCTTTGCTCTACCTCGCCTCCGCCCTTATCCTTTCTCTATGGTTTCATCGCTCCTCCTCCGCCCACCTCCACCCTCGGCAGCGTTCCTGAGGCACGTTGCTACGACAAGCCCTGGGCCGCTCCTCTGGAGACCGGTAGGCGTTCCCACTCGCGGCTCCCTCCTTCGCGAGTCCAAATGGCTGCCGTTGCTTCGGAGCGGCGAGAAGAGGAGGCGTCTCTCCAATACCATCACCAACTCCGTCACCGCCTGCTTTTATAACGCCAATGACAAGCTCAAACCCGCCTCGTCCGGTGATGACGAGGTATTGTCCCTTCTTTAATATCTAGGGTGATACGATCATTTTCCTCTTTTTCTAGGGTTAAGGATTCCTGTATAGAAAAAGCAAAAGGTTATTTGAAGACCAGAATATCTGAAAAGGTGCGGCATCAAATTAGAAAACAATTTGTTCCCTTTTCTGTAATTTCTCCTTCACAACTTCCAAAAGTGCTGATTAAATTTTTACGTTGAAATATCTATGTTCATAAATTTGAAGCAGAACAATCGTCATACTACTCTAAATATTATATAGGATTCAGAGGTGGAATGGTCTGTCCTTCGGCGATGGGATGTGCCATGGAGTTGGCAAACTGTTTCACTTACTATGATGGCATGTGGAGTAAGGTATTTTGCAAATGTACCCAAGTTTGGTTATCGAGAAATATGATAATTGCGTTTTCCCCATGGTTTCTCTGGTGGTGTTCATCATTGCTTCCAAGTACAAGTTGCTTGATCTCAAATTATTTACGGCAAGCTTGTCATACGAGTTAGGTTTTGATTTCCTTTTCAAGAAAATTGGTCACCTTTACCTTTTCTTTAACCATGTTACTCAAAGGTTGTCATCTGTATTGCATACGATTGGGAGGAAACAGAAGCAATCAATGTCACTTCTCAAGGATTTGATAGCAATTTTCTTCTACTTTGCAACCATACTTGAAACTTGAAAGCATCTTCTATTTGTTCATATCTAACAACAGAATAAAACTGAAAATTTTCCAGACAGTTTTGTTCTTACAGGGTTGGTGGAGTCATCACTTTTGCCGTATCTAGGCTTCCAAGACAGGGAACTGAGTTTAGATGAGAAAGCAGAAATACTTTTTGCTGGCCAATTGTATGACTGTATATCCTTGATCCATCTATCATATGTGATTTTTTATTTTCTGTGGCTACATGATTTTTTTAAGTTTTCTTTGGTTTCTTTCCCAGTTTTAGGAATGGTTTATCTCATTTGCATGTATTATTTGGGCAGTTCTGTAACAGCAGTTGTGCTGGGAGTGATCTATGGCATCACCAACACCTTTCAGCCACTTCCAGATGATGTGTTTCGCTATGGTGAGTTCTTGTGTTTCTTTTTTGTCCTATTGTCATATTTATTTGCCATCTAAAAAGAAATTTTCTCCTTTATAAGGATTTAATGGGATCTTTAAACCATTGTTATCATGTTAGCATTGCAAGCATGTAGACAATTTTTTCAAGAAAAATAAAAAAACAAATATTCCTACTTATGCCACCTACAATAATATTTGCAATGTGTTGATAGAGAACTTTTTCATTCTCTCTGATCATTTTTTACCTTTTTTGCTTATCTTTCCTTTTTCTTGTCTTTGTGTTTGTGGAAGACTTTTTTATTAGCAGAAATGTTTTTGTTGTGATTTAAGCCCCAACTTAAGTCATGACTCATATAGGACATGCATCACAAGAGATGGCCGTGACCTAAGTTGTGATTTAAGATGTAGCACTGCTCTTTGATTATTTGACAATACAGAAGAAGGATATGTAAAATGATGTTGTCTAATGACTATGGTGGAAATCTCTTAGATTTGAAGGAACCATTTGATCTACGGGATGGTTGGCTCCTTTGGGCAGGAGTTGGTCTCCTGGGTGCATTAATTGCTATTGCACTAACAGGATTTGCTTTGAACATCTTTAGTGGTGAAAATCCACAAAGAGAGGTTAGATCCTGCCTATGGTCATTTGTTGTTAAACAATTTATTTTTTCTGTACAAGTACCTATTATCATTTTCTTTAAGTTCTTACAACTGTTCAATATGCTTCCTGGTTGTCTTGTGTTTTTCTGGATTGGAATGTGTTCTTTTGTTATAAACCAAACTCTCTCAGATCTGGTTGGTCAGTTAGCTGAACTATTAAGGAAAATTGATGGGTTTTTTTTTTTGCTCTTTGTTATGATAAAGAATAATCAGTCAGTAACAAAGAAATATATTGGTAATCTTAGGGGTACATTTCATTTGTAGAAAAAGAGTCAAATGCATGGATCAGGTTATCTTGAATATATGTCTGACATTTTCACCTTGCCATCTTGGCCAGTCATGATGGAAGAGGTTCGAATTTAGCAAAACCTGATGGCACGAAGAGTTCTACACCTATTAATATAATAATCGATACAATTTTCCATCTTGAGATCAATATTCCTGCATAGCATAATTACCAAATGCTGTCATAGATAATGCTGATAAAAGATTTCATATTTCCTAATTTCTCAAAGTTCATTTAAGCCACATATCACCCCAGATTATATATTTACTACCTTAAGTTGTTTATTAGTAGTTTAATCTGTAACTTTTAGACTATAAAAAAACTAACTTAATATTGTATTATGCTGTGGATGTTTCTAAATTCATTGAATAATTTGGTGCAGACTGATGCTTTAATTCGATTGTTGCCATTGATTGGTTCTTCAGGTATCAGGTATTGTTTTCTGTCTCTATCCTGAAAACAGAAGATAATGAAGTGGCAAGATCCATGGCTAATTTTATGAAATTACTTTTTGTTGTAGCACTGCTTGTCTACTGGGCATTACTGGTGTTTTAGCCCCAGTTCTTGAGGAGACCATCTTCCGTGGATTTCTCATGGTGTCTCTAACTAAATAGTACATTCCATGTGCCAACAGTATATTTCTATTTATTTGTCAATTCTAATTATAATTGTTGTTTGGGGCATTCTATAGTGTGAATTATTTATTTCTGTTTGACAAATTATTCCTAACATATTGGAGTCTTTTAGCTGTTGGTGTAGAAAGAATGTCTAGCACATTTTTAAAGTAGCACTGAGATCTGAATTGGCTATTAGCGATCAGCCATCTCCAATTAGAGAAATATGGAATTTTCAAAAAATTGATAGTCAAGGTTCAAATCGAACAAGAGTTGACTGAATATATTGGGATTGTGACTTTGGGTAAGATCGGTGATTTTGGCTATTCTATGTTGATTACACCTAATCTTATCCCTCACGATGTGTGGTTGCAATCATGTCAGATTTAGGCTAAGATGCTTAAAGAAGGGAAGGGAAAAAAGGAGAGAAGTGCTGGGAAGAAAGAGAAGTGAGAGAGGGTGAAATTGAAGAAGGAAAAGGGAAGCTTGAGTAGAGGGGTGGAGAGCAGAAGCGGACATACTATGCATGCCACCACCCGCGAGCCATCATCTACCGCCCTTTAGGTGGTTGCAAACCACTGATTCATTGCTAGATCTTGAGCCTTGCTGATTGTAAATCACTTGGCTGTTGGCTCACCATCATCGCCTTTTCATATATCAGAGTTTTTAGTAGATGTTACAGTCGTTTATCATAGTTGACTCTAGACCTTCCTGTGTATGTCAAAACATGTTTTGAGATAAAAAGATATTTTACTTTAATTATCTTTTGTAAAGATAATACATTTTGTGTTTTGATATATAAATATATTTTTAGTTGTAATATGAAAATATAATATATCATGGCCAATCACGCATGTATGCTTAGTAAAACCAAATGGGTATTCCTTAAACAAGAAAAGACTGTGTTTAATTGTATCGAGAGTATAAACTCATGCTTCACTGCACTGAGTTCTTTTCATCTTGTGAGATTTCTTCTAGAAAAGGTAAACTTCCCACTTCCATTATTATCTTATTTATATCCAAGTTAGAATAGAAGTTAAATCTTGTGCAGGGCACATACTAATATTCCAACCTATGTATGTGACTTCACAGATGTTTAGAATCAGAGCTATATAAATTTTTCCGTAGGATCTTGGTAGCTGATACCCTATACCTTAACTTCATTTAGTAATTACTGTGTTCTTTGTGTGCAATAGCATATCTATGCCTTCATGGTTCCTGAATTTCCATTGTTTATGCAGCTTGCCAACACCAATTTCTGTGATTATAAGTGCAGCCATATTTGCAATTGCTCATCTCACTCCTGGAGAATTTCCACAGCTGTTTGTCCTAGGTACTACTTTGTTTCTTTAATCAGTCGGCTGAGGTCCACCTCATTACATTAGGCAACAATGTGTGGCTTTAACTTTAATGTTTAACAGTCAGAGACTGCCTTGTGGCTGATCAAAAGTTCTATGTACGTTCATGATTACATCGCTTTTCTGATTACCATTTTATGGAATAGCTTTTTGATCAGTAAGCTGTGGTCTACCTCAGTCAATAAGGCAGCAGAGTGTAGCTTCAACTTTGATGTTTCCTCTAACAGTTAGAAAGTGTCTTGGGGGTTTATTAAAAGTTTTAATAAATGTTTTTGTTTAAGTCTGCATATCTGATTACAATTTTATTCAACTATGCTTTTGTAAGCCAGGGTCAATTTTCAACTAGCTAAATATTGCAGCACTCTTAACAAATGCAATAGAAAAATTATATAAATTTTAATGCATGTGGATTCTATGCATACTACTGGAGAACATGAATAATATGGTAAATATATCTGTTTTTTCTTACACAAAAAACAATAATGTGGTGAATGTTTCCCAAGCTTTCCAGTTGACAATTTACTAGTATGTAAGCATGACTGTGGTTAATTATACAATCTGCTTTCATGAGGGTTCCCAACAACTTACAAAAACCAGAAGAAGAGGAGTAGCTTTTACAAGCTTTTTTGAGCTTTTTTAGTTTTAGGATTCTATATTATCTTTATAAAAAATATGTGTAATTCTAGCTACATAATATATCACATCAGTCATGTGTGCACTAATTAGTTTTATTCAAATTCTTTATTTGAAAATGTGAGTTTTTTACTCTTGTTTCATTGAATTTGAACAGGGACTGCTTTAGGATTTTCATATGCTCAAACTCATAATCTTCTAACACCAATCACCATACATGCACTCTGGAACTCGGGGGTGATTTTATTGCTCACCTTTCTTCAGGTACACTTGATCGTTCCTTTCTAGATCTTCTCAATCTCCGTTGTAATTATTTTAGCAAATAGCAAACCATATCTTCATGTGTTATGTATGATCTCTTTTGACGTCCTCCAAATGATTAAAATATGAATGTATAAAACCATGCTTGCATGCGTTAACGTATCACATTCCTAGTAAACCGAGTTTGTGTAAAGGGGTAGCACATTCCTAGTTACCTTTTAGCCCCGTTTTTTCTGCTGCATACAGGTTCAAGGATACGATATCAGGGAGCTTCTACAAGCATCTTGAAGCTGTCTCTGGAGTACTGGGAGTGTGTAGCTACTTTGTTCATCTGGTCCTATTTATTTTATTTCCTTCTTGGCCTGCTCTTGTATAGCAAGTGGAAGCAAAGGTATTTGGTGATCACTACTTATGCGTGTGCCTTTGCTGAACACTTGACATCCTGCTTAATATCTTATTCATGCTGGTGGTTTTAGAAGGTGTGGAAATTGAGAAAAGTTATATGGTTGAGCAGAAGGCTGTCATAGAAATTGTTCTTTTATGATTTTACAATTAACAAAATAAAAAAACCGCATGGTGGTTTAGTTTGAACTAAAATTATCGAATTGTATCAATAAAGTTTGTCTTGTTTTGAGCTGAAGAAGCGTATCCATAAAATTGTCTTCGACTGGTTGCCACATAAGTGCGTTGACATTGAGAGCTCAGGCCGCTGGGTGAACCTAATGGCCATCAACTAATGATGGACGGAGTAGAACGCTAATGGCTGTCAAGTTGTTCGAGCGAGTGTCAAGTCTAATAATGTCTTGTCCTATTCTCTGCTTATTTTGATGTAAAGTGGAGTACAAAAGATATGCTCGGCGACGATCCGGTCGCTCTTACCCAACTTCCTTTCTATGAAGCAGCGATGCCTTTCGCTTCTCCAATCGTGCGGTTCCATGGACGAGCTCCGCCAAATCCACGCCCGCCTCCATTCCTCCGGCTTCGCCGGCGACAAGTTCCTCAACAGCGAGATGCTTCGCTTCTGCGCCCTCTCTCCGCGCGGGGACCTGTCCTATGCCAGCACGCTTCTCCTCTCTGCCGCTGACACCATGCTCTCCTCCTGGAACCATGTCATCCGCGGGTACAGCCAGAGCGACTTCCCGAGGGAAGCCACACTTGTATTTCTCCACATGCGACGCCGTGGGCTGAGACCCAACGAGTTCACCTTCCCCTTCGTGCTCAAAGCCTGCGCCAAGATCATGTGTCTCCTTCTTGGAAGACAAGTCCACGCAGATACGCTAAAGAATGGCGTGCATCCCGTCGTTTACGTGCAGAACGCTCTGATGAACCTGTATGGCTCCTGCAGGCGGATGGATGAGGTGCGGAGGCTGTTTGATGGAATGTCTCTTAGAACGGTGGTCTCATGGAATACCGTCCTGTCTGTCTGCGCTGACAACGCGCTGCCGGAGGAATCGATCGACATCTTTGGTCAGATGAGGAGTTGTGGATTTGAGCCGGATCAGACCACGTATGCAATCTTGCTCTCTGCAGCAGCTGAGCTTGGGTGCCTGAGCTTTGGAAGATGGCTTCATGGACAACTCATCGGAAGCAAATTGGTGCTCAATGTTCAGCTCGGAACCGCCCTAGTAAACATGTATGCAAAATGTGGAGCTGTAAGATATGCCAGCCGTGTCTTTGAGAGAATGGCGCTGAAGAATGTATGGACTTGGAGCGCTATGATTCTGGGACTCGCGCAGCATGGTTACGCTAGCGAAGCTATCGAGCTCTTCGATCAGATGGGGAATGCTTCGGTCAAACCAAATTATGTGACATATCTCGCTGTGCTCTGTGCTTGCAGCCATGCCGGCCTGGTCAACGAAGGCTACAGATTCTTCCATGAGATGGTGGAAGAACATCGGATTGATCCAACGATGGCACACTATAGTGCCATGGTTGATGTGCTCGGCCGCAAGGGATGTCTGCATGAAGCTTACCACTTCATACGAAGTATGCCATTAGAACCCGATGCAGTTGTCTGGAGGACGTTACTTAGCGCTTGTCAGTTGCATGTTGCTAAAGATGTGACAGGTATCGGGAAGGATGTGAAGAGGATATTACTAGAGTTGGAGCCCAAACGAAGTGGAAATTATGTAATGGCTTCCAACTTGTACACGGAAGAGGGATCATGGGAGGAAGCAGCTAAGGTGAGAAGGGTGATGAGAGAAGAAGGTTTGAAGAAGGTGCCCGGGGCGAGCTGCATCGAAGTGGGTGGACGGATCTGTAGGTTCATTTCAGGGGATGAATCTTGCATCAATTTCGAGGATATCTGCCAGATATTAGATGGACTGAAGTTGAACATGAAAATGCCCTACTCTTATCTCTATGGATTCTATTGAAGCTCCCATGTATGCTCGACGACAACAACTGGTTTGTAACAAAAGTTTAGTGAGCGTTCTGCTATATTGTTCAGCAAAATGACATCAACATATCATTGTAGATGAGTGATCATGGGGCATCGTCACAGATACAGACAGATCCTGTGCAAGACATACAATCGTTAAGGATTAGCAAAGCTATAGCTTTCTTTGCTTTACATTTTACTAACGCATCTTCTTCCTCCAAAAACGCAAGTGTTCTTCACCGGTTGCAGATGATATCACGCAGAGACGAATACGTACCAATTACTGCAACAAGAGATCCCACAACCACGATTCCCAGAATATTTACCAGCTCGAGTCGCCGGACTTGAGAGACCCCATGAATCTTGAGGTAGCATAAGCATGGGAACAACACCGAGACCACCACGCTCAGAAAGGAGCCAACGAAAGCCATGAGGTACGCGAAGAAAGGAATGGCGAGTGCTATGACCACCGTGCCGCAGAGTAAGAGAGTTCGGATCAGGAGACTAGGCATCTTCCCCGGCATTCTCCCTCGGCAAAGTGCCAGCTGTTGTTCGATTGCCCCAGAGATTGGAGACATTGCCAACGCAAACTTGGTAATAGGATTTATCAGTGTCGTATAGATTGCGATCCTCGTGTAGGGCTCCCCGGCAGGAAGATTGAGTGTCACCTGGGACTCCAGCTTCTCACCATACATTAGGTATCCCAGAATTGCCATCAAAGCATAGTTTATAGTACATAGGACGAACGAGATTGATACCACCTGTGATGAGCCAAGAAGAAAGGTTCAACACGACGATAACCAGTGCGCAGGCAAGAAAAGAATTGAAAGTTCCCGCACTTACCTTGGGAAACCGAGTGCTGTCTCTCATCGAAGAACTTATGGTAGGAAATACTGCGTGGCAAGTGAAGCACATGAAGAACAAGCCCATAGCAGTGGGTAATCCATTCAAGTCCAGAATTCTGCCCTTCTCGTGAAACCCGGTGTCAGCGATGCCTGCCCAGAGCAAGGAACCGAGCAGAACTGCCGATGCCAACACTCCTCCTGCGGAGACATAGGCGAGAATGCCCAAGTTCCGTGGCCATGTGGTAGGAAGAATCACCAGTGCAGACAACAAGATGAAGAGTTGCTTCCCCTGCACGCTTACCGACGCGAACTTCAAACAAACGCCGGGAAACAACTTGTCTAGGTTGTCACCTTCCATTATCAGGAACCCAACTGCGACGAGGTAGAGCTCAAGATACATGAAGATAGAGATGACAAGCTTGCCTTTGCGCCCGAAAGCATACTCTCCGATATCGGGATAGGTTTTGATGCACGGATCAGCATCCAGACATCGTTGAATGAGAAGGCCTGTGTAGTAACAAATACTCGAAACAAGGACAAAAATCGCTAAGCTTAGCCACCCTCCGAGAGAGAGTGCATAGGGCAACGATAGCACGCCAATTCCTGCACATGAAACAGCAACGGATTAATGGCCCCAATTTCTTATATTCTTAGCAGAAGATTAAAGCTAGGACTAGAACTTGCACTAATAACAAGCGAGACAAAGGAGGGAGAGCACAGACCCGAGAACAGAGAGAGAGAGAGAGTACCTGAGATGGCATTGCTGAGATTGAGACAAGTCCTGGCGAAGGAAGTGCCATGTTTGGTGTTACTTGTTCTAGACGAAAGAAATCCGTCGTCACTGTGAGTTTGGAGGAGGGATTTCCTAAGGTCGGCAGCATCATCTTCTTTAATGACCACTACGAATTGTTCGTTGGGGTCTGTCATCGGTAGTAAGAGTTTACCTTCCTTAGACACACTCTACTCGATATATAGGACTCCAAAACCGCGTAACACACGTGCAAATCATTTTTTTTCCCCCAAAGGTAAAAAAAAAATACTATGTTAATTCAGAACACAAATATTGACTCTGCTACGAAGATCAGCAAACGAAAAACGTGAACAATTTGGTAGTTAGTCTCTTTCCCAAACAAAATGCCAAAATGCAGACCATGATCAGACTACGAATAGATTATATATATATATATATATATATATATATATATATATATATATATATATATATATATATATATATATATATATATAATAACAGCACTAAAAATCCACGAGGAAATTATGGAGAGTCATCCATAATTTTCTCAAATTCCATCATGTGAGTAAAGCACAACGCGTGCACATTTCCATGTGTATAAAGAGGTCGGTGCGCGTTCTAATCCTATCAGAAGCCGTGGTGATAACCCTCTTGGATACACCCCACCCTCACGTAGCTTTGTCGTTCTACAGTTGGATACCACCCGGCCGTCTTCTCAATGTCTCTGTCCACAGTCGCGTAGACGTATCTGCGAGAGAAGAAGCGCCCCACGCGCAATGACGGCATCGACGAGCCTCTCTCGTCTTGCTTTAGCCGATGAATTGAACCGTTCAACCTTTGTGTCTCTCATAGCGTGAGAAAGAGATCGCCTTATCGCATGCATGTTCACGGTGGCTGTCGAGATCGCCATCAATCAATTTGAAGGAAATGGCGTCGAAGCCTACTTTGACGGATGCTTGATTTACAGGTCCGCCGGCTACTTTGACGAGGTTGTGGTAGAAAGGGATACTATCATTAAACTGACCTTCTACGGTGCAATTCAGCCATGGTGTAATGTGTACTCAAGTATTGAATTCTGTCGATCCAGAAGTGCTTTCATACTAGGATTTCTTGTCCACATTAGCTCTAGAAATCATAAAATATTTGTCAACTCTTAGAATAAAGTGTGAACGTTATTGATCGACCGGTCTCTTTGGGTTGATGTATTGATGATTGATAGATTTGTGGAGGTGAACAAAACAGATGGTTGTAGGAGAATTGCCTCCCAAACAGATGGTTGTAGGAGAATTGCCTCCCTCTCTCTATGATTGACCCGTCATTTTAGGTTAATAAATTAATGATGGATCGATTTGTGTATGTCCACAAAATAGTCTTTTTAGGATAATAGATTGATAGATTTGTGTAAGTGAAAATATATGGTCGTAGGTGAATGCCCTCCCTCTCTCTCTCTCTCTCTCTCTCTCGATCACCATACCACTGCACTTGGTATGATCTTAATTGAAATTTGGAAACTCTGTGAGGGCTCATAGCTTGATCTTATATTATGCTGGAATTTGATTGGTATAATCCAAACTGGATATGTTTTTGATGTACCGAGTTTGAGCTATATTGAATTTTATTTGTTTCACAAGAATCTAAAAAACAGATAAAATTTAAATAATTAAGCATAAATTTCATCAACTATAATACTACCTCAAGCTTCGGTACCAAATCCATATAAAAATTTATTCTAATAACAAATTGATAAGATTTCATCCGGACAGCCTTCTTTCTCTTCTCTGAAAGGTATCTGGGAAGGGAGAAGAAATCGAGAGGAAAACATTAAACAAACAAAAGGATTGGGATAAGATGAGAAGAGAGAAGATCTACTCAAGCAGTATGACGTGTATACTCTGATAACACGTCACATTCATATGCTAATATATCTAATTGATTCCCAATTGCACAAGCATGAAAACATGTTGTCAACAAGGATGCCGATTCTATATTATATTACAGTCCATTCGGTTGCGACAATAACTGGTGATCGTAATGTCTGTCTGAATGAGCTGTTAACTCATAATTGCAACATCAATGATTTGGCGGACAATATCATCGCTCGATAATGGTCACCTTACTACACTATAAAGGCTCATTCATGTGAGTCCTAGATAAGACAATCTCATATTCTTTTATTACATTTTGGAATCATATTAATTTATTACTGACTTAAATATCGGATAAGCTTTGTTCAATATACCCCCGATACAGTTTTTTAAGATTGTCAATTGAATCCTCAAATCTTGATACCTCCTCTATACGGAACAAACACTAAATTCGACTTTGATTGGGCCTTCTCGTATGTTTGATAATCAAATTTTACTTGAATGAGGAGTGATATAAATACTATATTTATAACTTCGATATTGATTTGTTTATTATACCTTAAATATTGATCTAATAGTATACTGAGATTCACTTACCAAAAGTTTAGTTCAAAATAACTTTCAAGAGTGTCAAAAGACTTTGATGGCTTATCAATATATACATACATACAAATATAATTATTTATCTAATTTAATCCTTTAAATAAAGAACAAAAAAATGTTCACAATCATAAATATTAAGGAAAATGATCACCACAAAATTCATTGATTAGAGGACCATAGAACTCTTATAATACGAGTCTAATTTGTTAAATAAACAACCTATTAGTATATCTATATTAGGCTGTCGAGTATTAAATTAAATGAAAGTAAGATTCTAGAGATGTATCAAAATTTTCTTTGACCATAAGGACAAAAAGTACTTAAAATTCCTATTTTAACTATGAATAGTATCCCCTAGCACTTGGCTAAAAAATCAGAGTCTTACTTAGATATGGACTTAGAGGCATTTTAGTTCATTTATCTTTTAGCTTAGTCTAGATGTGAGGATTAATCAATTGTCGATCTCCTAAATGTAACAGAGCGAAGTAACAATGCATAACCCTATCTATCTTCTTCCCTCTTTTCTTATTTTCGCTCTCTTTTCTCCCACTTCGATTTCTTTCTTTTAAAAGTATACTTTCTTCCCGCAAACAAATGAAAGACACGAACGTGTAATTCTATTAATTTGAGATTGTGGTAGGAAAAGTGGCTAGGCTGACATGTACGTGGTTTTATTTATTTTTGGTTAATATGTCAATAAGACTATATGATCTATATGCTGGTCATATTTAACTAAAACTTGCCCTCACATGTAGTCGATACATCAATGTCATGTGTTCAATAACTCAACTCACGTGACAAATATTCATAGACCATACGGTTGGCACATCGACATTATGTGACAAATAACGTGGTGTTGAGTGATCGATAGGTCGGGTCTATTATACCGATACTTCAGTATCACAAGAACAAATATTGGGCCTTGTGGGATGACACGTTAACAACAAACAAATCACACGTGATGGGCACATTAGCTTCTTATAGTTCCATATTCTCTAGCCAGCTAACCACCCTCCACTATGTAATCCTAAGTTCAACGTAAACTAGTGACAGTTATGATCGAAATCAATACTCAACATTTGCACGAATGATGTACTATTCAGAGGTAATGACATTAAACACTCATTGTAAAAGGAGCCCCATAGATATATCTTAATATATAAAAGTTAAAATTTTATTTTATTTATCTGATTTATCTATTTATTTAAATATCGGAGGGATCTCGTCGAAAGTGTCTCGAGATTCGAACGTCTAGAAGAGAAATTCACCTGGATCAAATATCATTTTAGATAATTAAAAATTGATCTAACTGTTAGCACTATAAGCGACTAGAATACCTCAAAATTTGATTAGATTTGAAACGAAAAAGTTGTTGATTTGATAGGGTGAATTATTAAAGAAGATGATAGCTAAGAGATTTAAGATGAATCGATTAAAAAGCTTCCAAATGTATTATCACCTTTGGGATAAAAATTGAGACTTTATGGAAGTGCTATGCCGTAAAATTTTATATCCTTTTTCATCGATCATGGAGCTCATAATAAGCCAATGAATCCGTACAATTTTCCATCGGGTTGACAACTCCCTCGGTGAGAATCGACGAATAGCCCGAAGGGGTCACATAAAATGTCTCATGCGATCAATTCTAAGGGGTCCCAATGTCACATCAACACCCCAATTGTTTATACATTGATTAATAGATCGACGAGATCAACTCCGAGACGACTGACTGCCTCTCCTCTCGTGACCCCTTCGGCAACCCAAGCTATCGTTAGCCGTCCGCCCTCCCTCATAGCTGCCCAAAGTTGTCATTTGGTCGGTCGATAAAAGTTTAAAAATATTTATGTATATGAGATAAAATATGTTAAGAGGATAATTTCACATGATTAAAAATTAAAAAAAAGGAGTCAAATTACATATATTAGATCTAAAAAAATTAAAATTTTTAGATTAAATTAATATATGTTTTGGTATACATCAATCTTGAACAGATTAAATTAATATATGTTCTTCTTTTATTGCATCGAGAAGTTAATAGAATGAATGAAGTAGAAGAGATCCTACATGTATTGTATGGGCAAACAGTTGGTGTGGCACCGTGGTGTCCAATCCAATCACACAAAGTCGCATTATTACTAGTACTCTGGACGAGCCCTCGTGGTTTTAACGCTAATGATGACATGGTTGTACTGGTCGGGCCCCCACACCCCCAACCCTTGTTTTTGCTTCTCCGAGTGCTATATGTGCATGGTTTTCATTCAACGCCGTGGCTGCAACGTACGACTGTGTTAAGCCCCGGCGCAGATCGATTTGGCTGCTTGCTGCTTGACTTATAAGCACTGCAATTATGCATGCGCGGGATGGAAGATCAACAAGCATTGGGATTTCATAGTCACTTACACAATGGGTTCAGATTGCATGATATAAATATATATATATATATATATATATATATATATATATATATATATATATATATATATATAAGCTAGATTTCTTATTCATTAGAAAGCTAGATAGGAAAAATATACATAACAGCCTGTTGGCTGAACTGATTCAGCTACATAGATGATTCGTCGGGAACGTCCAAAATGCCTGCCTGTCTGCCTGCCTTCAGTACGTGGTGCGAGGCTTGCTGGCGTTGGGGGTCTTTTTTGGAGTCGGGCACGCGTTGAGGTCTGTGATGTTATTGATCTTGGAGTTGGCGTTGGATTTGGCCAGCTTCTGTTTCAGCTCGGACAAGAGTGCCTGGTTCTCCTGGTTCAGGAGCTGCGCCTTCTTCCTTAGCCTCTCGTTCTCTTTCATTATGTAACAGTTCTCCCAGAACAGCTTGGTGTTGAGCCTCTCCATCACTTGTAGATCTGCGGGATTCGAGAGAAGTGTTCAATTCGTTGCGCTTTTGTTTTTTTTTTTTTGTGCCGAAAAGAAGAAGATGTCAGCATGTAAAAGAGGAAGACGAAGCTCGACGCGAAACCCATCAAGCCAGCACATCGGAAACTGAACCCTTCGAAAGCAAATTTGCATTCGAGAGAGAGAGAGAGAGAGAGCATTCTTTATCAGAGGAAATTTAACGTATCTACCTACCTATTGTACCACAAGTTGAGGGCAACGAAGAGACTTAAGTTTCAGCAATGACAAGTACGATCAGAGCGATCTAATCAACAACAACAACAACAACAAAAAGGATTCGATCGAGGCACTCTCATTCTCTAAGAATAGATACGACCCTACGTGTCTAGACATAAACCACTTCTCTCCGGAAGAAAAATCTCCTCTGCTTCCCCACCATGGAACGCAGAAAAGGAAACCGAGAAAGCTATCCTGGTCGACCAACGCACTAACCTAATGAAAGAAAGCAAGTACGAACATCGATCGATCCCTCGGTTTTAGAAAGCATGAGTATTAGCTAACAAGATGAGAATCGCATAGACAGCTTCCTTTTTCTCAAGTGGTCACCTTTCAGGTGGCTGGACTTGAAAGAGACGGAGAAATATAAGAGTCGCGACGAGTACCTACAGGTTAACTGGAAAGGAAGGCCTTGTTTGCGTGGGGTGTGTTGCGTGTGTGAAGGGACTATTTATAGTGAGCAAGAAGAGGGAAGGCAAACACCCCCGCGCCCATGCGCAGTGCCACGACGACACGGGCAAGTGAGCGAGGAGAGCGACCGGCGGGGGAGAAAGCAACGTTGAGGACGCGGAGGTGGGGGAGTAAGGGTGGCATCACGTGATCCGATTGTGGGAATTCAATTCAATTCAATTCAATTCAATCCAATCCAATCCAACTCATTGAGATGTCACCCCGCATGATGATGGTTCGGTCGGCCCAAAGACAAAAGAAGATCTGTAATGATGGCGCTTCCAAAAGGGGCCACCTCCCTCCATCATCACCATCCCCCGCATTCCATCGATGCTCTTTTGTTTTTTCCCATTATTACGGTTTATGACTTTATTGTTACATTTATTATCGATCGACTCAGCTTCTTTCTCCCTCATGTAGTTTTACTATATCCATCTCGCTTTCTAATTTGACGCAAGGATGATTGGATCTGCCTTTTTGAGTTGGTCAGAAACATCACCATTATACCGAGTGAAGAGTTCTAGATTTGTCTCTGCTCGTATACGGGTGCATGTAATCCGAAGATTAGATTTTTACCATGTTTTTTTTTTGACACCGGGAAAGTGGTCATCTCGCCATTTATCATTCATTAGCTTCAGGAAAGAACCGAGTGAGAGATGCAAGAAAGGAAAGAAATCGTTCACTGGCTGCAGGTGAAGATGCAAGAAACACAGGAATTGTTCTATCATCTTGCTGATATGCTAATCGTATAATAGGTAGGTATTTGAGTCAGAAAAATATGATCGATACGACATTATAACAATTTATAAGAACATACCATGTAGCAATAAGTAACCCAATCGAACCAGCGATTCAGATCGCTGTCGAATTAGATTATACGGTGGTAATTGGTGAACCCGGAAATATAGGTACCTGCTGTTGCTTGTGCCCCGTGTTTCAAGGAGGAGGTCCACGAGTTGTTCGAAGCTGATGCCTTTTTTTTCCCTTGTTGACGAATCCTTTCTTGTCGGGGTTATTTTTCTCTCTGTCACTTTTGTCTCTAACGATCTCGTCTTATCAACCCATCTCTTCTTACTCTTATTATTATTATTATTATTATTATCCTCGAGATATGTATGTTGGTAAAAGCTTAATCAGCGGTTGAGACGGCAGCAAAACATTCGGTGTCAGGTAAAGTTATATCGCTAGGAAATATGATGGATGTGCATCTTTATGCTGTAAGTATCGTTCGACTCTATGTTGATTTATCTTTAAGATATGTACGTCGCTAAAAGCTTCGTCTTGTCAGGTAAAGTTATGTTGATGGGAAATATGATTTGTACGTTGATATCATTTTACAAAGGTAATTTAACTTTTCTTTGTTGTTCCTTTTTATGGAAGACTGGTAAAAGGATACCATCTTAATCTCAAAAGCTCTGATGCATCATCCGATGGTGGATCGGATGGCTCATGATATCTACAAAAAACATTTGCGTTAATCACTGATGTTTTGTTCAAAGCAATCAATCACCACCAGTTTTGAGGATCTTCCCACATGCCTCGTATGGCTCCAAGCAAAGCTCAAGTGCTTATATATGTCATGGCGGCAGCATGCAGGAGATGTCTCGTATTCTTCGCCACCGAAAGAGACTCTTAGATAGCTAGCTCCATTTGGCTCATCCTTGGTTACATGAAACGTATGGTCTCCGACTCATTTTGGGATTGCTGCAAGGGATGGAGAGCTTTCCATAGACGTGGCAGAAACCCTAAGAACGGAAAGGACATTTTCTTCGTCTACTACGAATGCATGCACGCATTACTTACATGGTAGGATCCTGTTTTAGTATAATGACATTGGTAGGATTTGATTCCATGAGCAAGAAACCCTGTAGGTGACGGTCTCGTGAGAAAAGAGAACTGTGTGTTCATCCATCAAGGACAGGGAAGAGGGGGGGGTGGGGGGGGGGGGGGGAGACAACCAGGTGCATGCAGAGTTGCAGAGATAAAATTGCATGCTCAGAGAGTACTGCAGCTGCAATCGAGTGAGTTGATGGCCCACCCATAATGAACAACAACACACCCCTCTCCGTATATGAACTCGGGCAGTAACACGCCTACTAGGAGTGATTCATTGCCCTCCGCAGCGGCCAAATCGCGTTGACACATCATGGGCGGTTTGAACGCGGTCGAGAGCAGGGAAGAAGAAGACAGGCAAATCATAACATGGCAGCAGAAAGCTCAGTGGGACTGCCACTGTAGAACCCCACGGAGCTTTGTACTGAGTCCAAAGTATAGGGCAGGAGAAGTTACTAGCGTCACATGGTCTGTATCAGTAGTGGAAGCTTTTCTCCTGCAGCTAAACTTGCAGGAGGGGGAGGTAGTCCTTTGCCGAGGGGTCATCCATGAGAACTTGCACTAATAAATCCAGCCCAGATCGATATATAGGAAATTGCAGGAGCGGAGGAACGAGGACCACTCCCCATTGTTTCAGAAGCTTAATCATTTACGACCTTTCGAGGAGGCATGGTGTGGTACGAGTACGTAGCCACTTGGTCAAGCCCTCTTATGATTGCCATGCCATGTTATTTACTCGGTCAAGTCCTTCAATGATTGCCATGCCATGTTATCAGGGCTGGTGCTATGAGACTTGTGAAAACTCCACCTGGTAATGCGTTGTTACATCTTAATTTCACCATCGCCTAATTCTTTTTCTCCACCAATATTTGGGTTTTGATTTCAATCATGATATTGTAATTAACAGCTTAAGATATGAAGATTTATGTTACATATCAAACTTATCCATTGAAGTAATACTCATGAGTCTGTGTTTGGTCCTTTTTGTTCTTTATTGATATTATAAGTCAAGACGAACTAAAGAGGATTGCTATTGTCGATGGGGAAAGAAATTATAGGATTGGATGGTTTTATAGTCACTGGAAATTGGGAACAGACCAATCAGACTTGATGAAGCTTGATCATGTCCAATTACATCGGAATGAGAAGGCGTGAATCGATTGGTATGTTTGGATTATAAGAGCATAAGGCCCTCACACCTACAAATCAAATCAATTAATGGAAATAGGATGCGGGAGAAACAATCGAGAAAAGAGAGAACAGAAGACTTAAAGATCCAAATATGAAGAACATCATAAGGAATTGGAAATTTGGAATGCCCAAGCGACAGGATTCATGCACCTATTCTTGTAGAACGACCCTGGATGATACTGATTTGACTCTTGGTTGTTCGAGTAATGTTCGTTTAAGAATGGTAAACAAATGGATGTGGGCAATGGATGTTCTCAGAATATGCTGCCACTATGAGTATTAAATGATGTTCGTCACTGGTTGATTTGGTTGAACTGACTGCAAGCTTATCTGTATAATCTATTCCAAAGCTACCACTTGTATGCATCGTGATCTAAAGTGGATGGCGCATTAGAGTTTGTGGTGTGTCCTTCGTATACACTTTCCTCTTTTAATTTATTTGGTATCATTACTAATCGTAATTCCTCTCCTTCTCCAACCCTAAGGTTTTGCAAACATTTTAGCTATCTTGAGAGAGAGAAGACCTTGAAGGATTAAATTTAAAAAATAAAAAAATTTATGTGATTTGATAATCCTTATTTAGATCTTGAAGAAAAATCAAATTTTTTAATAAATATATCTCTTAAATTAATTCAAACGTTACCAACCACTTATACATCCTCTTATATAAACTATGAATAACTTTTATCTCGATCATCTCTAGAATAAATGAAATCTCGGGACACTAAAAGTATATTCCTTTATGCATTTTAAGACTCGAGACATCCTTGAAAATAAATTCACTATGAAATTTTTTTCCTACTTAAATTCTTAATTTTAATAATAATTATAATTCTTTGAACAGTTTAAATATAATTAGAACTATTGAAATACGTATCGATCCTAACAAGATATGCTTAAATTATTTATTTATTTATTTATAATTTTTAAATATTTTAAATTTTTTGATCTCTCTCAAGATGATTTGGTAGATATGATCATACCTAACTCTTGTAACCAAAATATAAAATTAATAACAGCTCAAGGTTGCTTGAGCTGTTAGGTATGACATCCTAATCGGGTGGTCCTTTTCATTTTCCAAGTCAGTAGGGAGAATAAACAAAAAGTAATAGTAATAACAACCATAAACGCCTACAGTTCCTATCCGATGAAAGAAAGCTCCGTCCACCACACCGCTGTTGCAGACGAAGCTATACATTCACTGCTTACGTCATCTATATCGGAGCATATTAATGATAGCGCCTGATTTGATTTGATAGGAGTTAAATCACAAGAAGAATCGATCTTAAGGCGTAGGATTCTCGAATTCTTTTTTGATCGGCTAATCCTATCCTAATTTTATAACGATGGATATAAGTGTACGAGTCCCATCAACTTAAGAACCATCCGACTTCGTTTCAGCGCTTCAAGATTCGGGGAATTAGAGATCCGAGTGGTTCCGCATATGACATCGTCATCGGATGAAAGCTAATCGGCCACATCATCGTTCTCGCCACGTCAGTAATTTGCAGAGCGCCGCAGTCACCGAGGACGTCTGCTTCCAAGAGAAGAGGCCGTTGGATATTCGCCAGCGGCGCACTGTCGTTATCAAATCGATCTCGGCCGTCGAGCGAGAAAAAGACAACACACGAGCCGGCACGCGTCCAAGGGTCCCGCCCCGCGGCGAGAGTTGCAAGTCCACGGTTTCGCGCGTGGCCGGCGTCACCCTCACACTGTGAAACAAACGGGTGGCCGTGCTGAATCGTCAGTGAGAAGTGTCACGGGTGGTCTCACCACGCACAAGTTGAGTGAGGGTATATTCGGCCACATCACGTATGTGAGAAGTCCACATCAGCCCTGGATTCTCGAAGGCTGCCTCAGCCATACAAAATTGTCGACTCCGGTGACTAGCGCTGCTTATCATGAGCTGAAAACGCCCTTCATCTCCGAGCAAGAAACAAGCACAGCCGAGCCAAATCCATCCGCAAGCTTAGGCAACGTGAAACGAGCCATTCCTCCCTCTGACCCTTCTCCGGCAGGAATAGTGGAGTGATATAAAGAGAAGGGTAAGGAATAGGAGAGAAGAGAGTAGATTTATCGATAATGGCGTCCGGTGATTTCAGGCTTTTGAGGCCGTTGGTTCACTTGCTGGTTCCGTTGTTTATCCATTGGATCGCGGAGGAGATGACGGTTTCGGTGCTGGTGGATGTTACGACTCGAGCCCTCTGTCCCGGCCAAAGCTCCTGTGCCAAGGCCATCTACATCAACGGCCTCCAACAGACGGTGAGTTCTTTCTCTTCTATGCATACCTTTTTTCGTTTTGAAAAGGGAGGTGTAATTTTTTCTGTACTCGCTGAGCCGATGACAAATGCTTTTCGGAGCTTTCAGAGAAACTGCGATAAGTAGTCTTCATGTTTTGTTAGATTTTGATGGCTTTGGAAACAGAATGGATACATATATGAGTTAAGTTTTGTAAAACTCAGCTGTATTATGATCAATTTTCTACGGTAAAATGGTCTTTTATCTGTTTATTCCACAGACTTCATGCTTGAAGTGACATAATAATTTAATATTAATCAACTTACTCATATTTGTAATACTTCATTTCGTATTTATAAAGTTTATTTGCTTAAAATTCTAATCTAAGTTGACCAGAATAAAATGGCCTAATTTGCTTATTCTAATCTAAGTTGACCAGAATTAAAATTCTAGTCAAAGTTCATTTTAGTTTGTCCAACTAATTTGCTTATTGTGGCCTCAAATTATCATCTGTTAAACTCATGCATCCTCATTTTCTTATTGTGGCCTCAAATTATCATCTGTTAAACTCATGCATCCTCTTATCACTGGATCAGACTGAATACCCAATAGCTCATCTGTTAACAAATTCTCATCTGTGAAACTGGCCACAGAAATGAGATCCATATCTTCTGCAATTGGTTACCTCACTTAACAATGGCAAACAGAGGGAATCAATAAAAACTCCAAAGTTTTTTATTCCTAGCAACGTAAGCTGTGTTGCAGTATACAATCCGTTATCATGCTTGCAGGGTGTTTTGTAGGAATAAGATCATTTGATTTCCTTATAAGCTTTATGACCATTAAAGACTGCTATCTGCGTTCAATAGTCATTGTGGCATGAGGTTACTTTGGGTCTAATGATATGTATGACTCAACTTATACGGCCTCTTTGAGTAAGAATTATATTTGGACAATTGAGTTGATGTCATTCAAATAATTGTTGTTGGGTGTTCATTGGGATTTTCATTCTTACTTTTCTCTTCCATTTATATCTAGAAACACAAAAATGAAGCTTGATATTTGGTATATCGAAGTGTTCTCATACAAATTTTTAGGATATGATTTCACACTTCTACAATCAATTGAGGTATTCATCTTAATGTGGCATGATTTGAAAGAAATCTTTAATGTCCTTGTAGGTTGTTGGAATATTTAAAATGGTGGTGCTTCCCATCTTAGGTCAGCTAGCAGATGAATATGGGCGTAAACCACTGCTTCTCATTACTATCTCCACATCTATAGTCCCATTTGGTATGAGTCTTCTCTAATCCCTAGATGCATACAAGTAAGGCAACTTCTATAACTTGTTTTGTTCACATTGTTGAGTTTGGTTTGTTGATGTACAAATAGGTGTGAAATAAGTTTTTTTTTAGTTTGTAATTTCAGTCTATCAGAATTGCTGAGGATGCATAATTTTGCTATTAGTGAGGGCAATACCTGATGTTATTATTAATATATTTCATTTAATAACTCATGATATTGTCGGGATATAAGTAGGTCATAGTGTCAAATTCACAATTTATGGGTAGTACAACAACACAACAAAATAATTGTACTAAGGAGTTGTTACCTTAAAATGGTCACTGTTTTGTTGAGACTATCTCTTAACTCGTATGTGGTTTTATCTTAGCATTATTTTCACAAGGTCACAATGGTCATTTAAAAGATTGATAGGCTTTGAGTCTTTCCGAGTAGGAACAGAATACTCTTGCAAGAATCATAGCTCTTTTTGTTGTAGTGGCCTTGTGGAGCAAAGTTGAAGGACAATAACTAGAGAACGACAATGTTTTGAGAACAGTGGTTGATAGACTCGGTGGTGTTTATGGCTCACACAATTCATCTCATTCAGTTGGCTTGGGCATTAGTCAATCAGCTGGAATTGTCGACTTTTTCCCAAAAGTGGCCAATCCATTTGATCACCAGTAATATTCAGCTGATTTCTAGCCATTCCTAGACACTTTCCATCCACTTTTGGAGCATGTTCTAAAATACTAGTCTGATACTAGTTCCAGTAAAATGTTAGATCAGTATGGTGTTGTTACATCAGGTACTTTATCTACCTAATATTATTGAATAAAATTTTAAAATAATATAAATGAAATATATATGTACCAGTGTTGAACAGTATCTTTCAGTAATGGTACTTGATCGGGCTGGTAAATGCCAACTGGTATGTACCAGTTGGTTTGGTAATTAAAACCTTGGTTCTTACTGCCATACCTGATTTCTTAGAATATATTGAATCACTCTTGGCTGATCTTGACCAAGACCTTGAAAACCTAGTAATAAAAAATGGCTTAATTTGTTACCTTAATTCTCACATGCTTGTAGCTTGTTCTTTTTTGAATCGGTCAATATGTTGTTATCATGTAAATTTCTTGATGAAGCTCTTTCCTCTATCTGTCTCAAAATTAACTTTGTATGTTGTAATTACAGCCATACTTGCTTGGGATGTTTCTAGAGCAGCTGTCTATATATACTTTGTACTTCGCACAATATCATATATTATAAGTCAAGGAAGCATATTATGCATTTCAGTTGCTTATGCGGTGAGCAGTTGTCATTCTTCTATTTGTTTCTCTTTTATATGCAAAGAAATTAAGTGAAATGCCTATTTCCCATTAATGATTAGATTTGTGACTAACTTAAATATGTTGAGTAATCATGGAACATATTGCAGAATGCTTGAATTCCACCATTTATTATGATGTAGATTCCAAAAGCTTTCATGGATAGTTTAATATAATATCTTTAATGTTTAATATGTGATCCAACAATGAGATTTTACTTAAATAGAGAAGATAATTGCAAAATTGTAATGATCAACCACTTTGCTTTTGAAGAATATTTCACTGCATATTCTGGCTTCAAAACAATTCCATCAATAGATGCTAAGTTTTTTCATGTTACTCATATGTTTGCTTTGGTATACAAAAATTTAAGGGGTTCAAAAGTGAGAATGACACCGAAACTGTGAACTAAATAGAAAAAGGAGTTTTTTTGCTTATAAAATGGATGGAAGCACATACTATTAAATCATTGAGTGTGTTAGAAACTTAGAATGTAAAAAAATATTCTCCTATCATCCTTCTAATAATATTTCAAGCAATCATCTTTGTTGCTTTCTGCAGTAAATACTCTCAGCACAATTTCTTTCTGTAGAATTCACTTAAAATGTTGGTACAAATATTGTAATACTATGTATTTACTATCTTTGTCAGCCATATGTGGAGCAAAAACTTCCATTACTCATTACTAAGCATAAAGATTAGTACCAATTATTGCCTATTTCACCTCATAATTTACTGAAATATTCTAATTTGACAAGCATTATATATAGGTTTCTTTGTGAATTACAAAAAGGATTATATATTTTTCTCCCATGCTAAGGATTGATGTAGTGCCAATTCAAGTAATATTTCCTTCTCATCTAGGCTGATGTAATTGAGGTCAGCAAGAGATCTACCACATTTGGATGGATTACTGGACTTTTTTCTGTTTCTCATGTACTGGGAAACATCTTGGCTCGCTTTCTACCTGAAGGATGGATATTTGAGGCATGTTTTAGATAATACTTATAAGGTCACTTTCTTTATTAACATTGGAAATTTTTATATATCCTTATTTGATGTCTTATTGTTTATCATGTATAGGTGTCCATATTTTTGTTGGTTTGTGCCACGCTATACATGAAAATTTTTCTGATCGAGACGGTCAAGGTAGCTCCAAGACAAAGTGAAAACAGATCATGTTCATTCATTGTGCTCGAGGTCTTGCAGGACCGTTGGAACTCTATGAAAGATACTATTTTTGTTTTCAGTAGTAGGTATTATGTTGATCTTTTTACCTACTGTTTGGGGTGTGCTTTGTCAATTTTCGTAACATTCACTCTACAATACATCTGTTAGAGTGTCTATCTATTATTTAAATTCTTAGGATCATTTTAGAGGAACTGATTGTTCTTCTGTCAATTTGCAATATATTATTTAGTTGGTGTCTCTGCCAACATATATAGTATGTCCACCAGCTTAAATTCAAACTCTGCTTGTGGTTCATAAATGGAAAATGATTATTGTTCTTTTCCACTAACCTAGACTTCTTATAATTGTAGTACCACTCTTAAGCGAATTTCATTCATTTCCTTCTACTACGAATTGGGGATGTCTGGCATCAGCAGTATCTTGCTGGTATAATTCTTTCATTATTCTTCTCTAGTAATATTTTCTTGTTTAGGTTTTTGTTAATGTTTACTTATGTTTGCATCTTAATATTATATTTTTTTTGTTAGCTATTCTCATGTTTAAGCTGCTAGGGCATACAAATGAGTGGACACTTATGTATGTTTTTTGTACAGTACTATCTTAAGTCAGCCTTTGGCTTCAACAAAAACCAGTTCTCAGAAATTCTACTGATGGTCAGCTTTGGGTCTATATTTTCTCAGGTGCTGCAATGGCTTTTATGTACCATGCCATTCTTAATCTTGCTTTCCTGTTTGTATCCCTTGTTTGTTCCTCAAGCATCAAATATAACATTTGTATATACAAAAAATCTTTTCATTCTGGAAATTGCATGTAGCGGCGTCGTCATCATACTTCAAGTAATTGGGTTAGTACCAGACAGTGAATGAAAATCTAGGACTGTAGGACATTCATACAAGTGAGCTAGGCTAACAATTTATTATAATCATTATTAAAATTTGCCAGTAACCATAATAGCTGCCACACCATCATTGTAAAATCTATTGCTTGAGTAGATATTTTCTGGACCTGTAAACATCTTTCGTAGTTGACCCAACTTTTGAGCTGTTTAAACTTTAAACTAGAGGGCTGTGATGATAAGGCATACAGATATAGATTCCAAAATATAATTTGATAGATATTTCAATTTCATAATTTATTTCCACTTCAGCACTATTCAGCTAGACCAGGTTTAAAATTCACCTTTTTCCACTTGCATCTGATCATTTTTCATTGTTTCTTGCTATATGCATTAACTGGAGATCCTTTCTGAGCAGTTGGTAAGCACATTATAAATTCCTTTAACTTGCGTTTTACAACTATCACACATACTTCAAAAGTAACAAAATAATTGTTGACAATTAATTTAACAGACCATCACTGTGTAAGCTGCATAAATGTATGGCTATTTGGACATGATCAATGAACCTTTTTGTATAATATGCATCAAGGTTATGTTTAATTGATGGATATTTTCAAGTGGAAAAAAGAGGTTTTTGTGGTAAGTTTTAAGTTCATGACAAGCAATTTATACTCAGTGAGATACTAATGCAACTGAATGTAGTTTGATGACACATAAATTTATCAATATTTTCTATTGTGCTTGATGTCTGAAGTGGCTGATTTCTTTTCTTTTCTCTTTTTGTAGATCTTGGTTCTTCCACATATTAATTCTCTTATGGGAGAAAAGGGTGTTCTTTGTATCGCTTTGATTGCTTCAATTGCTTATGTTAGTCTTGATCTTCTTAGAGATATTGTTATTGGTGTGAATTGTGAATTAGCAAACTTCTTTTAAGTTTATGTATTCCTAACGCATCTTTCTCTGTACAGGGTGTGCTTTATGGCTTGGCATGGGCACCTTGGGTAATGTTTTTCTCCGCAATACGTCCTCTATTTGGATTACATTTAAGTCGATAAAATTATTTAAAAGACGATGTGAACTGCATGTTGTTTAAGATATTTCTAGCTTTAATTACATAACTTCTACAGGTTCCGTATCTCAGTGCATCATTTGGAGTCATCTATGTCCTTGTTAAACCATCTGTAAGCATTTTCTCCTTTTGAGGAAATTTGTTGTTATAATTTGGCTGAGTCTGAAATTTTAAATATACCTAGATGGTTATAGTTTTACATTCAATAAGAGCACTTTTAAAATTTATACTATAAAAAAGCATCTAAAAAGTTGTTAGTTTTCATCGAGTTTTGTTCCTTACCAATGCTAAACTGAGATTCTTCATTCACAGACTTGTGCTATCATTTCGAAGGCAGTTATTTCAAGTGATCAGGTATTTTGTAATATCATTGCTATTTGAGAATAAATTCTGAATAATCTAGAAAATATAAATATCTACTGCCTTCAAATATCAGTCAAAAATTGATTTAAACATTTTAGACAATAAAATTTATATGCTGATAGATGATTTTACATGAGCATAGTGATAGCTGATTATTAATTGCTTAACTGAGTTCTTGTCGAAGGACAAGTACCATATCCAAAGAAATGAAGGCCACTTTGCAATAATCATAAAGGCTGGTGATGTAGGGTGAGTTTATGTTGTTGGGTCTAAGTGAGGCTAACTGATATCTAGAATTGAGTTGTGAATTTTTTTTTTTCCAATTTTGATTTTTTTTTGATGAATTTTTGTTGCCACTTCAATTCTGTGTGAGAATTTAACCTGATCCAAATTCACATCAGCCCAGAATTTCAGTCCAAACTTTGCGCAGCAGGCTGACCTCCAATGGATCCTGCATCAACAGGTTTCATTGTCGGGTATTAGAATTTTTGTGTCATGGAGTTCCCTACATTTAAAATAGGTGCATGCAAGGAATGATGAATGACCCGGATAGGGTCTGGCTGAGAACCAGTACGTGGACTGCCCTTGTATCGGACAGTCCAGTCCAACCCATTAAAAAGTAAAAAAATAAAAATAAAAAGCAGTTTTCTGTCAATTAGGGCTCACGAACACGAACCCTCTTCATTGTGTGTGGGGAGCGCAAAATTGCCACAACCACCTGATACAGCGTACCTCCCTGCTGCTGCCATTAGCTGCCACCTATCTCCCCACCATAGCAACCACGAGTACCCTTCCTAGTCTTTTTGCACGCTTCCTCTTCTTCTTTCTACCTCCTTCTTCTTTGTCCTCCACCGTCTCCTCTTCTTCCTTCATCGTCTTCTTCCTCCACCCATCTGTTCCTTCCTCTTCTTCTTCTTCTTCTTTGACTTTGAAACACTGGTATGTACCGATGTACCCTGTGTTTGTACATTGGTATTGACTGGTATGTATCAGTCCTACCTAAGGACCGATACAGTTTATGGAAATAATCTCAAGTTTGTACAGTTCTTATGCCTGTAAAATGCGTGTGTGTGTGTGTGTGTGTGTGTGTGTGTGTGTCAATGGCTTGCATGGAAAAGGGAAACATGAAATTAACAAAATTAATTTTTACTTTTTTCACAGTATAACTCTGATATTCCTTTTTTTTAATTTTAAATAGTTTAGACCATGGCTGAAAGACAATTTAATAGTGAATGAAACACTGCAAACTACTTTTGAGTAATTGAGCTGTGTATTTGACTGGGACTCCAAGGGAACAGGAATTTTGTTGTCCATGGTTGAGTGTAGAATGTTGTTCATGTTACAGGGAAAGGCACAAGGACTTATTGCAGCTGTGCAATCTGTTGCAAGCTTGTTATCACCTGTTGTAATGAGTCCACTAACATGTAAGTAGAATATATGTTCGGGATTTGCAAGTATCATACTCTCATCATATTTTGCTGAAATTTCAGAGTTGCACACTTCACGACTAACCTCTTTTATCTCTGCAACACTTGATCCATTCAGCTCTCTTCATTTCAAGCGATGCTCCTTTTGATTGCAAAGGTTTTAGCATTTTGGTTGCCTCGATTTCTTTGGTATGCTATTTCACTTTTTTGCGTGCATATGCACAAACATGAACTTCACAAATGCACAAGAACTGTAGGCTCACAGTCTGATCTAAGTTATGTTTGTGCGTAGATTATCTCATTGGGCCATGCTTCTCTGCTCCACTCAGAAAATTCGAATAAACTGCCTGAGCATGAGCCTAGGCAGTATGGGGATGAAACTGTAGAAGCACCTCTACTGACACAGCCTTAAGTTGCTTTTGTTATACAGTTGTAGCCTTTTGTCATCACAAGGTTATATATCTGAGGAAAGCACGTTGAAATCATCTTCCTACAGTTGAACAGCTTGAAGGACTTTCTTTAATCAAAGTGGTTTGCTAGGTTGAAAGAAGCTCTACTCGTTTGAGGCAAGAGGATGTAAACGTACGGTAAAGTTCCCAGTGGCACCAAATTGGGACTCCGTATACCTGCTAGTCCAAGCATAATTTGTATTGTACATAATTAATGGAAACAACGAGGCTTTGCCCTCGATTTGTATTGTAGATAGGTGGATATTCTCTAGACATTATGAGATCCATCATGTGTCAGTGATCGTCAATTCTTGAATGCTATGGTTGGAAAAGACAATTGTAAAATGACGATTAAAGTAAGCTGGCAATCTTGTAGCCATTGCTTGTCCGTGGTATCTATTCTCTTAGGCATATGCACCATTTGAACTCTTGGAAATGAGATTATGGCAATATGTTGGTGTCGATTGGACAATCTTTTTGTGAAAGTGTTGCCTCCATATTTCGTATTATACTTGTTTGCGTTTGCTTCTTCAAACTTACTTTGTGTCCAGATTTGTTGACGTACCATTTACTTCTATCTATTTCGAACTTCGAATTTGTGATCTCATTTCATAAAGTGCCTAATTTGTCACTTCCTTGCGTCCGGTATATCATTACATAAATAGATAGCTGAAGGAATATATATATATATATATATATACATATATATATATATACATATATATACATATACATATATATATATATACATATACATATATATATATATTGGTGCTTAAATTCCCCATTAGCTTCTGTAGCATATTTTATTCTGATTTAAATAGAAAAGAATTAGGTTTGCCAATTGTCAGTTCGAAAGAGTGGATGAAGCCGTCTAATTCGGAAATAAAGAAGCCACAGAAATCATCAAGGTGGGTGCGTCTTCCCAGGCCAGGCAAGTGGTGTTCTCGCGACCGCCTCGTCGACCCTTCCCACGTCCATCAGAGGATTACGGATACTACAAAAGGGCGTTAAGGTATCCAAAATTTTCCAGTTGCGTAATCAGATGGCTGAGATGGGCGAACCCACCGCAGCCGACCGGGCGGTGCTCTGCATCGGGGACATCCACGGCTACATCTCCAAGCTGCGTTCCCTCTGGTCCAACCTCGAGGCCGTCGTCGGCTTCGATTCCTTCGCCACTGCCCTCGTCATCTTCCTCGGCGATTACTGTGACCGCGGCCCCCACACCCGCGAGGTCATCGACTTCCTCATCGCCCTCCCCTCCCAATACCCGCGGCAACGCCACGTCTTCCTCTGCGGCAACCACGACCTCGCCTTCGCCGCCTTCGTCGGTGCCCTCCCGCCGCCACCCGACGGCTTGCCCTTCTCAGCCACCTGGGCGGAGTACGCGCTGAACGAGGAGCGGGAAGGCTGGTTCAAGGGAGAAGGCTACGAGGCCATGCACGTGCAAGGAAGGCGATGGGGCGGTGACATAGGCGGCCGGTTTAACCCCAAGAAGGGAATGGCCTATAAGGGTTCCATCTATGATGCTGAGCCAACCTTCGAGTCCTATGGCGTTCCCCATGGCTCTGCGGGTAAGCCAATCGATCCCTTGTCCCGATCTAGCTTTGATTATTTTCTTGATTTTACGAGAAAGAGTGTGATCTCCATTTCTCGGCTCGGCGATCTTTGAAATGTCCTAATTAAGCTTGAAATGATGTGAATTGATTCTTTCCATGCCTTTTTTGTTTCTATCCTCAGTTTTTGAGCTGCAATTCGCAAAATTGTTGTCAACGAAATTGTTAGTCAGTATAACTTACTTTGTTCTGTCAACGTTTTTGATCATCCATGGAAAGAAAGGAAGTTACGATCTTCAATCTCATGTTATGGAAGCTTTTTAGTTCTGTGGGTTCTGTTGTCATGCTACTACTGTTGATCGTGTGGTTGTAAGTTGTTTCATAGGGTTTCTTCTAATAGATGGTGAATAATGTTGATCCTCTGAGCCTTTTGCATATACTGGTTTCACAGATTTGGCCAAAGCAGTCCCTGATACCCACAAGAAGTTTCTTTGTGACTTGGTTTGGGTTCATGAGGAGGTACCATGACTTATTGGTTACTTTAATTTTTTTTAAAATAGATTATTTCTGAAATGAAGTGATTAATTCTGGTCTTGTATTGGTGGTTTTTAGGATAATGTACTGATTGACAGTCCTGAAGGAAGGACTTCCTGCAAATTGATTGCCGTTCATGCTGGATTAGAGAAATCAAAGGGCGTGGAGGAACAGCTAAAACTTTTGAAAGCTAGGAACACAATTTTACCAAAGGTGGAACAACTTAGCGGGCGGCATGATGTGTGGGAAATGCCAAAGGTAACACTAGCTATTCAGTTGTTTTGTCGCTCACTTCGTTTGCTGTTTAGTTTTGATGAACTAACTTGGGAGGACATTTTTTGAATCTAAAATACATTTGGAACTTGCAAGCATGTTCATTAGAGTACTATTTATCGTGACTTTCATCTTCATGCTTGACTAATCAACTGATTCATCTAAGCATTTAATTTAAAATAGAACTTTGATTTGATCTTTCTGAATAAAAAGAAAATTCTATCAAACTTATTTGATCAGCATATAAACAAGATGAAATAACTTGCAATACGCTTGAAATCTTAAAGAAAATAGGATCCTTCCAAACACAACTAATCTACTCATCCTACTCAGATTGGCTAGCCAGTGGGAAGACTCATAAAAATTACCATACATTTTCATCCTGACCATGAATGTTTTCCATTGGGCCCAGGCATAGCAGGGCTTGCTTGGCTTTAGATTAGTCATTTATTCTATCAAAAAGCCCACAAAAAAGTTCAGTTGGAATAACTTGTTCTAGCATATGCCATACTTTCAACTGTTCATATGTTTCTTAATATGGTTATACTAGCATAAGTTATACAAGTTATCTACCTACCTGAATCATAATTTAAGAGATCTAAGTGTCTCTTATTGTACATAGGCTTTTTTGGAATGTTCCAACCCTTACATGTATGAAAGACGATGATCACAGGATGCTTCACTTGGAGACTTTATAACATTTGCGCATTAATTTAGTGATATTTTAGTAAAAAATCTCTGTTTCTTTCCTTTTACCTTATCGGGGGGCTTCCTGTCCTTGAATTGGAGAAAACCTAATCGGAGGGTCATATCCAATCGTTTGGTATAAAGAGACAAGCTTTCATAATAAACTGATGTAACTCACAGTAGCAAAGATATCTTCTACAATATGATGGGGTCATAGAATATACAACTGTCAATTTTGCCCGCAGGTGGTAGTGGCAAAAACAATCTTATTTCAGCTCTTCAATAGACATTGTCATTCTTTGAATTTCAGCAAGGCTTCCAATGTTGTTGGCAGCTGTAGCATACTCTCATTTTGAATTTCTTTTTATCTCGTATGAGTTGTTGGGCTTTTCAGGGGAATTATCCATCTTTGGAGTTTACAGGGACAATCGATCGCTACAATGGCACTTCTGAACAATTCTTTTAGGCTTCATTGTGCTGCCACAATGCCCTCGAATACTCTTTTGGGGCCACCCTTTACTATAGTGCCTCCATCTATCTGAAATGATCTTCTCTTGCCTCATCTATCATCAAACTTACCACAACCTTTGTCCATCGAGCCTTAAACCTTTGTCCACCCTTTACTATAGTGCCTCCATCTATTTGGAATGATCTTCTATCTTCTCATCTAATCATCAGATATATCACAATCTTTGTCCATCGAACTGTGAACCTCACAACAAGACAATTCTATTGACTATCAATGATGTTGATCTAGCCTAGAGATGTGCATTGTTCTATGCCCAATCGATGAAGATATCCGTGAAATTCTAGTCATTCAGATCCATGGCAAAACATCATACTCTACTTTGCCATAAGGAGGTTGGATTAACTTAACCTTACCAACCTGTCGTGTTCTTGATCCGGTATGACACATCTTCTCTCAAAGAAATATCTTAGTAGAAGGTGATTTGAGGAGTAATTTTCTTTTATGAAGTAATAGATTTAGTGGGAAGCTATGATCATGATCAATTTCCATGGTCTTAAATTCTCAATTTTCTTCAGTTCTTATGAGGTCAGTTGGTTGAAGCAGTCGAGCAGAAGCTGCAAAAATGTTTCAGCGGTTCTAAACAACATAGTCTGTAGGCTTGCTTAGTTGTTTTGACTTGTGAAACCTACAATTTATGGTCTTCATATGGAGTCAGAAACATCAGGTGGGGAGCCTGAAATATCTGGTCTGAATTTTGTCTTCTTTCTAATGAAAAACTTCTTTTTGCTCTTATGAACAAAGTAAAATGACCCATGCACAACATGCAACACAATGGTGTATGACCTTTTTCTTTCTTTTGTTTTCTGATTTATAACAGTTTCTTATGACTAGTTCGAGTTAGAGATCACATTACTCCATTTTTCATGAGTTCAATAAACTGATTTATAGACCGTGTATGTTTGCCTATGTCAGGAGCTTTCTGATAAGTCAACTCTAGTGGTCAGCGGTCATCACGGAAAAATCCACATGGAAGGCCTCCGATACATCATTGATGAATGTGGTGGGTTGGAGCAGTTGCCAATTGCTGCAGTAGTGTTTCCTTCAAAGATGATTGTCCGAGATATCGACCAAATTGTGGCCGAATGTTGAGCGTGCACCTTATGCGTCGTTACAAGCAGTGGTACTTGGGTTTTATGTTATCAAAGAACATTTTCATGCAATAACAAGCACCAAACTCAATCAGGAGCTACAGCCTACGGTACCGTGTCCAGAAGCATCTTAATTCACTTCCCAAGACCTGATTTTATTTCAGCGAACCTACTTGCATGAGTTCCATCGAAGGTCGAGTGTTTGCGACTTTGGAGATCAAAAGTTCTTATTTAGCTCTCTAGATGATGTTTCTATTTGACCTATTCTAGATGAATCCATTAAATAATTCTTGTTATCTTTAATAGTTTCATAGTGTTGAGAGTGTAGACGTAAAACTCGATAAGATCCACCGTGTAAAGGCAATCTTTTGAATGTGTAATGTTTGAATGCAAGGAGTAAATTTTTGGAAAAAAAAAAAAAAAATGGTCATCGCTCTAACTTTGTAGTCAACAAAATCTTTTGATGTAGTCTTTTTTTTTTATGATTGGATAAATCTTTGTTGTAAATTATTGATCGGGATCTGTTTTCTTTTACTGACTGTATTAGTATCATATTTTACATCACGATTGAAGTAAATATTTTTTTTATTAATATTAATGTATGTGAGAAGCTTTAGTTTGTAAGGTGACTAGTCAACCATATCCGGTCTGACTTTTTAGAAACTTGGGCACGTGGGGCAGACCATTATACATCGAGCGTGAAGATGGTGTGTGGTCCAAAGATCAACAATACGCAGGTCACTATCATTCATGTTGACATACGGAATAAGATCAGTTTATGCTGATTAATAAAGAGGCTCTATCCAAAGTCGGTACAGCTACGATATATAATAGACATAAGGATCTCTCGTACGATAAGCCGACACGAGTGTTGTGGTCTCTAATTTTTTTCCCCTTATTTTTCTTATCATACGAAGTGATCTCTGTTTTGAAAGATCATTTATGCAATTAAACACCTGAGAGAAGGCCTTGGCCAGCTGCTTGCAAGAAAAAGTTCGCAGACAAACCCCATAAAATGTGACGCAGAGCAAGACAAATTGGTTGAATATGAGATGAGTTTGGATATGAAGATGACAATATCGTGGATCCGACCAATAGCCATCTCGTTAAGTCAACGACATTGCATAAGATATGATAAAAGCAGATACCTCACGAGAGGAAGGAGAGGGGCGGCTGGCGGATAAATAGTAGCTGTTGCTATTAAATTCGTCGGTCCAATGTCAAAGCGAAGCTCTCCTGCTGATTGTTCAAACGCAGTGGCGAGCAATTGCCCGTAATATAGTATGCATTAAAGTAGCTGTTGCTATTAAATTCGTCGGTTCGAAGTCAAAGCGAAGTTCCTGTGTCGAGCTGCTGCTGGTGGTTCAAAAGCATTGGCGAGCAATTGAACGTAATATACTATACATAGAAAGGAGAAGACAGCAGCAGAATCACGACAAAGACGATAGCAGTAATCTGATCAAGTCGCATTTTCCCATACAAAAAAATAATATTTAATTTTAAGATGGATCGCTGCAAATTTTAAGAACCCAACAGCGACCCGATCAGATCGTCACGACAAACAGATCCAGTCACCTGTGTGGTCAGCTCACCTCCCGGTCTACCCCCACCCGTATGGCTCGCTTCTGTCTCCCTCCGCCTCATTTTCTCAAGGAGAAGGAGTTGGAAAGCTCGAGGGAACGAAAAGAGGCGGAGTTGAGATCCTTGTAGGACCCCGGCGCCAGCCCCTCTACCATCGAACCGTCCATGCCTGCCCTCATCTGCCTCCGCCGACTCCACAAACTGTAGGCCCCGAACAACGCCGCCCCGGCGAAGACCACGCTGCCCGCTACTAACAACGCCACCCTCGCTGTCCTCCCCGCACCGCCTCCGCCGCCGCTCGTCCTCACCCTCACCTTGAAGTAACCCTCCCTCCTCATGTCCCCCTCCACCAGCGTCTGTATCGGGTAATCCAACCGATAGCAGAAGCCCGACGCGTTGTGGTAGATGGCCCCCCAGCAACTGCAGTTCTGCTCGCAGGAACCCTCGCACTCCTCCAAAGATGCCACCTTTCGGTACGCCACCAGCTCCTGATTGGCCAAGTCGACGCCGTTCCGCCTCAGGATTCGGAACTCAGAGCCTCCATCCCCGCAGAAATGGCCGGAGCCCGGCGGGAGGCACCCCTCCTCCGTGCTGTTGTCGAGGCAGCTGCATCGGGAATCGGCCGAGTTGCAGAGCCCGTAGGCTCCGCAGACGGCGGGGAGCTCACAGCGGTGGGCGATGGTTTCGAGGTCGCGGACCCAGATCGAACCGTTCCAATAGTACGCTCGGAGGTTACCATCGGACTCCAGCGTCAGGCGGCGAAGCCCGGAGATTTCCCGGTTGAAGCTGTCGAAGGGAAACACGTCGACGGGGGCCGCCTCTTTCTGGTACATCCCCAGAAACCCGTGCGCGTCAACCCGGGCATAGATCGGCCCTTCGTCTGGGACGATCAGGACCTTGACGTCCAAAGCGGAGTGCTTCCAGTACATCACGGGCGTCGAACCTCCGTCCAAGTCCATGTAAAGGGCGAAGTAGCTCGCACCCAACCTCATCGAAAAGCGCTGGTCTTTGGAGAAGAGAGCGGCCGTGGAGGTAAAGTTCTGATCTTGGACGAGTGTATCCGACGGAAAGTCAAAGCTTTGCCAGAGCACCGTGGCGGCGGCCCCCGCCATCTTCTGGATCTGAAGATTGGAGGAGTTGAGGAGAACAAGGCGGTCGCCGTCGGCCGTCGCGGTGGACCAAAGCACCCCTGTTCGCGAGTCGGAAAGGACCAGGCTGCCATCGAAGGAGAGCGAAGCCGAAGCAGGCCAGAGGAGAGGACGAGCCGGGTTGGCGCGCCAGAGGACGGAGGAGGAGGGCAGGTGGATGACGGCGAGATCGAGCTGGGATGAGTCGACCCGGAGGAAGCCGAGGGAGAAGACGCCGGTGGGATCGGCAAGCAGGGATTGGAATTCGGAGTAGGACGAGTCGTGGGTGACAGAGAAGCCTTTGCGGATCTCCTGTGCTGCGGAGGAAGCCCCGTTTCCGAACCAAGCTGGTCTTGTGACCAGGTAAGACAGGAGGAAGACTAAAGCGTGAAGCTGCTTGTTTGCTGCCATGGTTGAGCTCCTTCACCCACCTAAGAGAACAAATGAAGATTGGACACAGTGAAGAAGATTACAAGCACTAGTGGTATCCTGCACAATAAAATATTGGATACGCAGGCATATATCACGTTAGCTATATTGGATATATTGTTCTAAACATATTTTATTAAAGATATTACGAGATCTTTTTTGTGTTTTTCTTGTCTTTAAATAAGCATCTGCTGATAGAATATTTTGAGGGGTGTGATAAATTTGACGTGGTGCCTGTCAAGTAGTTCTCGCCGCTGCTATCAGAAAGCGGGAGCTTTTTAGTTCGACATTCACAAGTCGACTGGTATCTCCAAAAGCATAGTTGGTGGCGATCCCACCACCTCCTTTGTCGCTGACTACGCCCGCAGTTAGCAGCCGCGAGGGAGGACTTGGGAACCACCAACATGAATGGTCATCAATGATTCAAGGAAGCATATCTCGCTCAATCTCTTGAATTCAACTAACTTCTTTCCGAGCAAGGAAGAGACTTAGTTAGCATAAGTGGAGCTAATTATAATTAGTTATCTTTAATGTCTCAATCTTTATATTTTAAAAAATTATATTGATATTCATATAGTTACAAAAATAAAATATTTAAATTTATTTATCACAATTACAATAGTTTTATCAATGAAAATATGAAAATAAAAAAATATAAAGATAATATTAATATTCGATGACAAACTGGAAGGTGGTGGATGGCAGTGCTGACCCCCTCCATATGTCGTCACAATCAAAATTGGCTATTTCACACGCCCGTTAATTAGTCGTCAAATCTCTTGTTACATCTAGTGGTTCCTAGGCGTGCCACCAAGCTCGACCTCATAGTTGATGGTGAGGGCCTCATCGTCGTGAAAGCCCCCGACCATGGTGAGGGCTAACTCATCAAAATTGGCTACATTTGTGGGTGTCGAGGGCTAACGGTCGATGGGTGCTAGAGCAAACTCCACCAGCTACGATGACAGTTATGGTGACAAATGGAGAGCAATTGGTGTCAGGGACTTAGAGCACGTGAGCTGGGGGCGACGTCATCGTCCACTACCAAACGTTATGATGAAGATGGTGGCCTCCTTGTCATTGACTTGTTAAGCGGATCTCAACCTCGACCCCTCCCCCTTTGCATTTGCATTGACATCGATGTAGTTGTCGAGCAACGAAAGAACCGCTCAGCATTTGCATTAGTGTCAACGCAGATGCATAGCATCAAAAAAGGGTAGCTTGGCAAAAGGTAATATCAGAACTAATGCAGCAAGAGCTCCGACGACCCTAACTTCAAGTCGAGACTAGGATTTGCCCAATGGGTTAATGACACCACTCGCCTTTATAAGAAGCGCGCCATCAACCTCATTGCCGCTCAATAACTATGTCGTAATGTTCGGTGGCGATGGATGACGGCATTACCCCCAACTCATGTGCTTTAAATCCCCAATGTCAGTTGCGCTCCATCTATTACTACGAACGTTGTCGTAGTTGATGGAGTCCACTCCAACGCTCGTTAGTCGTCGACCCTCAACACCCACGGATGAAATCAATTTCAATGAGCTAGCCTCCACTATGGCCAGAGGTTTTCACAATGATGAGGCCGAGCGCGATGGCATGCCCAGGAGTTGTTGGCCGTGGCAAGAGATTTAGAGGCCAGTTGACAGGCATCGATGCGAACTCCATTAGTTGCAACGACGAATGGAGATGGTCGGCACCAGGGATTTGGAGCACATAAGCTAGGGATGACGCCATCGTTCGCCACCAATGAGTCCATTATCTTTTATTTTATGTTTTCATCAATAAAACTGATGTCAGTAAATGAATCTAAATATTTTACTTTTATAATTATAAAGATATCAATATAATTTTTTTAAACCGTAAGGATAAGACGCGAAAGACAATCAACTACAAAGACAATATATAATTAGCCCAACTAAGAAAGGACAACCACCTGCAGAGACAATATATAATTAGCCCAACTAGAGAAAGTTGTATCTGATCAAAATTAAACCAACGAATTTCCTTGAACTTGAAATGATAGATTCTTTTAACCTTGGTTTCTCGAAGGTCGGGGTAGGATACCGCCCTCCGCCCGTCCCCGTCTCCTCCTCCGGCGCATTCATTCTCGAGCTTCCTTCGAACACAGTTCTCGACGGCCGGATTGCAAAGCCTCTTCGAGCCGTTCTTGCGAACTAAGAGCTGTTTCAGAAAGCGGATCTTGTTCTACCACGAGAAGCGCTGCGCATCGTGGGCCGCACCAAAAGACGCTCCTTTTTCTCCCTGTTTTGGTCTTTTGTGTTTGGTTTTATCTTGGCATTTGGATCACACAGTTCTCTCTCTGGTGGGTCGAATGTATACATAGTTTGCTCTTTTGTCATCTCCGATCCCAATCGTGTAATTCTCTCTCAAAATGCCAAAAGATTAAGCTTTACTTTTTTCCATGAACAGAGTGGTAGGTTGATTTCAACGGAGGAACTTGTTTTGTTATGGAGCCAAACTAAGTCTCTGACTTATAATTTTCAAAAAAAATTGATAACTAATTGTTATTTTAGATTTTAGTTGTCCCATATATAGTAGAGGTTTGGATCCAACTCGGGTCCAACATTTAAGTCTATCCTAATTTTATTATAGGATCGATACTCGTTAAAATTATATGGGAGACATACTTGATGAGAGTATGTTTGATACTTAATTTAATAATATTAATAAATTTGAAATACAGAAAACATAGATCGATATTTTAGATACGTCGTAAGCTAAACAACCAATTTATAGCGAGCTCAAATAGCCACTAATAATTATTTGACATGCATCATCATTGGGTTTTTCATATGTCACTTATTACGTTTCGAATTATTGTTTCGTTACTACGATGCTCACGAAACTATATGACATATTTTTGCATGAAACTATTCCTTCATCAAAACTGTAAAAAGCTTAGCTTGAGATTGATTCTGTAACATCTAAACCAACACATCAATCATCATCCCTATAAAATTTAAAATTAACACATAATTTTAAGAAATTTGTGTGTCTCTGAGAACGGGCAGCCAAAATTTAACATTCTATAATCATTTTTATATTAATTTACTTGATAGTCTAACAACAAAACATAAATCTTATCATGTACCAACATTCTTACATTAGCATTCCTTGTAAATTTTCTTTAGTAAAAGGTCATATTATAGAATCCTACATTGTAAAATGAAGTGTTTGCCGTATCTCTGTCACACCAACTGGCGGAAGGCCAAGCCGCACTGTCGTGGACTATGACATGGGGATGGTTACCCACTCGAGACTTGCAACCATTTCATTTAGTTCCTCTATCTCTTGCATTGCTACGGTGATGCTGTGAGTTCCGTAACGTCGCCCGCGGCTGTATGATTGTATCTTTTTATCTTCCGACACAAATGTACTTATGCTCTCACCGACCATTGACGGGCCCCATCGCATCAACGGTTAAGATCAGCTTTCTGAAGGCCATCAACGGTTTGAGAGATCCTACACTTGATTCTCTTATCGTGAAATGAACGGCCTTCGTCGCTCCACGTTTGTCTCTCTCAATGGATATTTAGACCAATGATCCAAGGGACGCAAACCGTCAACGCTCCCTGCTCTCTGCTCTCGCCTTCTTCCATGTTCTCCTGTCTCCCATAGACACACCGGCGCGGTGTGGGAGGGAAGAATCCATCGCAAGGGAAGACGACTCGATCGATAGAGTTGGAGGGCTTGGAGGGATCGTCTTTTCTCCCCAAATTTTGGATTCAAGGAAGAAGACCTTCTTCTCCGGTTCTCGATTCCGTGAAGAGTTGTTTTTGCTTGCGGAAGTCTCTCATCTTAAGAAACTTCGCGATAATCTGTAATACACAAGAAAGAAGCACTGTTTTTAGCTTACTATACTCTGTTGTGCAGTCTCCACGAATCCGGCACTTCTTTGATCTTATCCTCCGCTGTGCTTTCATCACCGAGATTGGTTTAAACTGAAGGGAAGAGGACCTTTCTGATCGTTGCATGGCGGACTCAGACAACGAATCGGGCGGACAGATCAACAGCAAAGCAGGGTCGTCGGCGGCAGCCCGGGAGCAGGAACGCTTGCTGCCGATCGCCAACGTGAGCCGAATCATGAAGAAGGCGCTCCCGGCGAACGCCAAGATCTCCAAGGACGCCAAGGAGACGGTGCAGGAGTGCGTGTCCGAGTTCATCAGCTTCGTCACCGGCGAGGCCTCCGACAAGTGCCAGCGAGAGAAGCGCAAGACCATCAACGGCGACGACCTTCTCTGGGCCATGACCACCCTCGGCTTCGAGGACTACGTCGAGCCCCTCAAGGTCTACCTGCAGAGGTTCCGCGAGATGGAAGGCGAGAAGGCTGGGGGCGCCGCTTCATCTCAGTCGCAGCACAAGGACGGCAGCGGCGGAGGAAGCGGCGGCAATGGGGGCGGTGGCAGCATATACGGCAGCGGAATGATGATAAGGGGCCAGCAGATGTACGGCTCGGGGACACCATCGGTCCTGCAGCCATATCAGCATCGTGGATGACTGTGGGAGCAAAGAACAGCCTGAGTGGCGGTGGCAATGGTGGAAGTTCTCCTTCTAATGGTATGACGTTTGATGACAAGGCTCAGTCGATTACCAGTATCTCCTTGATGTATGATTGTACTGTTGTATTGATCTACGTTGCTCAAAGTAAAGTATAAACCTTTACTGCTCAATAATCCATCGAAGAAGGCATAGTCGAAGTTGAGGCAACACAGAATTATATTGTTTGAGTTCTTCCAAGTACTGTGTCTATTGTCTGCCAGTCTGCAGTTCCTTGCTTTATCGAGAACTACATTGGTGTATCATCTTCTTTAGAGGTCTCTCAAGTTTCTTTACTCTCTAACTCAAGAATTCTGTAACCTCTGGGGGATACATATTCAATGCTTTGTTGCTCAGCGATTGTGGCCTTTCCCTGTCATCAAATAAAAAGAACTCGCGAATTCTGAGGGCAGTGGCAACGGTACTTGCTGCTCTCTGGGTGGAATATTTCCCAGTGCTGGCAGATTTCATGGAACAAAGGCCTAAACTTAACCGAGTAAAACTTTGCCCCTTGCTTTCAAAGTGGCAGATTTCATGCACACATCGGATTCCCACCGGCACGCAATTGGGTGCCCACTGGCTATTGCATCGGGGAAATAATATGATGCAGTTGGAAAAAGAATTTTGTTCAAAGAATTAGATGAAGTGTTAACCTTTGCTGCCTCTCATAAATCTAACCTTCTTCCTCATCGTCCCCTGTGGATAATAATCTAGCGGTAAACTTGGAACAAGTGGGCACCATTTGGTTGGTTAAAGCAGTTGATCGCTTGCGAGGGACTTCCCCGCGGTTTGAATTATCCCAACACATACTTTCAGTCTTAAATGTTTGTAAGTTCGTTAGCTCAATAATATGGAGGCAGAATCCTCTGTTTTATGATCTATCTATCTATCTATCTATCTATCGTAAAATGAAGAATGATTCCGTGCAGATGATTGATGATATATTGCACGTATATGAACAAAGTCTCGATCAAGGTTCCAATCTTATTCAAGGCAAATTGAAGATAGGATATATCCAGCTCACATGCCTCTTATTGAAGGTTCAATCTTCCTAGCTTCCATGCCAAAAACTTGCCTGGATGAATGCTCGGGTATAATATTGTCCACGAAGCAGAGCAAATGCCTCGCTTTCTCATTAATATCGAGCAACATGGCAGCGACATCAGACCGGCGCACGGCCCATCATGTTCCCCACCAAATCTACCCCACAGGCAACTTGAACATATTAACGAGCAGAAGGTGTAGGGTTCTTGATCTGAGCACAACGTATCAGTCTCATTCTTTTTAGTACGTAGCTGCAGATGTGAAGGAATTCACCTCTGCTGGCTTCTCCAAAGCCTTAATCCCATACTGACTCCACATAAACCCACTGTTGAGATACAACATCAACGAGTGTTTTGCTTTTAATCGTAAAAATTATATATTTAGTTAAATTTAAATACTTAAGTTTTTATTTATAATTTTTATTTAAAATTTTTATAAAAATTTTTCTGTCTCATCTCGTATCATTAATATTAATTATTTTATTTCTTTTGATTATCGTATCATCTAAAGTCTAAACAACGTCTTTTCTCTTTAGTATATTCTTATAGTATCTTAAATAATTTTATCTTCTATTATCAAAGTAATACGAAGTTGTTGAGGAATAAAAATATTTTCTTTCCTAATGACTTTATTATATGTTGAATTACTACCCTGATCCTTTGTATTTGGATTAACTTTACTCGAGTGCCTATTTGATAGGTTATTTTCGGATGATCTCTTTAACCCATAGTTTGAAATCAAAGGTGACTTTAGATGGCTCATGTGCCCTTAACCCACTCGGCTCTCCGATTCAAAATATGTATCATCAATCAATCCAATTAATAATTTAAATGGGGTGGCCAACAATTAACTAATCCGGTGTTGCCCAACTTATAAAATGTTTCATCCGTAAATAAAGCCTTTCAGCCGTCGCCTAAGGAAGTATTACGCCCTCGGCTACGCGACTCCACATGTTCATTCGTATCTCCCTCTCCCAAGGGAGGCCGCCCGCAGATGCATAGTTAGCTTCATCTCCAGCTTCTTCCAATGGCATGGAGGCGAAGGCGAAGGAAGCTCTAAATCTATGTTCTCCATCCCTCATGCTCTTCCCTAAATTTAAACTACTCATCTCGACGACAACCCTAGCCGCCACCGCCGCTGAGGTACGCCCCTTCCATCATCTCCTCCCTTCCATCAAAGCCTACTACTCCTCCTCCTCGTCTTCCCCCGTTGATCTTCCCCCTTTCGACGCCCTCCTCTCCGGTATCCTCGACTCTGATCCCGCCGCCTTCACCCGTGGCTTTCGTGCTCCGGACTCCATCAAGCCTCTCCTCTCCGAGCCTCACCTATTCCTCGCTGCCCTGCGCTCAGTCCGACGCCGCCCTCGCCTCGCCCTCCGCTTCTTCCGCTGGGCCGAGAGCCAGCCCGGCTTCCCCTGCTCGGAGGCTGCCTTCTGCGCCGTCCTCCAGATACTCGCTGAGGGCGGCCTCATGCGTGCCGCCTACTCCGTCGCCCAGCGTGTGCTTCACCTCCGTCTCCACGGCATCGTTGACCTCCTTATCGACGGACACGCTGGTCCCGAGGCCACGGCCCCCCTCCTGGATCTGCTTCTCTGGCTGTACACCAAGTGTTCGATGGTGGAGCTCGCCGTGTCCACCTTCTACAAGATGGTAGCCCACGGGTTCCTGCCGGACGTCAAGAACTGCAACAGGATTCTGAGGATCTTGAGGGACACGGCCCAGTGGACGGAGGTGCGCGCCATCTACAAACATATGATTAAAGTCGGCGTCCAGCCTACCATTGTAACTTTCAATACGATGCTCGATTCCTTTTGCAAGGAAGGAAAGGCGGAAGAGGCTCTCAAGATTTTGGGCGAGATGGAAGATCAGGACGCTGGGTGCTTACCCAATGATATTACCTATAATGTCATCATCAACGGCCTGTCAAAGAAGGGGGAATTGGACAAGGCAGAGAAGTTGCTTGACAAAATGAGGTGCTCCCGAAAGGCCTCATCTTTTACTTACAATCCTTTGATTAGTGGGTTATTCAGCAAAGGTTTTGTCGACGAGGCACTGGGTTTCAGGGATGAGATGGTGGGGTTCGGAGTGATGCCAACAGTGGTGACTTACAATGCTTTAATCTATGGGTTGTGTAGGAGTGGACGGATGGAAGAGGCCCAGGAGAAGTTTGTCGAAATGGGTAAGATGAATCTGGCACAAGATGTAGTATCTTACAACTCTTTAATTTATGGGTATTGCAGATTAGGGAATGTAAAAGAGGCTCTATGCTTGTTTAATCATCTGAGAGATGCACATATAGCTCCTAATATTAGAACTTACAACATTCTTATAGATGGTCATTGTAGATTGGGAGCCCTGGATGGGGCTCAGAAGTTTAAGGAGGAGATGATTTGTTCGGGGTTTCTGCCCGATGTTTATACGTATACCATTCTGGTAAATGGGTCTTGCAAGATGGGAAATCTTGCCATGGCAAAAGGATTTTTTGATGAGATGTTACAAAAAGGTCTCGAGCCAGATTGCCATGCGTACACAACAAGAATAGTTGGAGAATTGAAGTTAGGGGATACTTCTAAGGCTTTTCAATTGCGGGAAGAGATGAAAGCAAAAGGCATCACTCCTAATATAGTTACCTACAATGTTCTGATAGATGGGCTATGCAAGATGGGAAATCTGAAAGAGGCATATGGTTTGTGGCAAAAGATGGTACATGATGGATTTCATCCAAATTGTGTAACCTATACTTGCTTAATTAATGCACATTGCGAGAAGGGTCATATGAGAGAAGCAAAAAATCTGTTTGATAGCATGCTTAGTAATAATTTATCGCCGACAGTCGTCACCTACACTGTTCTCATTCATGCACATGCAAATAAAGGAAATTTGGAGGCTGCATATGGCTACTTCTCCAAGATGCTGGAGGAGAATGTCTTGCCTAACGAAATAACTTATAATGCCCTCATAAATGGGCTCTGTAGAAAGCACAAGGTTGAATTGGCTTATGAGCTCTTCGACAAGATGCAAGGAAATGGTTTGTCCCCAAATAAGTATACATATACTTTACTCATAAATGAAAATTGCAATTTGGGTAACTGGAAAGAAGCACTGAGGTTGTATGCTGAAATGCATGAGAAAGAAATTATTCCTGATTTTTGCACTCAGAATGTTTTGTTTAAAGGTTTTGGTGAAGACTTCAAGCATCATGCAGTGAAATTTTTAGAAACTGATGTTCTTTGCAGTTAATTGATGATTCAAATGCCATAGTTATACATGGTCAGGGGCAGACAAATAAGAATTTGTGTGTTGACATTTGTATCACAATTGTATTTTTTTTCCTCTGGCAGCAGTGATAGCAGATATTCAGCATGTCTGATGATACGTCCACAGGCATGTAGCTGTCCAAGTGTCCAGAGTGACTTCCAAAGACAGCAAATAATCTAGCACTGGCAAACTCCAGTCCTTTGCTGTGTTAAGTCAGTCATGATGATGTATTCCATTAAAGCATGATGCTAATCTGTATGACTGATGGTTCATTCACATAAAGGAGGCCACACCCAGTAAACAACCAGACAATTTGCAGTGTTGGTGGACTTGAGTCTAAAATATGCAGTTTTTTCTTTTAAATTTGTATGAGATGAATAATCATTTTTTTATCCTCTCAAGGGATGATATCACAAAGTTGCAGCAGGTAAGGTGACATGATAATTTTGTAAATTCAAACTATTCTTTGTAACACAATAGTACATCAAGCTTTGGTCTTTCATTTGTCTCCATATACAGCAATTATTTAATCACCATATCTATTTTAACGGCTGTCATTGGATAATTAAACCAAAACAGTATTGTTGGGCTAAAGTTATTCTATTGTTAAAAGTTTTTCTCTCATTGTGTTCCAGCTGCCTGATTTGTGGTTTTGACCTAGTAAAATTGAGGTAAAATTTTTGTTCTAAATGATTTATATAATTTTTTATGGCATCAAATATTGTTTATTTTGCCTCCTATCATTCAAGTTTATGTAAGCTGATGGATGGCTTTTGTAATTTCAATGATGAGATTGCAGGTGTATGTAAAGCTGCAAACAAGGGCACAAAAAAGAAGGATATAAAAATCTTCAGTCACAAGATACAGAAGTTACTTAGGGAGATGCCCTTGGTTGATGAGGTTAGTTCTCATTGTTAGGCTTGTCGGCTTCCTTTTATTTGAAGGTTGATGCACAAACTGAACTTTAAAACAAACAACAAACTGAACTTCAATGCTTCATCGAATACAGTATATGCCAAGTATCATGACATGAGCTGAAATATCAAGCCATTCATGTAGCTAGTTTGTGAAAGCTGATTAAGTGCACATTGAATTGAAACTATTATGAATCCATATTATCATAATCATGGCATTTTAGTCAAACAGTGTAATCTGGAAATTGCTTATTTGTTGCTATAAATCTAGTGTGTAGACTAGCTGATAGTTTTTTCTTTCTCGTTGTTCTATATATACACTTCCTGAAACCCAAGTTCTGAAATCCTAGCTTCTAGATCATGGGGTACGCACAAAAGAAGAACCAGATAGATGCAAAGCAGATGTCGGGCAATAAATATTTACTCATTCGTGGATCCATTTCATCTATGCTTCGTTGGCAGTCCTAATTTTCTATCATGATGAAGGGATGTATCATGACTTTGCCATAGGTTTTTAAATGTGAATTCTTCAAATTAATCTGCATTACTCTGTATCTTTGTGCTTTTTAGCACTGAATTAAAACGTGTAACTATAATATGAGTTTTTATTTTGTAAGCTTGGTTATTCGAAGACAATCTTGGTGGACTTTTGTTTATTTTAACTTACAACCATGAAAGCAAAAGTAAAAAAAGACTATGCAAGAATTGCTTGCATCTAATAATGAAAGGAGTTGGTGTCGGTGTACTGTACTTTTGATGGTGAAGTATGTTGCTTCACCACTCAATTGCCGATTGTCAGTTAAATTTTCTGTTAGTGACAGGTATTAAAATTTAATAATGTTTACATGGAGTAATTAATAATGGGAAAATTTTGTGTGTATGGTTTCATGTCTCTCCGATCCTTTTTATGGGTTGTTTTCCTCGAGGGTGTATAATATTTGGAGTATTCAAAGGGCTCCTTTTTTGTCTCTCGATGGAGAAAATATTTGAAATGGAATTTTATTACTTGGTGTACAGTTGGATGGGTTCTGCAGTATATATGAAATGAGAATTTTAACCTTAATGATGCGTTAAGGTGCATACTGCATGTAAAGAGAATTGAGCACACATCTTATCCATCTGTGACTGGATATATGAAGATTTCAGTTAATCAGAAGCACAAATTTATAGATCAGCCAAATATATGTTTTCAGTAGTATTTTTAATTAGTTTCATCGAAAGTTGATAAGATTAAAATTAACTTATAAGGATCTGATTTGTATTATTATTAATTTCAATTGAAACATTTTAGTCAGTGGTATAGGCTAACGAAGTTGTGAAGAAATAAATATCCACTCTCACATATTCATCATCTAATTTTAATGAGGAGATTACTCTTAACGACAGACTATAATTTCAGCTCATTTTTCCAGCAAGTAAGCGAACTGTAGATAATGATGAACGGAAAAAATAGATATTAAATTTTAAACATTTGTGAATATATTTCAGCTCATTTGTGAAAATATATTTTCTAGCAGTTCTTTAACATTCAAGTATCACACACTGATAAAGTTTAAAAAAAAATCTAAATATATTTATCCTTGTTATTATACATATAAACATAGTATTAGTGGATGTTGGGATAGTTTAGTTATAATCAATAATATAGATTAGGGTTCTATAACTATTTAGAGACCTGCTGATGAATCCACAACCATAGTTTGACTAGCCCCATGAGAATTTTTATAGTTAAATCAAATTTGGGTTAGTAGCATTAAACCCAACATTGGACTGTCAACTTGTCCTTATAATAGTATTTTTCAATTTGTTTTCCCCTTTTCACCATATTAATCCTTTTTCTTGGGAAGACTCTTCCTCTCCTGTCCTTTGTAAAGGCTACAGATTCATGAGGGTACAAAAGCTTCAACCATTTATAGATACAATATACATGTTTACTAACCAAGCACCAGAGACAAGACAAAACATGTTTGCTAATACTGTTTCAACCAACCAAAAACAAAATAGAAGAGCAAATACATCCACCAACATGCATGCATGGATCTCTCATTTGTGATACTAACGCAGACCCTTTCTTTCCTACATCCATCACGGCGTCTGAGGTTTCTTGGGGCTTCCGTTATGGTGTAACGGGTCCGGTCCCGAAGGGACCCTCATCAACTCCGGCTCCGGTGGTTCCGCAGCCAACCCTATCTCCGGCGGCCGCCTGTATCCCTGCTTGAGTTCCTCCTTCCACGCCCCGTGCACCTGTGTACATGGCAAAAGCGGAAGAAACAAGACGTGAGATATAATTAATAGGAAAACCTACTCCTAACGAAGCAAAATTTTTAGCAGACTAACGAATTGTTTCAAGAGATCAACCTTTCTTCCATTCTCAGGTGGAGCAGTCTCCGGATTCCAACAGCTGCCAAGCTCGATTTGGCAACCTGCATAATGAATGAACATTGAGTCAAAGCACGTATATACTAGAAAGGGTTAAAGGGACGAACCTAGACGCCCATCCGCCACAAAGACGGCCAAGATCAACAGAAAGCACCAAAATAATAGACCAAACAGACCCATTATCTCCTTCGTGACAGTCTTAACTGGTGGCCGGTGCAGTTTCTCTTTGGTCCGCGGCTGCTGTATTTATAGCATGGAAAGTAGAGCACCTCAACCTGAGGTTTTTATAAACTAAGCTCGGCCTTCGTTCTCCTCTCAGACAGGAAGATCTGTCGGAGATCCAATTCATCGAAGAGGTTTTAAGACAAGACGGATTGCAGTTGTATCACCGGCGGCGCAACAGAATCATATATGATGCATGTACGCACGCTGTGCCTGACAAAGCTCAACCTTCTCTCCTCCCGCCGACTTCAACTGGCACGTGCCGACACGACTCTCTCCCAGTATCTTCGCCTCCGTTCGTGTCCCTCTCCCTTCCCCTCCTGACGTCATCCGGATCTCGTCGCCATAATTGACATTAGCCTCCATTCCGAAATGCATTTTTACGTGCCATTTCTCGTTTCTTTTATTGTTATTTTTACTTTAAATATAAAATCAGTTTAATTTTTGACCCTGCACACATAAACATAGAATGCATGAAACAACAGTGTGACATTAAGATGCGACGACAGGAACGGAAACAAAAATCAAAAGTTAACGTAAGCGTGAGAGGCCATTTTGATCACCATCTCCTCGGCTGATTCGATTCTTTTCGAAGATACAGACGATGGTGGTCAATTGTGTAAGAATAAAGTGTTCATCTCACGGTCCTCGGCACGGCCGGACGAGTTAGAGATGGCCGCCATTAACGACGTATTCGTGGCGTCGTACTACTACAACCCTAGCACAAAAAAGAGGGCCATGGAGTACGTAAGCTGCTTATCATTTAGCCCGTTTCGGATCAGACGGCTCTCGTGATGTGGACCCACTGTATCATCCTACCGTCCACGATGCTTCTATTGCTTTTGTAGGATTAGGTTGCTTACTGCACGAGTCTGTGTCGCTGCATGCAGCGACTACGTACTATCCTGTCAGCTTTGACAGGTGTATTGTGCTGGTTGTGTGGTCGTAGGTGTCTTCAAATCGGTTCATTGTTACGATTAAATCGAATCGAATCAGTTTTCGATTTGATTTAATTTAATTAAAATAAGTTTAAATTAGAATCTGATTCGTTTAATCGATTAATTGATATATATATATATATATATATATATATATATATATATAACACCAAAAAAGACGAATATTTCTTTCTTTCTCATAGACCATACGCACATCATTCACTCGTTCCGTTGCAACCAGGAGGAGAAGAACCTTAATATAGCATTGAACGAGAACGGTTTACAATCTACCCCCCTTAGTGCAGGCGAGACCACGAATTTTATGGCTGGCTAGCTGCATGTACTTTGCTAAGAACCGGTAGTTAAAATAGCTAAATAAAGTCAACATTATTGTAACAATTGCCAAGAAAAGCTCTTTTGACACGTCTTGTACGTTAGGACGACGTCAAGAAACTTTCTTTATCCATTAATTCTCCCCTTATATAAGTAAACACGCCCTCTCCGTCCTCTCAACGGCAGATCGCCAGCTACTTTGGGGAGCTCCGGCCCCAAAGAATCTTCATAGGTTTCCTCCTTTCACTACGTCCACAAGCCAAAGTTCATGCACACTCTTGTCTAAGATTAGCAAAACAAACGAGGATCGTAAGAGATGTCGAATAAGGCCGTCTTGGGTGCTCTCTCAGCGGTCCTCCTTGTGGCCGCGGTGATAGGTACGGTAGCCACCGTCGCAAGCTCCTACCATAAGGCGGCGAGTGATGATTCCCTTGCCGCCTCCTCCAAGTCCGTGACGGCCATCTGCGCCTCCACTGACTACACTGACGTGTGCGAACGGACCCTCAGTTCTGCCATCAATGGCTCTGCCTCTCCCAAGGAGATCATCCAAGCATCCTTCATGGCAGCCATCAAAGAAATCGAAGCTGCCTCCCACCTGTCCAAGAACGTGAGTTTGAGCGCCACTGACTCGATGAACAAGGATGGGTTCGACATTTGTCGTCGACTCTTCGAGGATGCTAATGAGGAGCTACAAGCTGCCTTCTCGGAGACTCATGACCTTGACGGTTTGGCAAGAAGGACCGATGACATCAAGTGCTGGCTTTCAGCCGTCATCTCCTACCAGCAGACCTGCCTCGATGGCATCACTCAACCCGACCTACACTCGACCATGAAGGACGGCCTTGTCACGGCCTCTCAGGTCACCAGCAATGCCATTGCCATCGTCGATGGGCTCAGTTCATTATTCAAGAACTTCCAAGTTCCCATCAACGTGACCAATATCGCCAAACGCCGTCTACTGTCTCAGGGGAGCGATGCCAAGGGTTATCCCACGTGGTTCTCGGCCCATGACAGGAAGCTCTTGGCTGCCAGTGCGAGAGGTGAGTTGAAGCCTAACATGGTGGTGGCTCAGGATGGGAGTGGAGACTATAAGACTATCAACGCTGCCCTCAATGCCATGCCCAAGAAGTATTCAGGCCGCTATGTGATCTACGTGAAGGCCGGGATCTACAAGGAGAATGTCCTCGTCACCAAGGACAAGGTGAACGTGTTCATGTATGGTGATGGACCAAGGAAGACAATCGTGACTGGCAGCAAGAACAACGTCGATGGCGTTCAAACCATGAATACTGCGACCTTCGGTCTGACCTTCTTTGCTTTCATAAATCCTATATTATGCTACGTTTCACATCTACTCACTTACCATCTGACATATCAGTTGTGACCTAAGTTAGATATAGCAAACATATTACTGCAATCAATCTATATAACACTTACTACACCAAACTAAATCTTGATAGTAGAGACAATGAAATATCGAGAGTGAAGCAAAACATATGCATGTCTGATCTAAAGTTTTATGCAATTGGCATTTTCCAGCTGCCGAAGGGCAGGGCTTTATTGGAAAGTCAATGGGGTTCAGCAACACCGCAGGACCAGAGAAGCACCAAGCCGTGGCGCTTCGTGTGAAAGGGGACATGTCAGCCTTCTTCAACTGTCGTATGGATGCGTTCCAGGATACTCTCTACGTGCAGGCCCATCGGCAGTTCTACCGCCACTGTGTGGTATCGGGGACTGTTGACTTCATCTTCGGTGACTCCTCCACCATTCTTCAAAACTGCCTCATCGTGGTGCGGCGCCCCATGGACAATCAACAGAACACGGTGACAGCACACGGACGAGAGGAGGAGAAGGAAGAGACCGCACTTGTGATCCAAAACTGCCGCATCGTCCCGGACAAGCGCTTGTTCCCTGATAGGTTGAAGATCCCCAGCTACCTTGGTCGGCCTTGGAAGGCACACTCGAGGACCATCATCATGGAATCCACCATCGGCGACTTGATCAAACCGGAGGGATGGTTGCCATGGGATGGCGACCAGTTTTTGAACACACTGTATTATGCCGAGTATGGCAACCGTGGGCCCGGTGCCGGGACCAGCGGCAGGGTGAATTGGCCTGGGTTTCATGTCATCAACAGGCAGACGGCCCAAGCGTACACAGTGAATTCCCTAATCCAAGGTCACCGGTGGATCAAGTATTCGGGCATACCCTATCTTGGTGGGTTTAAAAATTGATGTAATTCCTATCTCGTATGCGTACACCCAATATTGAGATATAAGATGTAAGAGAAGTGTGGAGATGATGATGAAAATAATAAAGCGAAAGACGGAGATTGAGAGACGCGATGTTACTATGAAAGATTTCTTCCTTAATTTCATTATTGATACACTCTCTCAATTAAATATTTCGTTGCGTTGGTGTTTTGAGGATCAACAAATTTTTTTGATAAATCTGTTGCGATAGCTCTTACCATTCAATTAGTTATATTATCGACTAATTTTTTCGATATGTTCATCAATATCTTACATGGCGATCAATCCTTTGGATTGATGTTTAATTCTTTGGCTTGATATCTTATTCTCAGACTTATTAAACACATTTAATCAGATATTAATTTTTAAATTTCATCAAATGATTTTATTCATTAAAATACCATACTCAACATGGAAAATTGTACTATGTGTTCCTTTCTATTTCTTGCTTACTTGCTCCTAATTACTTTGAATACTTGCTTCCTTTGTTAAATTTTTTAAGGATGGTCAAATTTGCACCATAACACTAATTCAATTTTTTATGTCTGTAAGATCCTATCAATTTTTTTATGAACCGAGGAGCATCTCAAATATAAGATCTATTCCTCAGTCTCGTATATATAAAAAGTATAATCATGAAAGTGGATAGACTTGAAGAAAGAGATTTTATGAGTAAATGTAAGTTCAAAGTGCTATTATGGATTGTACCTCTCTTCTCTTATGTTTTTGCTTATTTATATATTTACTTAACCTTATTTTATTATTACTCTCACGTTCTTACAAAGTTTAGAAAAATATTTTTCAATATACTTGTACTAAATCAAGATTCTCTCAATTAACTGAATATCTAAAAAGAATTAATAGTATTTTAGAGGGTCATGTAATATATGTTCACTCATGTTTAATGAGACGAATTTCAAAAACTAATTAAACACATATATGCATGAAATAATTTTTAAAAAATTATGAATGTTTTATTTTATTTTTTAGAAAGAAATGAGTTTAAAATGAAATCAAACGAGTCCATTCACAAAAGCTTATGAATGTTAATAATATATTAGAATTAGTTGTGAAAGTTTATCTAATATTGAATTAGTGCATAAAGTTCTTAACTTACTTCTAAATAATTGGGATAAATGGGTGTTGTTGCCTTGATATCGTTGATCGAGAATCGGCACGACTTGATTTTGTCCCAAAGATGCAAGTTTATCCGAATGGCCCACGTGACGATTGTGTGGGGGGACCCAAGCTAGGGAAGATCAGGTTGAAGCGATCCCGAGGTACTACTTGTATGTCCAAGGTGGATCCCAAGTTGAGACCAAGTAGTCCGGACCTCCTTGAAGTTTTGGAAATGAGTCGAGGTATACCTTATCTCCGTTGGAAATTCTTCATAAACAATCAGGTTTTAGGGGAGTACCTGACTTGACCCCTATGATGGTAAAGTCAATATGAGTGGGAGTATGAATAATATAAATCTTGTGTCTAGTCCCCTCTTTTGTCCTTAGGGATTGGCATTCATATTTGGGCAACCGATGGAGAGAGATTGACGTCTGATAAGGACGGGCCCATACACCCTCCTAGGGCTCATTTACTCGGATGGCAAGATGGTACGATCTCCTGTGACGTGTCATTAGTGAAGAACAACTACGGGGGCATTGCTTGTCAACGCTAGCAATCGCTTGGGACATGCGGAAGGCAATCGACTACATCAGCCAATCGAGAAAGGAGCATACAAGCCTTGATGCCATGGAGTTATTGCTCCTGGCAACTAGCCTGTACCCCAAAATCGTGGCATGACAAGGTAGAGGGTTGCTGCCAATGGCTCGATCATGGCAGGCAGAGGGCTTCACCATAGCGAGCCAAGTGCTCCCTCATAACATGAGTCAAGGGCTATACTAGCCAAAGCAGCACATATATCTCAAAGCAGTATAAAATGACATAAACCATAGGGTCGAGAGGATGGCTCCAGAATAAACAAACCACCCACTAGAAATATCAATAAATACCAACAAGCACAGGAGGAGCCGACTCCCTACAAAAGGTATAAAAATCACCCCTAGGTAGATGCTAGGGGATGGGATTCACTATCCACAAAGACTGAATTAAGCTTCAGATGGATCAAGTTAGAACTCCCATCTCCGACATTGACCTGTTGTGTAAGCACTCAGGAACAGAAGCCCCTTGCAAATCCACCATAAAACACCCTAGAAGATGGGTGACCATAATTCTTCATCCCTTCTCCGTGAAGCCTTTCTTCTAAGTAATCACACGGATGACCTTACACTATCAGGATCGAACCAAGCTGTGCCCCTTCCCAAGCCATGACATAAAAAACTATAATATTTTTGGCAATAGAAGAAGGGCTCGATATCGCAAGAACGTCCACTAGTAAACAACCTCAATGAGCACCCTTTGGAGGTGCCTGCTACCCATTCTACCTTTTTGCCTCAAAGGCCAATCATTTGCTCCTCTGCAGATCAATGGGAACACCACCACCCAGATCTCTACGAGCTATTGGTGTTCATTCAATGACCCTGGGCTCTTACCTCTTGGGATTGACATAAGATAAATGGTGGTTCCCGCAGAGACATTCCTTACCCTCACGTATCAGTGTAGGCACTGGTAGGGATTATGCAGATTATCTCACCCTATATACCACAACTCATTTAAGAAGTTGCCCCTCCCTTATCCTCATCACTTGTATCTCAACTAGCCTTTGCTCTCCCGAGGCACGACACTTCTCCAGTTGGCCCATCGCCTATGGCTCCTGACATTGATCATCCAATCGAGGAACAACCAGGAAACCTAAGACCAACATCAAGGCATGACACTCGACATACCATTCCTGCCTTTCCCAAAGCAGATACAATGTCATTTGACTTAGTGGAGGACTCATTGTAGGCTCAAGTGTGGAGGATGAATCGACACCTAGATGAGGTCCAGAAGGAAGTATATAAAACCTACTAGGATTATGGGGACGGTATGATAAGAGGGTCCCCCTTCACCCAAGAAATTCAAGACAAACCTATCTTGCTCCACTTCTGCCTCTTGACACTGGAGGCCTATGATGGTGGTGTTGATCCGACAGAATATGTCATTGCCTTCTGACAGAATATGTCATTACCTTGGATGTTTTTCCACTATGGCTTATGCATAGGCTTTTCTTCCGACTATATTGTCACCACCAAATGTTGGTTTGCCAATAATCACATCAATCTGTTTCTCGATGGGGCCATGAGGGTGAGGAGAGGGCTCTTAGTCCTTTGAAGGTATCGCTCGAGGTGTCCTCTATGGATAAGGTCCTTGATTTAGTATTTCAGATCTCGATATTCTTTGGTGTCATGGCCATAGTCTCGATGGTACCTGCAATATCTTATTTTATCTTTGAACTCAAACGAGGTCTTCAATGGTCTAGGCTCCCTTAAGAGCCCCTTTTCCTTGATTTGGAGAAAGATTTATATTCTTGATGAATTGAGAGGTGGTGGTGGTGGCGGCCTTGGGAGTGGAGGCTCCGGCCTGTTGAATTTCTTCTTGGATAGTCCTAGGGATGAATCTCAGGGCTATTCTGCACAGGGCCTTTTGTTTGTCTCCTCGCGCCTCACTGCCAACAATGTTTCGGTGGTAATGAACTAATGAGCCCTCTGGAACATCTCAAAGACTGTCACTGGGGCATTCGACTAATGACTAAAAGAATCTTGTGGGTAAGTCTAAATGTGCATGGAATTGCTTAATAAGTGAGCATATAAGTAGTTCTCATGCGATCTGAGAGGCTTTGTATTGTCGGGGCCAACTGTCTATTACATAAGAAAAGTAAGTCCTCCCTGAAAGAAGGGAAAGCACTATAATTTTTGGAGAATCCGGCTAGCCAATAGAAAGCTAGTAGGGGCTTTAAGCGAGCATTTCGTAGAGAGAGAGAGAGAGAGAGAGAGAGAGAGAGAGAGAGAGAGAGAGACTCATTCTCCTTCTGCCTTAGCCTGAGGAGTGTCACTATAGATGGCTTGGGTCATACATTGACCAAGAAGTGTAACTCGAATTCCTTAGCGAGTTGGTCAAAAGATGTGATTGAAAATAGCTGTAGCCGATTGTACTACACCCGACCCGGTCCTCCAAGGGTGGTGGGAAACGCTCGGCACATTAGAGCGTTGGATGACTCGGGACATTAAAGGGATGACTCGGAAGTCACTTTCGAAATCACTAAAGCTCGTGTAAAGAGAATTATGGTGGATACAGGAAGTTTCGTTAATATCTTATACTTTGACGCTTTCCAAAAGCTCAGTTTAGTAGAGAAGGACCTCACCCCGATGACCTTGGCTCTTACTAGGTTCACAAGGGATTCCATCTCTCCCGTTGGGACCACAACCTTGCCCATCACCATCGGCGAGGAACCAAGATCCAAGACTATGATGATCACATTTATGGTGGACAACCTTCCTTTAGCATAATGGACCCTCGAGATATGGCAAAGGCACCACCTCGCCCTAAACTAATGGAGCGAGTGCTATAGGTCCCCCTTGATAAAAGTCAATCGGACATAGTCATAAAATTTGGGTTTGCTCTTTTGAAAAAGGACTAGGTTCAACTTATTGATTTCCTTGTAAAAAATGCCGATGTATTTGCTTGGTCCCCAAAGGACATGTCAGGAATCGACCCAAGGGTCACACAACATCAATTGAATATTCTTCCTGAAGCACGATCCGTGAAGCAAAAGTTGCAAAAGTTCTCTCTCAATTGGAAATAAGCCATAAGTAATGAGGTAGACCAACTACTAAAAGTAGGATATACAATAGAGGTAAAATACCCTCAATGATTGTCCAATGTAGTATTGGTCAAGAAATCTATTGGGAAACTTAGGCCAGCATTATATGCATAGTGGAAGAATAGAAAACAAAATCTCAAAGTTTTCGTAGAAAAAGTTTTTCATCGTCATGCAAAGATTAGTGCGCAAAAACCTGTAAAACTAAAAATTGCACATATGTGAAAGATGTATTACCTGAGGAGATCATATATCCCTGAAAATGTATATATTTGTGGGAGAGGATGAATGAGATCAACTATCCTCCTATCTAGCGGTGATCCACATGATAGATGTGGTGAAGACGCTACTCAAATCACTACATAATCCTCCCCTCTATGTGCACCACATGATAAAGAAGGTCTACCCTTCTTGCAGTCCACACACCCCTTAATTGGGGCTGTCGGCTGAGGAGGAGAGGGAGAGAGGAGTACAGAAAGTGGTAGCCAAAAGGAGTCTACCCTATGCCCCTTTGGTTCCAGAGGTTATTGTCAATTTAACCCTAATGGATCTTGTCAAATTGGGTACTATATCTCTATCCAATTACCCAAGCATCTTGGATTAGTGGATTTCTACCTAATAATCTCTCATTTTTAGATCTTATCTACAAGATCCAATAATTCAAGGGCTTATTAGATATAAAATAAGATAGGGACTCCAGCGAATATCTCATATCTAAACTCGCAACGCCTACCATATCTTATATCCAAGAGATCGCCTCTGGTATCGTGAGGCTAACGGTAGGGTCAATAGTGGGGCTATTGTTATTTAAGTGCAACAACTTCTGGTGCTTCTTCACATTGTATGAGAAATCAATGAAGATGGGGATGAAGGGAGCAGAGGGGAAAGACCAAGTGATAGTTAGCATCACCTCCAGGGGCGAAGTCATTGAGCTCAAGGACATGGTGCTTCGGGGAGGCATAGCCATTGCTCTCGACGATGTTGCCATTATGAGTGTTGTCGACGCACTTAATGAGCTAATGGAGGGTGATGGACTTTCCATCGTCACAACCTCTTAAGTCTTGGTTGATGTTAGCTTAGGGATATGGTGGCTGAGTAGGCTATCATGGTCAATATCGTCTACCTCTACCATCGGGAAGGATCGTTGGTCAAACTAGAATATCCTATCCACAAACTAGAATATCCATCGGGAAGGATCGGGAAGGATCGTTGGTCAATATCATCTTGTTAGGGTCTTTTGTTAGCTGCTAGTGCTAATGACGGTTGAGTTGCTGATTGTGGTTAAGATAGTAGCCTCACTTATTAGGCTAGCTAGGGCAAGAGCGGAATAACAGTTTGCATCACTCCCATTAATGTTTACACCTACTGGGTGAGGTATAGGAACACCTCAACGAGGACAAGCAGGTGGCTCGGGGTTGCCTCCAAGGGCGAGAGGCCTGGGTCGTTGAGCAGACACCCGTGTCACAATAGTATTTGAGCCAAGGTGGATACATCCATATAAAGAAACAGCCTCCTCGCTCGAGCATTTATTGAGAAGGTTGGTAGGCAGATGTTCTTGCGACGTCAGACACTTCCTCTAACATCAAAATGTCAAGAGAAAATACTGTTGACGTCTTGATCAACCCGATGTGATCCGGACCCGTATATTCGAGACTATCCGAAGTATCCTCAAGGTGAAATTTTTGTGCTCCCCAGGTATCACCTATATGAAGATCGAGATCGAGAGATGTTACTTGACTCAGTCCCTTCGACCTAATACGGGAATTTGTGGGTTCAAGATGTTCAAAATGAGTCTCTTACAATGGATTTAAGATATATTTTTATATCTTAGAGGATGAGAAAGGAGTTTGTGAAAATAGTCTCTTACATTGGGTTTAAGATATCTTTTTATGCCTTGAGAGGATAAAAAAAAGTTTGTAAATTTTATGTCTTAAGAGGACACGAGATTGTGTTTACCTGCTTTGAATTTTAAAACTCATAAATCAATTACCTTCGTTATCATAATGGATGAAAAAAAAACTTATAATTACGTTGTTTATGATAATGGATGAGAAAGAATACTGTTGTTTTCATTTTCAATCACATTAGTTAGGACGTGCTTCGAACCAGGAGGCGAAGAAACTTAATATAGCACTGAACGAGATCGGTTAACCCGCCTTACTGCAGGGAAGACCATGCATTTTTATGCTTAGCTGCATGTATTGCCAAGAACCGATAATTAAGATGGCTAAAAAAACGTCGAGATTAATGCAACGATTGCCAAAAAGAGCTCTTATCCACGTATTGTTCGTCTGGACGAAGTCAAGAAAGAAAACCGACGCGACGGTCTCTCATCTTTTACCTTTTTATCAGTTAGTTCGACCGTTATATAAGCACGCCCTCTCCTTCCTCTCGACGGCAGGCGGACAGATACTTGGGGAGCTCCGTCCCCAAAGTATCTTTCTTAGGTTTCCTCCTTTCACTCGGTCCACAATCCAAAGTAAATGCACACGCTTCTCTTGGATTAGCAAACAATACGAGGACCGTAAAGAGATGTCGAATAAGGCCGTCTTGGGTGCTCTCTCGGCGGTCCTCCTTGTGGCCGCCGTGATAGGGGCGGCGAGTGACGATTCCCCTGTCGCCTCCTCCAAGTCCGTGACGGCCATCTGCGCCTCCACTGACTACGCTGATGTGTGCGAACGGACCCTCAATGCTGCCATCAATGGCTCTGCCTCTCCCAAGGAGATCATACAAGCTTCCTTCATGGTTGCCATCAAAGAAATCGAAGCTGCCACCCACCTGTCCAACAACGTGAGTTTGAAAGCCACTGACTCGATGAACAAGGATGGGTTCGACATTTGTCGTCGACTCTTCGAGGATGCCACCGAGGAGCTACAAGCTGCCTTCTCGGAGACTCATGACCTTGACGGTTTGGCGAGAAGGACCGATGACATCAAGTGCTGGCTTTCAGCCGTCATCTCCTACCAGCAGACCTGCCTCGATAGCATCACTCAACCCGACCTACACTCGACCATGAAGGACGGCCTTGTCACGGCCTCTCAGGTCACCAGCAATGCCATTGCCATCGTCGATGGGCTCAGTTCATTATTCAAGAACTTCCAAGTCCCCATCAACGTGACCAATATCGCCAGCCGCCGGCTACTGTCTCAGGGGAGCGATGCCAAGGGTTATCCCACGTGGTTCTCGGCCCATGACAGGAAGCTCTTGGCTGCCAGTGCGAGAGGTGAGTTGAAGCCTAACATGGTGGTGGCTCAGGATGGGAGTGGAGACTATAAGACTATCAACGCTGCCCTCAATGCCATGCCCAAGAAGTATACAGGCCGCTATGTGATCTACGTCAAGGCCGGGATCTACAAGGAGAATGTCCTCGTCACCAAGGACAAGGTGAACGTGTTCATGTATGGTGATGGACCAAGGAAGACAGTCGTGACTGGCAGCAAGAACAACGTCGATGGCGTTCAAACCATGAATACTGCGACCTTCGGTCTGACCTTCTTTGCTTTCATAAATCCTATATTATGCTACGTTTCACATCTACTCACTTACCATCTGACATATCAGTTGTGACCTAAGTTAGATATAGCAAACATATTACTGCAATCAATCTATATAACACTTACTACACCAAACTAAATCTTGATAGTAGAGACAATGAAATATCGAGAGTGATGCAGAACATATGCATGTCTGACCTAAAGTTTTATGCAATTGGCATTTTCCAGCTGCCGAAGGGCAGGGCTTTATTGGCAAGTATATGGGGTTCAGCAACACCGCTGGACCAGAGAAGCACCAAGCCGTGGCGCTTCGTGTGAAAGGGGACATGTCAGCCTTCTTCAACTGTCGTATGGATGCGTTCCAGGACACTCTCTACGTGCAGGCCCATCGGCAGTTCTACCGCAACTGTGTGGTATCGGGGACTGTTGACTTCATCTTCGGTGACTCCTCCACCATTCTTCAAAACTGCCTCATCGTGGTGCGGCGCCCCATGGACAATCAACAGAACACGGTGACAGCACACGGACGAGAGGAGGAGAAGGAAGAGACAGCACTTGTGATCCAAAACTGCCGCATCGTCCCCGACAAGCGCTTGTTCCCTGACAGGTTGACGATCCCCAGCTACCTTGGTCGGCCTTGGAAGGCACGCTCGAGGACCATCATCATGGAATCCACCATCGGCGACTTGATCAAACCGGAGGGATGGTTGCCATGGGATGGCGACCAGTTTTTGAACACACTATATTATGCCGAGTATGGCAACCGTGGGCCCGGTGCCGGGACCAGCGGCAGGGTGAATTGGCCTGGGTTTCATGTCATCAACAGGCAGACGGCTCAAGCGTACACAGTGAATTCCCTAATCCAAGGTCAACGGTGGATCAAGTTTTCGGGCATACCCTATCTTGGTGGGTTTACAAATTGATGTCCTTCTTATCTACCTAATAAAAAAGTCGGAGATTGAGAGGTGGGATGTTCCTATGGGAGACTTCTTCCTTAATTTCATTATTATTGATTGATACTCCTTTAGTGGCATATGTTGTTGTGCTGGTGTTCTACTAAATTTTCTGACATCTTTATTTCTATATCCTCGTAACTTTCCTTCCTTCGTTTACGTGAAGTAGTGGTTGAATTACCTTTTGTGATATCGATCGATTGATATATTATGTTATATTAACACATGTCAGTTTGTTGTTACGTTACTTCGAGCAACGAAAATATGGATAATTCCTTTATTTCAGTTTATGAAAGAGATATAATAACCCGTTACGAGTGCATGTACTAATACAATGATTGACTCTATCAAAACAATAGGTTTAATGGAACCTTTTATTCGGTGATGTTATCTAGTCTTATGTTATAAACCCCAATGCCGCCATGATGTAGATGAACATCCCCCTCATCCCTCAGCTTACACAACATATTACTCCTCCCCCATAACCGATCTAGTCGGCGTTCATCCCTACGTCTCACGACACCTCCCCATTCAGAAAACTGCCTTAAGCTCCAAACATCTATTCGCTAACCGAGGAGCAGTCGTGAGACCCAAGGACGATTGTGGAGTGCAGCACTCTCGCACTCGGGTGTGTTGCACCGACCTTCCCCACAGCCAGCGTTCATCCTTGCGTTCCAGGACACCTCCCTAGTCAGACAACTGCCTTAGCATCCATATGTCCATCCGCCGACCGAGGAGTAGTCGGGAGACTTGAGGCTCACAATGGAGTGCAGCACCCCCACACTCAAGCGTGTTGCACCGATCTTCCCCGAGCCCGACACCTTATCGTCTGATTCGACAAACGCCCGTTCATGGCCCAACTGTGCCTAGTGAATCAATGCCTATACGAGGTCCAAAGGGTGTTCCATAAATCGAAGGAAAAGCTCGGGTAAGGCTCCTCGGTAAGCTCCCCCTTTGTCCAGGAAATCTAAGATAGACATATCCCCCTCAATTTCTGTCGCTCGATCTTGGAGGCATATGACGACTGCACCAACCCAGTAGAGCATGTCGCTGCATTCCGAGCCTAGATGGCCCTCTATGACACCTCCAACACTCTCATGTGTCAGGCATTTTCCACCACCATCCGAGGTTCGGCTCGGATGTGGTACAACTGACTTAGGCTATACTCGGTCTCGTCTTTTGATTAGCTCGTAAGAGATTTTGAGCTAAATTTATTGGCCAACGAACAACCTAAACCATCTGCGGTCATGCTCTTCGGGTTGAGTTAGAAGGAAGATGAATCCCTTTCTCACTTTGTTGCTCGCTTCGCCACTATGATCTGAGGGGTCCCCGACACTCACCCCTCAGTGGTTATGCAAGCATTCTTGATGGCCCTGTGACCATCAAGATTCTTTTGGTCACTGGTTGAGAAGCCACCAATGACTACTCTCAAGATACTTTAGTGCTCCAACCAGTACGTCACTACCTAGGCACTAGTGGCAGGAAAACATGAGGACCACAAAAGTGTTTGATGTTAAAATCAATTGATGAATTTATGAACTAACAAGTGTTTAAGATAAGTGACGCAAGATAAACTTTGATCATGGACTTGATTCATTAAAGTAGAATCAGACGTTGGGTCGGAGAGCAACATGTTAGAGATTGGATGTCGGGCCAAAGGATTGGTCGACATGTCAGAGGATGAACTTCGTGCCATTAGTTCGGGCATCGAGCTGGATGGATCCAATATTATGGTAAGAAGATCGGATTTTATGGGAGGTCAACATGTTAATAGATCGGGCAATACACCGAAAGAAAGGACAATGCGACGAAGGCTCAGACGAAGTGTCGGATGATCTAATGACATATCGGATAACGTAGGCTTTATGATTTATAATTGTTGTGTCATGATCGAAGTAGTTTAGAGTTTAATTTAGTTAGTTTTAGGTGTAACCATAACAACTTAATTAGAGGCCTATTGGTAGGTGTTGCGATGGGTAGAGGTTCGAATATAAGATATTCGTTAGAGCTCCTATTTTATTAGATATCTAGTAAGCCCCTAAATTATTGGATCTTTTGGGTGAGACTCAATACGACTAAATAGATATTATTAGATAGAGATCCACTAATCTAAGAGGTTTGGGTAATTAGATAAAGCTTTAGTACCCAATATGATAAGATCCATTAGGGTTGAGTGGTAGGAACCTCTATAAATAAGAGGGGCCAAAAGGTGGCATAGACTAGTCTCCTCGTGGCCACCCCTCCTATTCTCCTCCCTCTCCTACCTCTCCTCTCCTTCCTAGTCGATGGCCTCAATTTTTGGCGTATGGTCAACCAGAAGGGCTGGCCCCTTCTTGTTCATAGTGCATGCTTGTGATGTGCGTGGAGAGGAAGATCTAATATGAATAAATTATTATTTAATATTCATCTACTGATGATCTCATCATCTAAGATCAATGAAAAACGATTATTCTTAAAAACTAATATATATATATATATATATATAATTTATCAAATAAAAATTAAAAATAATATTTTTGATAATTAACGTAACAAAATAACAAGCATATAATGTAAGTAAAGCTCCACTAGGCAATTGTAGGGTGACTTCTCCAACGGTAACTATTGCGTTTTTTCCCATCTTGATATCCACCTTGCCTCTTGCCAATCTCTTAGGTTTTGTCAGAACTTGTAATGAATTGCAGATATGAGGTGCACTACTGGTATTCAATACCCATGCACTATCATAGTTTAAAAATCAATCATCGCATGAATCAAACTAGCTTTGATACCACTATTAGGAAGTCTAATCATAGTATATATGATAGTGGAAGACCAGAAAACAAAAGCATAGATTTCCTAAAAAAAGAATCTCATCGTCGTAGAAAGATTAGTGAGCAAAATGCGAAAATAAAAAATCATGTATATCAAGTGAAATTTGTTACATAGGGAGAGCGTACATCCCTAAAAGTTCCTAGATCTATAGGAGTAGATGAAGGAGGTCAATTGTCATCATCTCTAGTGGTGATCCAAATGGTAGATGTGGCAAAGATGCTCATAAAATTACTGTACAATCTTTCTCTCCACGCGCATCACGTGATCAAAAAGGGGTTGGCCCTTCCTGCTATCCATATGACCTCAACTAGGGCTGTCAGTGGAGGAGGAGAGAAGAGGGAAGAGAATAGAAGGGACGACCAAGAAATGACTAGCTTATGCCACCTTTTGGGCCCTCCTATTTATAGAGGTTCATGCCACTTAACCCTATTGGATTATTGGGTACAGAATCTCTATCCAATTACCCAATCCTCTTAAATTAATACATCTCTACCATATAGTATCTTATTAGCCCTTATTAGATCTTATCCACAAGATCCAATAATTCAGGAGTTTACTAAATATCCAATAAGATAGGGGTACCAACGAATATGTCATATCCGAACATCTACTCGTCATAACACATACCAGATGTGTGTGACCCTCTAGACCCAAAATTGGGCTAGCTATGAGTAATACATATCAAAACTCCTTCTGACTCAATAAATTATTATCTTTATAATAATTCACGCGACTCATCGACTATGAACATGCTAGGCTATTACATCGTAGTCCCCAGACAATACAAGAGGATCCAATCTATTAGACTTGTTTATCCTTAATTATCATTATCTATAGTCTCTCATCTATCTAATATCCCAATCGTGCCCATTAATGCATGCACCTGTTGAGTGAGGTTTAAGAACACCTCAGTAAGGACAAGCAAGTGACTCGAGGTTGTCTCAACGGGCAAGAGGCCTAGGTCATTGAATAGATGCTCATATCTTGTCGGTATATAAGCTGAGATGGATGTATCTATAGACAAAAAAGGCCTCCTCACTTGAGCATTCGTTGAGAAGGTTGGTAGGCAGACGACATCGGGCCCTTCCTCTAGCATTAAAATGTTAGGAAAAAATATTATTGACGTCTTGGTTAGCACGACATGATCTAGACCCATGTGTATAAGATTGTCCAAAGTATCTTCGAGGTGAAAATATCGTGCTCTTGAGATGTCATCACCTATGTGAAGACCGAGGTCAAAAGAGATTTCCCGACTAGGTCCCTCCGACGCTCAATTTAGTAATCTAAAGTTCTCAAATGTGAGTTGGAATAGTTCAAAAGAAGTCTCTTGCATCACATTTAAGATATATTTTTGTATTTAAGATATATTTTTATATTTTAGAGAATGAAAAATGAGTTTGTGAAAATAGTCTCTTACGTTGGGTTTAAGATATCTTTTTATGCCTTGATAGGATAAAAAAAAGTTTGTAAATTTGATGTCTTAAGAGGACACGAGATTGTGTTTACCTGCTTTGGATTTTAAAACTCATAAATCAATTACCTTCGTTATCATAATGGATGAAAAAAAAACTTATAATTACGTTGTTTATGATAATGGATGAGAAAGAATACTGTTGTTTTCATTTTCAATCACATTAGTTAGGACGTGCTTCGAACCAGGAGGCGAAGAAACTTAATATAGCACTGAACGAGATCGGTTAACCCGCCTTACTGCAGGGAAGACCATGCATTTTTATGCTTAGCTGCATGTATTGCCAAGAACCGATAATTAAGATGGCTAAAAAAACGTCGAGATTAATGCAACGATTGCCAAAAAGAGCTCTTATCCACGTATTGTTCGTCTGGACGAAGTCAAGAAAGAAAACCGACGCGACGGTCTCTCATCTTTTACCTTTTTATCAGTTAGTTCGACCGTTATATAAGCACGCCCTCTCCTTCCTCTCGACGGCAGGCGGACAGATACTTGGGGAGCTCCGTCCCCAAAGTATCTTTCTTAGGTTTCCTCCTTTCACTCGGTCCACAATCCAAAGTAAATGCACACGCTTCTCTTGGATTAGCAAACAATACGAGGACCGTAAAGAGATGTCGAATAAGGCCGTCTTGGGTGCTCTCTCGGCGGTCCTCCTTGTGGCCGCCGTGATAGGGGCGGCGAGTGACGATTCCCCTGTCGCCTCCTCCAAGTCCGTGACGGCCATCTGCGCCTCCACTGACTACGCTGATGTGTGCGAACGGACCCTCAATGCTGCCATCAATGGCTCTGCCTCTCCCAAGGAGATCATACAAGCTTCCTTCATGGTTGCCATCAAAGAAATCGAAGCTGCCACCCACCTGTCCAACAACGTGAGTTTGAAAGCCACTGACTCGATGAACAAGGATGGGTTCGACATTTGTCGTCGACTCTTCGAGGATGCCACCGAGGAGCTACAAGCTGCCTTCTCGGAGACTCATGACCTTGACGGTTTGGCGAGAAGGACCGATGACATCAAGTGCTGGCTTTCAGCCGTCATCTCCTACCAGCAGACCTGCCTCGATAGCATCACTCAACCCGACCTACACTCGACCATGAAGGACGGCCTTGTCACGGCCTCTCAGGTCACCAGCAATGCCATTGCCATCGTCGATGGGCTCAGTTCATTATTCAAGAACTTCCAAGTCCCCATCAACGTGACCAATATCGCCAGCCGCCGGCTACTGTCTCAGGGGAGCGATGCCAAGGGTTATCCCACGTGGTTCTCGGCCCATGACAGGAAGCTCTTGGCTGCCAGTGCGAGAGGTGAGTTGAAGCCTAACATGGTGGTGGCTCAGGATGGGAGTGGAGACTATAAGACTATCAACGCTGCCCTCAATGCCATGCCCAAGAAGTATACAGGCCGCTATGTGATCTACGTCAAGGCCGGGATCTACAAGGAGAATGTCCTCGTCACCAAGGACAAGGTGAACGTGTTCATGTATGGTGATGGACCAAGGAAGACAGTCGTGACTGGCAGCAAGAACAACGTCGATGGCGTTCAAACCATGAATACTGCGACCTTCGGTCTGACCTTCTTTGCTTTCATAAATCCTATATTATGCTACGTTTCACATCTACTCACTTACCATCTGACATATCAGTTGTGACCTAAGTTAGATATAGCAAACATATTACTGCAATCAATCTATATAACACTTACTACACCAAACTAAATCTTGATAGTAGAGACAATGAAATATCGAGAGTGATGCAGAACATATGCATGTCTGACCTAAAGTTTTATGCAATTGGCATTTTCCAGCTGCCGAAGGGCAGGGCTTTATTGGCAAGTATATGGGGTTCAGCAACACCGCTGGACCAGAGAAGCACCAAGCCGTGGCGCTTCGTGTGAAAGGGGACATGTCAGCCTTCTTCAACTGTCGTATGGATGCGTTCCAGGACACTCTCTACGTGCAGGCCCATCGGCAGTTCTACCGCAACTGTGTGGTATCGGGGACTGTTGACTTCATCTTCGGTGACTCCTCCACCATTCTTCAAAACTGCCTCATCGTGGTGCGGCGCCCCATGGACAATCAACAGAACACGGTGACAGCACACGGACGAGAGGAGGAGAAGGAAGAGACAGCACTTGTGATCCAAAACTGCCGCATCGTCCCCGACAAGCGCTTGTTCCCTGACAGGTTGACGATCCCCAGCTACCTTGGTCGGCCTTGGAAGGCACGCTCGAGGACCATCATCATGGAATCCACCATCGGCGACTTGATCAAACCGGAGGGATGGTTGCCATGGGATGGCGACCAGTTTTTGAACACACTATATTATGCCGAGTATGGCAACCGTGGGCCCGGTGCCGGGACCAGCGGCAGGGTGAATTGGCCTGGGTTTCATGTCATCAACAGGCAGACGGCTCAAGCGTACACAGTGAATTCCCTAATCCAAGGTCAACGGTGGATCAAGTTTTCGGGCATACCCTATCTTGGTGGGTTTACAAATTGATGTCCTTCTTATCTACCTAATAAAAAAGTCGGAGATTGAGAGGTGGGATGTTCCTATGGGAGACTTCTTCCTTAATTTCATTATTATTGATTGATACTCCTTTAGTGGCATATGTTGTTGTGCTGGTGTTCTACTAAATTTTCTGACATCTTTATTTCTATATCCTCGTAACTTTCCTTCCTTCGTTTACGTGAAGTAGTGGTTGAATTACCTTTTGTGATATCGATCGATTGATATATTATGTTATATTAACACATGTCAGTTTGTTGTTACGTTACTTCGAGCAACGAAAATATGGATAATTCCTTTATTTCAGTTTATGAAAGAGATATAATAACCCGTTACGAGTGCATGTACTAATACAATGATTGACTCTATCAAAACAATAGGTTTAATGGAACCTTTTATTCGGTGATGTTATCTAGTCTTATGTTATAAACCCCAATGCCGCCATGATGTAGATGAACATCCCCCTCATCCCTCAGCTTACACAACATATTACTCCTCCCCCATAACCGATCTAGTCGGCATTCATCCCTACGTCTCACGACACCTCCCCATTCAGAAAACTGCCTCAAGCTCCAAACATCTATTCGCTAACCGAGGAGCAGTCATGAGACCCAAGGACGATTGTGGAGTGCAGCACTCTCGCACTCGGGTGTGTTGCACCGACCTTCCCCACAGCCAGCGTTCATCCTTGCGTTCCAGGACACCTCCCTAGTCAGACAACTGCCTTAGCATCCATATGTCCATCCGCCGACCGAGGAGTAGTCGGGAGACTTGAGGCTCACAATGGAGTGCAGCACCCCCACACTCAAGCGTGTTGCACCGATCTTCCCCGAGCCCGACACCTTATCGTCTGATTCGACAAACGCCCGTTCATGGCCCAATTGTGCCTAGTGAATCAATGCCTATACGAGGTCCAAAGGGTCTTCCATAAATCGAAGGAAAAGCTCGGGTAAGGCTCCTCGGTAAGCTCCCCCTTTGTCCAGGAAATCTAAGATAGACATATCCCCCTCAATTTCTGTCGCTCGATCTTGGAGGCATATGACGACTGCACCAACCCAGTAGAGCATGTCGCTGCATTCCGAGCCTAGATGGCCCTCTATGACACCTCCAACACTCTCATGTGTCAGGCATTTTCCACCACCATCCGAGGTTCGGCTCGGATGTGGTACAACTGACTTAGGCTATACTCGGTCTCGTCTTTTGATTAGCTCGTAAGAGATTTTGAGCTAAATTTATTGGCCAACGAACAACCTAAACCATCTGCGGTCATGCTCTTCGGGTTGAGTTAGAAGGAAGATGAATCCCTTTCTCACTTTGTTGCTCGCTTCGCCATTATGATCTGAGGGGTCCCCGACACTCACCCCTCAGTGGTTATGCAAGCATTCTTGATGGCCCTGTGACCATCAAGATTCTTTTGGTCACTGGTTGAGAAGCCACCAATGACTACTCTCAAGATACTTTAGTGCTCCAACCAGTACGTCACTACCTAGGCACTAGTGGTAGGAAAACATGAGGACCACAAAAGTGTTTGATGTTAAAATCAATTGATGAATTTATGAACTAACAAGTGTTTAAGATAAGTGACGCAAGATAAACTTTGATCATGGACTTGATTCATTGAGGTAGAATCAGACGTTGGGTCGGAGAGCAACATGTTAGAGATTGGATGTCGGGCCAAAGGATTGGTCGACATGTCAGAGGATGAACTTCGTGCCATTAGTTCGGGCATCGAGCTGGATGGATCCAATATTATGGTAAGAAGATCGGATTTTATGGGAGGTCAACATGTTAATAGATCGGGCAATACACCGAAAGAAAGGACAATGCGACGAAGGCTCAGACGAAGTGTCGGATGATCTAATGACATATCGGATAACGTAGGCTTTATGATTTGTAATTGTTGTGTCATGATCGAAGTAGTTTAGAGTTTAATTTAGTTAGTTTTAGGTGTAACCATAACAACTTAATTAGAGGCCTATTGGTAGGTGTTGCGACGGGTAGAGGTTCGAATATAAGATATTCGTTAGAGCTCCTATTTTATTGGATATCTAGTAAGCCCCTAAATTATTGGATCTTTTGGGTGAGACTCAATACGACTAAATAGATATTATTAGATAGAGATCCACTAATCTAAGAGGTTTGGGTAATTGGATAGAGCTTTAGTACCCAATATGATAAGATCCATTAGGGTTGAGTGGTAGAAACCTCTATAAATAAGAGGGGCCAAAAGGTGGCATAGACTAGTCTCCTCGTGGCCACCCCTCCTATTCTCCTCCCTCTCCTACCTCTCCTCTCCTTCCTAGTCGATGGCCTCAATTTGAGGCGTATGGTCAACCAGAAGGGCTGGCCCCTTCTTGTTCATAGTGCATGCTTGTGGTGTGCATGGAGAGGAAGATCTAATATGAATAAATTATTATTTAATATTCATCTACTGATGATCTCATCTGCGATCATGCTCTTCGGGTTGAGTTAGAATGAAGATGAATCCCTTTCTCACTTTGTCGCTCGCTTCGCCACTATGATCTGAGGGGTCCCCGACACTCACCTCTCAGTGGTTATGCAAGCATTCTTGATGGCCTTGTGATCATCATGATTCTTTTTGTCACTGGTTGAGAAGCCACCAATGACTATTCCCAAGATGCTTTAGTACGCCAACCATTATGTTACTACCGTGGTACTAGTGCCAAGAAAACATAAGGACCACAAAAGTGTTTGATGTTGAAATCAATTGATAAATTTATGAACTAACAAGTATTTAAGATGAGTGACGCAAGATAAACTTCGATCATGGACTTGATTCATTGAAGTAGAATCATACGTTGGGTTGGAGAACATCATGTTAGAGATTGGTCGACATGCCGGAGGATGAACTTCGTGCCATTAGTTCGGGCATCGGGCTGGAAGTATCGGGTATTGCAGCAAGAAGATTGGATTTTATGGGAGGTCAACATAATGATGGATCGGGTAATACACCAAAAGAAAGGATAATGCTACGAAGGCTCAGACGAAGTGCTAGATGATCTAATGACATACTGGATAACGTAGGCTTCATGATTTATAATTGTTGTGTCATGATCGAAGTAGTTTAGAGTTTAATTGAGTTAGTTTTATGTGTAACCATGACAACTTAATCAAAGGCCTATTGATAGGTGTTGCGACGGGTAGAGGTTCGGATATGAGATATTCGTTAGAGCTTCTATTTTATTAGATGTCTAGTAAGCCCCTAAATTATTGGATCTTTTGGGTGAGACTCAATACGACTAAATAGATATTATTAGATAGAGATCCACTAATCTAAGAGGTTTAGGCAATTGGATAGAGCTTTAGTACCCAATATGATAAGATCCATTAGGGTTGAGTGGTAAGAACCTCTATAAATAGGAGGGGCCAAAAAGTGGCATATATTAGTCTCCTCGCGGCCACCCCTCCAATTCTCCTCCCTCTCCTACCTCTCCTCTCCTTCCTAGTCGATAGCCTCAATTTGAGGCGTATGGTCAACAAGAAGGGTTGGCCCCTTCTTGTTCATAGTGCATCCTTGTGGTGTGCGTGGAGAGGAAAATCTAATATGAATAAATTATTATTTAATATTCATCTACTGATAATCTCATCATCTAAGATCAATGAAAAATAATTATTCTTAAAAACTAATATATATATAATTTATCAAATAAAAATTTAAAATAATATTTTTGATAATTAAAGGAACAAAATAACAAGCATATAATATAAGTAAAGCTCCACTAGGCAATTGTAGGGTGACTTCTCCAACGATAACCATTGCGTTTTTTCCCATCTTGAGGTCCACCGTGCCTCTTGCTAATCTCTTAGGTTTTGTCAGAACCTGTAATGAATTGCAGATATGAGGTGCACTACCGATATTCAATACCCATGCACTATCATAATTTTTTAACAAATAGAGATCAATCATGATTATGCATGAAGCTTTTCCAACCTTCTGTTTTGTCTTTTCTATAAGGTACTTTTTGCAGTTCCTCTTCTAGTGCTTGTCTTTGTCATAGTAGAAGCATTAGTTTTTGTCCTTTATCGAGTTCTTTTTATCAACCTTTCTTTTACCCGATTTGCCCTTGCCCTTCTTAAGGGATTTCTTTATCTTCCTTTTATTTTTGGTCTCACCAGCATAGAAACTGGTTTTTCTTTCTTAATGACGCTCTTAGCCTCCCTCAACATATTGAGGAGCTTAGGTAGAGTCATCGTAAACTTGTTCATGTTAAAATTCATAATAAAGTACGAAAAAGAATATAGAAGAAACTGAAGGAAAAGATCCACACACAGGTTATCCTCTAGGTCCATTCCTAGACTCATGTGCTTCTCTATCTACTTAATCATCTTAAGGATATGATTCTGAATCGGTGTACCCTCAGTTATTTTGGCGCGGAAGAGACTATTAGATATCTCATATCACTAAGTTCTTCTTTGTTCCTCAAATAATTTACGGAGATGCAGGAGAATAGATCTGGTATCTATCCTTTCATGCTGCCTTTGTAACTCGAGAGTCTTGAAACCGAACATGTAACATTGAGCAAAAGTGGAGTCATCTATGTACTTTATGTAGCAAATAATCTTATCCTCACTTGCCCCTTCCTTAACATGGGCATCTTTGTGTCAAAGACATACATGATTTTCTCTATCGTAAAAACGATTCTCAGGTTATGGAGCATATCCATATAGTTTGGACCGATGAGGTGGTTGACATCAAGTATGTCAAATAAGGGATTTAAAATGGACATGTTTTTGACAAAAGATATTGCAGAAATAAATAAATAATCAAGATATGAAGTTCTATATTAATCTACTCTTACTATTTTCTCATGAAATACACAACTCCCTCCGATATATGAATCAAAGACCCACTGGTGGATCACTAGTGGGGATCGGGATCCAATCGATGTCTTAGTGTAACCTCGAGGGACTCGACCAATCACACTAAGCTCGAAAATGTTGCTAACTCTTATTGATTATAACTATTTGTGATTCTCATTCTATTTGACCTCTGAACCATCATGGCTTCGAGAGACTTGACCAACCATAATGTTCAGTTTAGTCATCACCATCATTACTTTTTTACCAAAAATTAAACAATCAAGAAACTTCTATCTAAATCTACTCCCACTATTTTCTCATGAAACATAACTCCCTCCGGTATGTGAATTGGAGAACCCCTAGTGGATCTCTAGTGGGGATCGGGAATCCAATCGATGTCTTAGTATAACCTTGAGGGACTCGACCAATCACACTAAGCCCGAAAAGGTAGCCAAGTCTTATTGATCATAACTCAATATGATTCTCATCCTATTCTGCCTTTGAACCATGATGGCCTCGAAAGACTTGACCAACTAATATATTCGGTTAAATCATCATCATTGTTATAAGATAAGTCTGATTTGATAATACGCCCTCGAGGGACTTAACGAAGCATACCAGATTATCAGGTCACCGGTGATATCTCTATGTCATAAGCAAGATCTCAAATCGTAATATAGATGAGCCTCGAGCGACTTGACCAACTCAATCTATGTCAGAAATTGATTTCTCCTTATAACAATGGAAGGCTGTGTGGGTTAATTTAATTACCTACCTCATGCTTACCGACTTAATATTATCATAAGAGAGGATTTTGATTTGATCTCATAATATGATGTGTCACATATACATATTTAATATATATCTGCATCGTATGTAATATATATATATATATATATATATATATATATATATATATATATATATATATATATATATATATATATATATATATATATATATATATATATATATATATATATATATATATATATATATATATATATATATATAAGCAATCACACATCACATGAGTAATCACACCAAATGATCATGGACCACAGCCTAATATGATCAAGCCTGAGCTAGTGGGCTCAATCACTCACATTGCGATCTATGTGTGCATCGGCACATCTCCATGTCTTATGATCGTTCGTCTTGTCCTCATCAATTTCGCTAGTATCTCGTCGCATCTTAATGTATCGCGATAGTCCATCTCGGTCTCATGGGTCCCGCTATCACCTCTACGCTTCCGTCATGTCTCCTCGTGCGATTACAATATAATCACAAGCACGTAGGCCCGATGATAAACAAGAAAAAATAGAGACTCGTATGCCTCAATAAGAATAATAATCACATCACATCATACAATTCATGATCACCCATGCACATCATACATCACATGTATACATCAACATATAGGACTACTAGATAATAATAATAATAATAATAATAATAATAATAATACTAATAATAATACTAATAATAATAATAATAATAATAGTAATAGTAGTAGTAATAATAATAATAATACTATTTAATTAATTATTTTGTAGAATTTTTAGGGTACCCTATCCTAAGGTGCCCCATGTGGCTAGGAATCCTTGGCCTTAGGACAGCCTTGGGTGGCCAGGAATCCCTAGCCCCTAATGACCCCTTTGTAGCTAGGAAACCCTAGCTAGGACACCTATGCTCTAGGAAACTCTAGTTGTAGGGGTTCCCCATGCAACTAGTAATCCTTGGCTATAGGGGCTCTAGTCTGCCTAGCCGAGAGCAACATGGCTACTCTCGGTTTGCTAAAGTTACAAGCAGCCTTGACCGATCCATAGGGTAATAATAATTGCTACCCTTTTCTCTCTCTTGTGCATCAACAATTTTAATGTCAAAAGCTTTTCCTAAAATACCTCTCAATAGCGAGATCCAAATCTGAAAAAACTATGACAAAAATCACAGCAATCGCATATAAAATAATTCTACGCGATTCATCAACACACGTAGTTTAAAAACCAATCGTCGCATGAATCAAACTGACTTTGATATCACTATTAGGAAGTCTAATTATAGTAACATATGATAATTGACGACTAGAAAGCAAAAGCATAGATTTCCCAAAAAAAAGTATCTCATCGTCGTATGAAGATTAGTGCACAAAATGCGAAAATAAAAAATCACGTGTATCAAGTGAAATTTGTTACATATGGAGATCGTACATCCTTGAAAGTTTCTAGATCTATAGGAGTAGATGAAGGAGGTCAATTGTCATCATCTCTAGTGGTGATTCATATGGTAGATGTGGTGATGATGCTCATAAAATCACTGCACAATCTTTCTCTTCATGCGCATCACATGATAAAAAAGGGGTCGGCCCTTCTTACTATCCATACGCCCTCAACTAGGGCTGCCAGTGGAGGAGGAGATAAGAGGGAAGAGAATAGGAGAGACGACCAAGAGATGACTAGCCTATGCCACCTTTTGAGCCCTCCTATTTATAGAGGTTCGTGCTACTTAACCCTATTGGATTATACCCTATTAGGTACTGAATCTCTATCCAATTACCCAATCCTCTTAATTAATATTTCTCTAACAAATAGTAACTTATTAGCTCTTATTAGATCTTATCCACAAGGTCCTATAATTTAGGGACTTACTAAATATCCAATAAGATAAGGGCACCAACGAATATGTCATATCCGAACATCTACTCGTCATAACATATACCAAATGTGTATGACTCTCTAGACCCAATATCGAGCTAGCTATGAGTCATACCTATCAGAACTCCTTCTAATTCAATGAATTATTATCTTTATAATAATTCACGCGACTCATCGATTATGAACATACTAGGTCACTATGTCGTAGTCCCCAAACAATACAAGAGGATCTAATCTATTAGACTTATTTATCCTTAATTATCATTATTTATAGTCTCTCATCTATCTAATATCCCAAAGATCGTATATCGAGTATAGTACTGTCAGGCCCACATAAAATCTACTCAAGTCTTGCTCTAATTGGAGTCTCTAGGAAAACTATTTCTCTCTCAATCTGAATGACTATGGCTATATTTGCCTAAACAAGAATACATAAGATATTCCTCTCATGACACCGAGAGCGGATGATCCTCTATCGATACTCAATTGCCCTTGTAAGGTTTGCTACCACTCTCGATGATCAGTCGTGTTAGATTTGAAACGTCCAGACGTATAAGTCTGGTATCAAAGAGTGGAGTACTCATACTTGATATCTTTAGTATTTTAAATCTAAAGATCAGACATATAACTGAGACCACAGAATTACTATCTGATAATGAGGTATCATCAACCATCCAACATTTTATGGGCGGATAAATCAGTGAACTCATTCTCCAATGAGCACTTGTACTATATATATAATGTCTCCACATGAGCAACTATGAGATCAGTCACCTCTATCATATGGATGGGTATACAGTATACTAGGCTTTCCGATTATCTTAATGTCCCTCTCGAGTAACCTACTATTAGGATTATTTAGGGTTTGTGTTTAAAGGCAATTCGGTCTCATTATCGTGATCTCATCATGATCCAACTCCTATTGCACAGATCCATAGATATCACAATATGTGCAATATATAACATAAAATAAGAAAAAATTAATAATAATAATAAGCAAAAAGACTGCTTAGCGTGTCACACATGCCATCACTCACGTGATTGGCATGCAGGACACCTATGACTAGTAGGATATGCACTCTTAGGGGATATATGATCTCCCCTAGTTGAGGTTATATCGTATATCTTACGTAGTTTTTAGTTTTTCATGAGTTTTATGCTCTTGATCTTCGCATAATGATTCAATATGATTCTTTTGGGAAACCTGTTTTGTTTTTATTTTTTCATTACACATGTGATGCTCTTTGTGATTTCCCAATAAGATCACCTCAGGAGCTGACCCTCAATCTTCTCACCATTAAGGTGATTGGACCCTACAGGCTTTGCTATATGATATGGTTCACGAGGGCATTGATTAGGGTGGACTTGCTAGAGCCATTCGTCCAAGCACCATGAAGATATCCCCTTCTCTCGCCTTACAGAGCTGGAATTCAATAGCATCTAGATCCTATAGATCACCTTTGACATCCCGAGGTTAATGGCAAGGCTGTTCTTGCATAAGAGCGATAGCTTTCCGTGCTTCTTTACATTGTACAAGAGATCAATGAAGACAAGGATGAAAGGGACGGAGGTGGAAGGCCAAGTGGTCACTGGTCACCTTCAAGGGGCCAAGTCATTGAGCTCGAGGACATAATGCTTCGGGGAGGCATAGCCATTGCCCTCGGGGACATCAACACCATGAGCGTTGTTGACATACTTGAAGAGATAGTCAAGGGTGCTGAACATTACACTGCCACCACCTCCGGAGTCCTGATTAGCATTAGCTCAGGGGGTATGGTGGCTGAGTAGGCCATCACAGTCGATGTCCTCTACCTCTACCATTAGGAAGGATTACTAGTCCAATAAGAATACCAGGCTTGGTATCGTTTCGTTATCCCCTTTTATCTTATTATGTTCTCCTGTTGGTTGTCGATGCAAATGATAGTTGAGTTGCAAATCACGGCTGAGATAGTGGCGTTGCTTATTGGGCTAGTTGGGGCAAAAGCGAAATAACAACTTTTATCATGCCCATTAATGTTTGCACATGTTGGGTGAGGTTTAAGAACACCTCAGCAAGGACAAGCAAGTGGCTCAAGGTTGCCTCAACGGGCAAGAGGCCTAGGTCATTGAATAGATGCTCATATCATGTTGGTATTTAAGTTGAGGTGGATGTATCCATATACAAAAAAGGCCTCCTCACTCGAGTATTCGTTGAGAGGGTTAGTAGGCGGACGACATCGAGTAATTCATTTAGCACCAAAATGTTAGGGAAAAATGTTATTGATGTCTTGGTTAGCACGACATGATCTAGACCCATGCGTACAAGATTGTCCAGAGAATCTTCGAGGTGAAAATATCGTGCTCCCGAGATATCACCTATGTGAAGACCGAAGTCAAAAGAGGTTTCCTGACTAGGTCCCTCCGACGCTCAATTTAGTAATCTAAAATTCTCAAATATGAGTTGGAGTAGTTCAAAAGAAGTCTCTTGCATTACATTTAAGATATATTTTTATATTTTAGAGGATGAGAAATGAGTTTGTGAAAATAGTCTATTACATTGGGTTTAAGATATCTTTTTATGCCTTGATAGGATAAAAAAAAGTTTGTAAATTTGATGTCTTAAGAGGACACGAGATTGTGTTTACCTGCTTTGGATTTTAAAACTCATAAATCAATTACCTTCGTTATCATAATGGATGAAAAAAAAACTTATAATTACGTTGTTTATGATAATGGATGAGAAAGAATACTGTTGTTTTCATTTTCAATCACATTAGTTAGGACGTGCTTCTCGCTAATTCTGTCGTTCCCATTGACTCGTTCCCTTCGAACCAGGAGGCGAAGAAACTTAATATAGCACTGAACGAGATCGGTTAACCCGCGTTACTGCAGGGAAGACCATGCATTTTTATGCTTAGCTGCATGTATTGCCAAGAACCGATAATTAAGATGGCTAAAAAAACGTCGAGATTAATGCAACGATTGCCAAAAAGAGCTCTTATCCACGTATTGTTCGTCTGGACGAAGTCAAGAAAGAAAACCGACGCGACGGTCTCTCATCTTTTACCTTTTTATCAGTTAGTTCGACCGTTATATAAGCACGCCCTCTCCTTCCTCTCGACGGCAGGCGGACAGATACTTGGGGAGCTCCGTCCCCAAAGTATCTTTCTTAGGTTTCCTCCTTTCACTCCGTCCACAATCCAAAGTAAATGCACACGCTTCTCTTGGATTAGCAAACAATACGAGGACCGTAAAGAGATGTCGAATAAGGCCGTCTTGGGTGCTCTCTCGGCGGTCCTCCTTGTGGCCGCCGTGATAGGGGCGGCGAGTGACGATTCCCCTGTCGCCTCCTCCAAGTCCGTGACGGCCATCTGCGCCTCCACTGACTACGCTGATGTGTGCGAACGGACCCTCAATGCTGCCATCAATGGCTCTGCCTCTCCCAAGGAGATCATACAAGCTTCCTTCATGGTTGCCATCAAAGAAATCGAAGCTGCCACCCACCTGTCCAACAACGTGAGTTTGAAAGCCACTGACTCGATGAACAAGGATGGGTTCGACATTTGTCGTCGACTCTTCGAGGATGCCACCGAGGAGCTACAAGCTGCCTTCTCGGAGACTCATGACCTTGACGGTTTGGCGAGAAGGACCGATGACATCAAGTGCTGGCTTTCAGCCGTCATCTCCTACCAGCAGACCTGCCTCGATAGCATCACTCAACCCGACCTACACTCGACCATGAAGGACGGCCTTGTCACGGCCTCTCAGGTCACCAGCAATGCCATTGCCATCGTCGATGGGCTCAGTTCATTATTCAAGAACTTCCAAGTCCCCATCAACGTGACCAATATCGCCAGCCGCCGGCTACTGTCTCAGGGGAGCGATGCCAAGGGTTATCCCACGTGGTTCTCGGCCCATGACAGGAAGCTCTTGGCTGCCAGTGCGAGAGGTGAGTTGAAGCCTAACATGGTGGTGGCTCAGGATGGGAGTGGAGACTATAAGACTATCAACGCTGCCCTCAATGCCATGCCCAAGAAGTATACAGGCCGCTATGTGATCTACGTCAAGGCCGGGATCTACAAGGAGAATGTCCTCGTCACCAAGGACAAGGTGAACGTGTTCATGTATGGTGATGGACCAAGGAAGACAGTCGTGACTGGCAGCAAGAACAACGTCGATGGCGTTCAAACCATGAATACTGCGACCTTCGGTCTGACCTTCTTTGCTTTCATAAATCCTATATTATGCTACGTTTCACATCTACTCACTTACCATCTGACATATCAGTTGTGACCTAAGTTAGATATAGCAAACATATTACTGCAATCAATCTATATAACACTTACTACACCAAACTAAATCTTGATAGTAGAGACAATGAAATATCGAGAGTGATGCAGAACATATGCATGTCTGACCTAAAGTTTTATGCAATTGGCATTTTCCAGCTGCCGAAGGGCAGGGCTTTATTGGCAAGTATATGGGGTTCAGCAACACCGCTGGACCAGAGAAGCACCAAGCCGTGGCGCTTCGTGTGAAAGGGGACATGTCAGCCTTCTTCAACTGTCGTATGGATGCGTTCCAGGACACTCTCTACGTGCAGGCCCATCGGCAGTTCTACCGCAACTGTGTGGTATCGGGGACTGTTGACTTCATCTTCGGTGACTCCTCCACCATTCTTCAAAACTGCCTCATCGTGGTGCGGCGCCCCATGGACAATCAACAGAACACGGTGACAGCACACGGACGAGAGGAGGAGAAGGAAGAGACAGCACTTGTGATCCAAAACTGCCGCATCGTCCCCGACAAGCGCTTGTTCCCTGACAGGTTGACGATCCCCAGCTACCTTGGTCGGCCTTGGAAGGCACGCTCGAGGACCATCATCATGGAATCCACCATCGGCGACTTGATCAAACCGGAGGGATGGTTGCCATGGGATGGCGACCAGTTTTTGAACACACTATATTATGCCGAGTATGGCAACCGTGGGCCCGGTGCCGGGACCAGCGGCAGGGTGAATTGGCCTGGGTTTCATGTCATCAACAGGCAGACGGCTCAAGCGTACACAGTGAATTCCCTAATCCAAGGTCAACGGTGGATCAAGTTTTCGGGCATACCCTATCTTGGTGGGTTTACAAATTGATGTCCTTCTTATCTACCTAATAAAAAAGTCGGAGATTGAGAGGTGGGATGTTCCTATGGGAGACTTCTTCCTTAATTTCATTATTATTGATTGATACTCCTTTAGTGGCATATGTTGTTGTGCTGGTGTTCTACTAAATTTTCTGACATCTTTATTTCTATATCCTCGTAACTTTCCTTCCTTCGTTTACGTGAAGTAGTGGTTGAATTACCTTTTGTGATATCGATCGATTGATATATTATGTTATATTAACACATGTCAGTTTGTTGTTACGTTACTTCGAGCAACGAAAATATGGATAATTCCTTTATTTCAGTTTATGAAAGAGATATAATAACCCGTTACGAGTGCATGTACTAATACAATGATTGACTCTATCAAAACAATAGGTTTAATGGAACCTTTTATTCGGTGATGTTATCTAGTCTTATGTTATAAACCCCAATGCCGCCATGATGTAGATGAACATCCCCCTCATCCCTCAGCTTACACAACATATTACTCCTCCCCCATAACCGATCTAGTCGGCGTTCATCCCTACGTCTCACGACACCTCCCCATTCAGAAAACTGCCTCAAGCTCCAAACATCTATTCGCTAACCGAGGAGCAGTCGTGAGACCCAAGGACGATTGTGGAGTGCAGCACTCTCGCACTCGGGTGTGTTGCACCGACCTTCCCCACAGCCAGCGTTCATCCTTGCGTTCCAGGACACCTCCCTAGTCAGACAACTGCCTTAGCATCCATATGTCCATCCGCCGACCGAGGAGTAGTCGGGAGACTTGAGGCTCACAATGGAGTGCAGCACCCCCACACTCAAGCGTGTTGCACCGATCTTCCCCGAGCCCGACACCTTATCGTCTGATTCGACAAACGCCCGTTCATGGCCCAATTGTGCCTAGTGAATCAATGCCTATACGAGGTCCAAAGGGTGTTCCATAAATCGAAGGAAAAGCTCGGGTAAGGCTCCTCGGTAAGCTCCCCCTTTGTCCAGGAAATCTAAGATAGACATATCCCCCTCAATTTCTGTCGCTCGATCTTGGAGGCATATGACGACTGCACCAACCCAGTAGAGCATGTCGCTGCATTCCGAGCCTAGATGGCCCTCTATGACACCTCCAACACTCTCATGTATCAGGCATTTTCCACCACCATCCGAGGTTCGGCTCGGATGTGGTACAACTGACTTAGGCTATACTCGGTCTCGTCTTTTGATTAGCTCGTAAGAGATTTTGAGCTAAATTTATTGGCCAACGAACAACCTAAACCATCTGCGGTCATGCTCTTCGGGTTGAGTTAGAAGGAAGATGAATCCCTTTCTCACTTTGTTGCTCGCTTCGCCATTATGATCTGAGGGGTCCCCGACACTCACCCCTCAGTGGTTATGCAAGCATTCTTGATGGCCCTGTGACCATCAAGATTCTTTTGGTCACTGGTTGAGAAGCCACCAATGACTACTCTCAAGATACTTTAGTGCTCCAACCAGTACGTCACTACCTAGGCACTAGTGGTAGGAAAACATGAGGACCACAAAAGTATTTGATGTTAAAATCAATTGATGAATTTATGAACTAACAAGTGTTTAAGATAAGTGACGCAAGATAAACTTTGATCATGGACTTGATTCATTGAGGTAGAATCAGACGTTGGGTCGGAGAGCAACATGTTAGAGATTGGATGTCGGGCCAAAGGATTGGTCGACATGTCAGAGGATGAACTTCGTGCCATTAGTTCGGGCATCGAGTTAGATGGATCGAATATTGCGGTAAGAAGATCGGATTTTATGGGAGGTCAACATGTTAATAGATCGGGCATTACATCGAAAGAAAGGATAATGCGACGAAGGCTCAGACGAAGTGTCGGATGATCTAATGGCATATCGGATAACGTAGGCTTCATGATTTGTAATTGTTGTGTCATGATCGAAGTAGTTTAGAGTTTAATTTAGTTTTAAGTGTAACCATGCCAACTTAGTTAAAGGCCTTTTGGGCCTGAATCAGAGTTGAATTGGGCTTTTTGGAATGCCAATTCAGTGACCTAAGATTGGACCGAGCGGTGGCACCGCTAGGCCAAGCGGTGGAACCACATATGGGTTGGAAAGTATGAAATGTACTTTTATAAAAAATCCAACGATGGTATCGATAGGGTCATTGGTGGTACCGCCTACATTGGTTGTGGTACAACTAGAACATAGTCTCTCAGATTGTGTCAAGCAGTGATAGCACCTAAGAAGGCAGTGATTTCACCCAATGTAGACAGTGATACTGCCAGTACTCCAAAAACCTGAGAATTTAAATTTTTAGCTCTATTTTTGAAGCCATTTGTGGCTTATAAATACCCCACTCGTTCTTGCTTGATGCGGCAAGAAAGGAGAAAGAATTCTTAAAGATAAAAGTGTTATAAGCTCTTGAAAGTATTGAGTCTCCTTATGTTTAGAAGTTATTCTAAAGGAGATGTGAGTTCCTTTGTAAAAGAGGGGTGGAAGGTTCTCTCCTAAGCTTATGAAAGGAGAACCGATTGTAACAAGGGTAGTTGATCTTCGATTGTTGAAAAAAAGATCGATAGCGAAAGCTAGTGGAGTGTTGAGAATAATATTTAACCACCAAACCAAATTAAAAATCTCTATAAAATAATATTAAGTCAGTAAACATAAGATAACAAGATTGATCCATGTGGCCTTCTATTTGCTAGTCATATGTGCCTCAGAAGCCAATCACGTGAGTGATAACACATGTGACACGCTTTGTAGTCTTATTATTATTATTATTATTATTATTATTATTATTATTATTATTATTATTATTATTATTATTATTAATGATATTTCCTCATTTTATGTTATATGTTGTATATATTATGGTGTTCATGAATCTATGTAATGGAATCGAATTGTGATGAGATCACGATAATAAAACTGATCCACCTTTAAACGCAAACCCTAAATAATCTTGATCATAGGTTACTCAAGAAGGACATCAAGATAACCGAACAGATTAGTGTGTTGTATATCCATTCATATAATAGAGGTGGCTGGTCTCATAGCTGCTCGTGTGGGGACACTAGGGATACAGTGCAAGTGGTCATTGGAGAATGAGTTTACTGATTGATCCGCTCATGCAATGCTAGATGGTTGATTATACCTTATTGTTAAATAGCAATTCCATTAACCCAGTTGTGTATTTAGTCCTTAGATTTGAGATACCAAGGATATCCTGTATGAATACTCCACTCCTTGATATTAAACTTATGGGTCTGGAAGTTTCAAATCTAGCACAGTTAGTCATCGGGAGCAATAGCCAATCTTACGAGGGTAATTGAGTGTCGATAGAGGATCTTCCACTCTCAGTGTCATGAGAGGAATATACTATTTGTTCTTACTCAATCAAATACCTAGCTAGAGTCATTTGGATTAAGAGAGAAAGAGTTCTCTAAAAGAATCCGATTAAAGAGAGACTCGAATAGATTTCATATGAGCTTGATACCACTATGCCTAGTATACAACCTTTGGAATATTAGATGAATGAGGTGTTAGGAACAAGTTGGCACTAAGAGGAGGGGGGTGGGGGCGAGAGGGGTGAATTAGTGTAGCGGTTAAAATCACGTCGGTTCGAAAAACCTTCGTATAATAAAATAGTTTCATAAAGATGCTTAGACTGAAATATGTTCAGAAAGGTATGCAGCAAAAGTAATGAGGAAGTAAAGCATATAAGGAGGTTTATAGTAAGGTAAATTGCTCAAAAGAAATGCAAACTAGATTTTTATAGTGGTTCAATCATTGTGACCTACATCCACTCTACCGATTCCTCTTCCGTCGAGGCCACTGACATCCACTATCCATCTTCCATCAATAAGTGAAGACCAACCACCTTTTACACCCCTCCTCTCCTTTTCATAAGTTTAGGAGATCACCTTTACAAGCACACACTCCTCTCTAAACAGAATTCTAAGTTTATGCTAGAGGAGAGGATTTCTCAAGTGATTTCTACAGTGTTTTCTCACTTTTAAACTCTCTATGCTTGTGTGTATTAACCAAGGATAAGAGAGGTATTTATAGGCCTCAAGTTGATTCAACTTGGAGCCTAAAAATATCTCATCCCGGGTTTCCTTGGAACGAGCGGTACCACCGCCTGCAACATTGACACTGGGCGGTATCACCGCCTGACACCTTGACATTGGGTGGTACCATCGCCTGACACCCTAACATTGGGCGGTACAATCGCTTGACAGCCTCTCGGAGACTATGTCTGGGCGGTACCACCACCTGACATAGTCTGTGCCAAGATGGTGTCACTTGTTGGGTCATTGTTTGGGCCTTTCATTGGGCCTAACATAGTCTATACATGAGCCCAACTGGTCCCTAATTTGGTTGGCCCAGTTCCAATCCCAATTATATGCTAACTACGAATTCTAAGACATTTACTAAGCTAAACAAGTCCATAAGTCTAAGTTTCTTCCAATGAGCTTCCTACGATCTTCTGGCGAACTTCGGACGATCTCTCGGCAATGTTCCAAAGGACTCCCAGCAAGCTCCTGGATTTCACAACAATTTTCTTGGCGAGTTCCAATGAACTTCTTTGGCAAGCTCTTGGACTTCTCGATCAATTCCGACAGAACTTCTGACGAACGTCCGAACTTCCGACGAACTCTCGAACTCCCAACGAAATCGTGTTTTTGACTCTGGGAGTTCATTTTGCTTTATGCCTTGCTATCGTAGTTAATCATACACACATAAAAACCTACTTCGATCTTGATAATTATTATAAAGCTTGAATCATGTTATCCGGCATGTCATTAGTTCATCGACGCTTCGTCCGATTCTTCGACGCATCGTCCTCTTTTGCAGCCTATTGCCCAATCGGTCAGTTGACCTCCGCAACTCTGATATCCTTGGCATAATATCCTCTCTTCTTGGCCCGATGCCCAAAACTATAGCCCGAAGCCTTCTGTCGATACGTCAATCGATCCTTCGATGTGAAGTCGAATCTTCTGACATTTTTCTCCGGCCTAACATGATTCTTCCTGCTTCAATTGTCTCTCCTCGATCGAAGTTTCCTATGTCACTCAAAACACATATCAAATCATAAACATTATCAATTGGTTTCATCATCAAAATTTTAGATTCAACATAAGAGACTATAGATATATGGTAATTAAAGATAGATAGTTCTAATGGATTGAATTCCCTTATATTGTTTGGGGACAATAGCGTAGTGGCCTAGTACGTCCGTAGTCGATGAATCAAGTGAATTATTATGGAGATAATAATTCACTAAGTTAAAAGAAGTTTTGATAGGTACAACTCATGGCTAGCTCCATATTAGGCCTAGAGGGTCACACACATATAGTAGGTGTTGCGACGAGTACAGGTTCGGATGTGAGATATCCGTTAGAGCTCATATCTTGTTAGATGTCTAGTAAGCCCCTAAATTATTGGATTTTTTGGGTGAGACTCAATATGACTAAATAGATATTACTAGATAGAGATCAACTAATCTAAGAGGTTTGGGTAATTCGATAGAGCTTTAGTATCCAATAGAATAAGATCCATTAAGATTAAGTGATAGGAACCTCGAGGGGCAAAAAGGTGGCATAGACTAGTCTCCTCTTGGCCACCCTACCTATTCTCCTCCCTATCCTACCTCTCCTCTCCTTCCCAGTCGATAGCCTCAGTTTGAGGTGTATGGTCAACAAAAAGGGCTAACCCCTTCTTGTTCATAGTGCATCCTTGTGGTGCGCGTGGAGAGGAAGATCTAATATGAATAAATTATTATTTAATATTCATCTACTAATGATCTCATCATCTAGGATCAATGAAAAACCATTGTTCTTAAAAACTAATATATATCTAATATTTATCAAATAAAAATTAAAAATTAAAAATAACATTTTTGAAAATTAAAGGAACAAAAAAACAAGTATATAATGTAAGTAAAGCTCCACTAGGCAATTGTAGGGTGACTTCTCCAACGGTAACCTTTGCATCATTTCCCATCTTGAGGTCCACCTTGTCTCTCATCAATCTATTAGGTTTTGTCAGAACCTACAATGAATTGCATATATGAGGTGCACTACCGGTATTCAATACTCATGCACTATCATAATTTTTTAACAAATAGAGATCAATCATGACTGTGCATGAAGCTTCTCCAACCTTCTGTTTTGCCTTTTCTATAAGGTACTCTTTGCAATTCCTCTTCTAGTACCCGTCTTTGTCATAGTAGAAGCATTAATCTTTATCCTTTCTCGAGTTCTTTTTAACAACCTTTGCTTTATCCGATTTGCCCTTGCCCTTCTTAAGGGACTTCTTTGTCTTCCTTTTATTTTTGGTCTCACCAGCATAGAAACTGGCTTCTCTTTCTTGATAGTGCTCTTAGCCTCCCTCAACATATTGAGGAGCTCAGGTAGAGTCACATTAAACTTGTTCATGTTAAAATTCATAATGAAGTGCGAAAAGGAATCTGGGAGAAACTGAAGTACAAGATCCACACACAGGTTATCCTCTAGGTCCATTCCTAGACCCGCGTGCTTCTCTATCTACTCAATCATCTTAAGGATGTGATTCTGAATCAGTGTACCCTCAGTTATTCTAGTGAGGCAGAGACTATTAAATATCTTATATCGCTAAGTTCTTCCTTGTTCCTCAAACAATTTATGGAGATGTAGGAGAATGGATCTGGTATCTATCTTTTTATGCTGCCCTTGTAACTCGAGAGCCATGGAACCGAACATGTAACATTGAGCAAAAGTGGAGTCATCTATATACTTTACGTAGCAAGTGATCTTATCCTTACTTGCCCCTTCCTTAGGCGTGGGCATCACTGTGTCAAAGACATACTTGATTTTCTCCATCGTGAGAACGATTCTCAGGTTGCAGATCCAATCCGTATAATTTGGACCAATGAGGTGGTTGACATCAAGTATATCAAATAAGGGATTTGAAATGAACATGTTTCTGATAAAAGATATAGCAGAAATAAATAACATATAGATTTTGTCAAAAAATAAACAATCAAGATTTGAAGTTCTATCTTAATCTACTCCCACTATTTTTTCATGAAATACACAACTCCCTCCGATATATGAATCGAAGACCCACCGGCGGATCTCTAGTGGGGATCGGGATCTAATCGATGTCTTAGTGTAACCTCGAGGGACTGACCAATCACACTAAGCCCGAAAAGGTAGCCAACTCTTGCTGATTATAACTCTTTGTGATTCTCATTCTGTTTGACCTCCGAACCATCATGGCCTCAAGAGACTTGACCAACCACAATGTTCAGTTAAGTCATCACCATCATTACTTCTTTGCCAAAAATTAAACAATCAAGATATGAACTTCTATCTAAATCTACTCCCACTATTTTCTCATGAAACACAACTCCCTCCGGTATGTGAATTGAAGAACCCCTAGTGGATCTCTAGTGGGGATTGGAATCCAATCGATGTCTTAGTATAACCTTAAGGGACTCGACCAATCACACTAAGCCCGAAAAGGTAGCTAACTCTTGTTGATCATAACTCTATATGATTCTCATCGTGTTCTGCCTCTGAACCATTATGGCCTCGAGAGACTTGACCAACCACTATATTCGGTTAAGTCATCATCATCGTTATAAGATAAGTCTAATTCGATGATATGCCCTCGAGGGACTTGACCAAGCATACCACATTCTCAGGTCACTGGTGACATTTCTATGTTATAAGCAAGATCTCAAATCGCAATATAAGTAAGCCTCGAGGGACTTTACCAACTCAACCTATGTCAGAAATTGATTTCTCCCTATAACAGTGGAAGGCTGTGTGGGTTAATCTAATTACCTCACGCTTACCGACTTAATATTATCATAAGAGAGGATTTTGATTCGATCTCATAATATGATGTGTCACATATATATATTTAATATATATTTACATCGTATGCTATATATATATATATATATATATATATATATATGTATATATATATATATGTATATATATATATATATATGTATATATATATATATATGTATATATATATATATATATGTATATATATATATATATACATATATATATATATATATACATACATATATATACATATATATATATGTATATATATATATATACATATATATATATATATACATATATATATATATATACATATATATATATATATACATATATATATATATATACATATATATATATATACATATATACATATATATATATATATACATATACATATATACATATATATATATATACATATATATATATACATATATATATATATACATATATATATACATATATATATATATATATACATATACATATATATACATATACATATATATATATACATATACATATACATATACATGTATATACATATACATATATACATATATAGTAGGTGTATAAGCAATCACACATCACATGAGTAATAACACCAAATGATCATGGACCATAGCCTAATATGATCAAGCCAAAGCCAATGGGCTCAATCACTCACCTCATGATCTATGTGTGCATCGGCACATCTCCATGTCCTGTGATCGTCTATCTTGTCCTCATCAATTTCGCTAGTATCTTGTCGCATCTAAATGCATCGCGATCGTCCATCTCGACCTCATGGGTCTCACTTTCACCTTTATGCTCCCGTCGTGCCTCCTCATGTTATTACAATATAATCACATGCACGTAGGCCCGATGATAAACAAGAAAAATTGTAAACTTGTATGCTCCAATAAGAATAATAATTACATCACATATACACATATATCACATCATACAATTCATGATCATCTGTCCACATCAAACATCACATGTATACATCAACATATAGGAGTACTAGATGATAATAATAATAATAATAATAATAATAATAATAATAATAATAATAATAATAATAATAATAATAATAATAATAAAACTATTTAATTATCTATTTTATAAATTTTTGGGGTACCCTATCCTAAGATGCCTAATGTGGCTAGGAATCCTTGGCCTTAGAACAGCCTAGGGTGGCCAAGAATCCCTGGCCCCCAAGGACCCCTATGTAGCAAGGAAACCCTGGTCGCCAGCTTGCCTCATGCAGTAGGAGCCGCATGGACACCTATGAAGCTAGGAAACCAAAGTTGTAGGGGTTCCTGATGCAACCAGCAATCCCTGGCTATAGGGGCTCTAGTCTGCCTAGCCGAGAGCACCATGGCTACGCTCAGTTTGGTAAGGTTACAAGCAGCCTTTGACTGATCCATAGGGCAATAATAATTGCTACCCTTTTCTCTCTCTTGTGCGTCACAATTTTAATGTCAAATGCCTTTCCTAAAATACCTCTCAATAGTGAGATCCAAATCTGAAAAGACTATGACAAAAATCACAACAATCGCATAAAAAATAATTCTACGTGATTCATTAACACACGTAGTTTAAAAATCAATCGTCGCATGAACCAAAGTAGCTTTGATACCACTATTAGGAAGTCTAATCATAGTATATATGATAGTGGAAGACCAGAAAACAAAAGCATAGATTTCCCATAAAAAGTATCTCATCGTTGTACGAAGATTAGTGCGCAAAATACGAAAATCAAAAATCACGTATATCAAGTGAAATTTGTTACATAGGGAGATCGTACATCCATGAAAGTTCCTAGATCTATAGGAGTAGATGAAGGAGGTCAATTGTCATTATCTCTGTGGTGATCCATATGGTAGATGTGGTAAAGATGCTCATAAAATTACTGCACAATCTTTCTCTCCACGCGCATCACATGATCAAAAAGGGGTCGGCCCTTCCTGCCATCCATATGACCTCAACTAGGGCTGTCAGTGGAGGAGGAGTGAAGAGGGAAGATAATAGAAGGGACGATCAAGAAATGACTAGCCTATGCCACCTTTTGGGCCCTCCTATTTATAGAGGTTCATGCCACTTAACCCTATTGGATTATTGGGTACAGAATCTCTATCCAATTACCCAATCCTCTTAAATTAATTCATCTCTACCAAATAGTATCTTATTAGCTCTTATTAGATCTTATCCACAAGATCTAATAATTCAGGAGTTTACTAAATATCCAATAAGATAGGGGTACCAACGAATATGTCATATCCAAACATCTACTCGTCATAACACATACCAGATGTGTGTGACCCTCTAAACCCAAAATCGAGCTAGCTATGAGTAATACATATCAAAACTCCTTCTGGCTCAATAAATTATTATCTTTATAATAATTCACGTGACTCATCGACTATGACCATACTAGGCTACTACATCGTAGTCCCCAGACAATATAGGAGGATCCAAACTATTAGACTTGTTTATCCTTAATTATCATTATCTATAGCCTCTCATCTATCTAATATCCCAATCATGCCCATTAATGTATGCACCTGTTGAGTGAGGTTTAAGAACACCTCAGTAAGGACAAGCAAGTGACTCGATGTTGTCTCAACGAGCAAAAGGCCTAGGTCATTGAATAGATGCTCATATCTTGTCGGTATATAAGCTGAGATGGATGTATCTATATATAAAAAAAGGCCTCCTCACTCGAGCATTCGTTGAGAGGGTTGGTAGACAGACGACATCGGGCCCTTCCTCTAGCATTAAAATGTTAGGAAAATATATTATTTACGTCTTGGTTAGCACGACATGATCTAGACCCATGTGTATAAGATTGTCCAAAGTATCTTCGAGGTAAAAATATCGTGCTCCTGAGATGTCATCACCTATGTGAAGACCGAGGTCAAAAGAGGTTTCGTCCCTCCGACGCTCAATTTAGTAATCTAAAATTCTCAAATATGAGTTGGAGTAGTTCAAAAGAAGTCTCTTGCATTACATTTAAGATATATTTTTATATTTTAGAGGATGAGAAATGAGTTTGTGAAAATAGTCTATTACATTGGGTTTAAGATATCTTTTTATGCCTTGATAGGATAAAAAAAAGTTTGTAAATTTGATGTCTTAAGAGGACACGAGATTGTGTTTACCTGCTTTGGATTTTAAAACTCATAAATCAATTACCTTCGTTATCATAATGGATGAAAAAAAAACTTATAATTACGTTGTTTATGATAATGGATGAGAAAGAATACTGTTGTTTTCATTTTCAATCACATTAGTTAGGACGTGCTTCTCGCTAATTCTGTCGTTCCCATTGACTCGTTCCCTTCGAACCAGGAGGCGAAGAAACTTAATATAGCACTGAACGAGATCGGTTAACCCGCGTTACTGCAGGGAAGACCATGCATTTTTATGCTTAGCTGCATGTATTGCCAAGAACCGATAATTAAGATGGCTAAAAAAACGTCGAGATTAATGCAACGATTGCCAAAAAGAGCTCTTATCCACGTATTGTTCGTCTGGACGAAGTCAAGAAAGAAAACCGACGCGACGGTCTCTCATCTTTTACCTTTTTATCAGTTAGTTCGACCGTTATATAAGCACGCCCTCTCCTTCCTCTCGACGGCAGGCGGACAGATACTTGGGGAGCTCCGTCCCCAAAGTATCTTTCTTAGGTTTCCTCCTTTCACTCCGTCCACAATCCAAAGTAAATGCACACGCTTCTCTTGGATTAGCAAACAATACGAGGACCGTAAAGAGATGTCGAATAAGGCCGTCTTGGGTGCTCTCTCGGCGGTCCTCCTTGTGGCCGCCGTGATAGGGGCGGCGAGTGACGATTCCCCTGTCGCCTCCTCCAAGTCCGTGACGGCCATCTGCGCCTCCACTGACTACGCTGATGTGTGCGAACGGACCCTCAATGCTGCCATCAATGGCTCTGCCTCTCCCAAGGAGATCATACAAGCTTCCTTCATGGTTGCCATCAAAGAAATCGAAGCTGCCACCCACCTGTCCAACAACGTGAGTTTGAAAGCCACTGACTCGATGAACAAGGATGGGTTCGACATTTGTCGTCGACTCTTCGAGGATGCCACCGAGGAGCTACAAGCTGCCTTCTCGGAGACTCATGACCTTGACGGTTTGGCGAGAAGGACCGATGACATCAAGTGCTGGCTTTCAGCCGTCATCTCCTACCAGCAGACCTGCCTCGATAGCATCACTCAACCCGACCTACACTCGACCATGAAGGACGGCCTTGTCACGGCCTCTCAGGTCACCAGCAATGCCATTGCCATCGTCGATGGGCTCAGTTCATTATTCAAGAACTTCCAAGTCCCCATCAACGTGACCAATATCGCCAGCCGCCGGCTACTGTCTCAGGGGAGCGATGCCAAGGGTTATCCCACGTGGTTCTCGGCCCATGACAGGAAGCTCTTGGCTGCCAGTGCGAGAGGTGAGTTGAAGCCTAACATGGTGGTGGCTCAGGATGGGAGTGGAGACTATAAGACTATCAACGCTGCCCTCAATGCCATGCCCAAGAAGTATACAGGCCGCTATGTGATCTACGTCAAGGCCGGGATCTACAAGGAGAATGTCCTCGTCACCAAGGACAAGGTGAACGTGTTCATGTATGGTGATGGACCAAGGAAGACAGTCGTGACTGGCAGCAAGAACAACGTCGATGGCGTTCAAACCATGAATACTGCGACCTTCGGTCTGACCTTCTTTGCTTTCATAAATCCTATATTATGCTACGTTTCACATCTACTCACTTACCATCTGACATATCAGTTGTGACCTAAGTTAGATATAGCAAACATATTACTGCAATCAATCTATATAACACTTACTACACCAAACTAAATCTTGATAGTAGAGACAATGAAATATCGAGAGTGATGCAGAACATATGCATGTCTGACCTAAAGTTTTATGCAATTGGCATTTTCCAGCTGCCGAAGGGCAGGGCTTTATTGGCAAGTATATGGGGTTCAGCAACACCGCTGGACCAGAGAAGCACCAAGCCGTGGCGCTTCGTGTGAAAGGGGACATGTCAGCCTTCTTCAACTGTCGTATGGATGCGTTCCAGGACACTCTCTACGTGCAGGCCCATCGGCAGTTCTACCGCAACTGTGTGGTATCGGGGACTGTTGACTTCATCTTCGGTGACTCCTCCACCATTCTTCAAAACTGCCTCATCGTGGTGCGGCGCCCCATGGACAATCAACAGAACACGGTGACAGCACACGGACGAGAGGAGGAGAAGGAAGAGACAGCACTTGTGATCCAAAACTGCCGCATCGTCCCCGACAAGCGCTTGTTCCCTGACAGGTTGACGATCCCCAGCTACCTTGGTCGGCCTTGGAAGGCACGCTCGAGGACCATCATCATGGAATCCACCATCGGCGACTTGATCAAACCGGAGGGATGGTTGCCATGGGATGGCGACCAGTTTTTGAACACACTATATTATGCCGAGTATGGCAACCGTGGGCCCGGTGCCGGGACCAGCGGCAGGGTGAATTGGCCTGGGTTTCATGTCATCAACAGGCAGACGGCTCAAGCGTACACAGTGAATTCCCTAATCCAAGGTCAACGGTGGATCAAGTTTTCGGGCATACCCTATCTTGGTGGGTTTACAAATTGATGTCCTTCTTATCTACCTAATAAAAAAGTCGGAGATTGAGAGGTGGGATGTTCCTATGGGAGACTTCTTCCTTAATTTCATTATTATTGATTGATACTCCTTTAGTGGCATATGTTGTTGTGCTGGTGTTCTACTAAATTTTCTGACATCTTTATTTCTATATCCTCGTAACTTTCCTTCCTTCGTTTACGTGAAGTAGTGGTTGAATTACCTTTTGTGATATCGATCGATTGATATATTATGTTATATTAACACATGTCAGTTTGTTGTTACGTTACTTCGAGCAACGAAAATATGGATAATTCCTTTATTTCAGTTTATGAAAGAGATATAATAACCCGTTACGAGTGCATGTACTAATACAATGATTGACTCTATCAAAACAATAGGTTTAATGGAACCTTTTATTCGGTGATGTTATCTAGTCTTATGTTATAAACCCCAATGCCGCCATGATGTAGATGAACATCCCCCTCATCCCTCAGCTTACACAACATATTACTCCTCCCCCATAACCGATCTAGTCGGCGTTCATCCCTACGTCTCACGACACCTCCCCATTCAGAAAACTGCCTCAAGCTCCAAACATCTATTCGCTAACCGAGGAGCAGTCGTGAGACCCAAGGACGATTGTGGAGTGCAGCACTCTCGCACTCGGGTGTGTTGCACCGACCTTCCCCACAGCCAGCGTTCATCCTTGCGTTCCAGGACACCTCCCTAGTCAGACAACTGCCTTAGCATCCATATGTCCATCCGCCGACCGAGGAGTAGTCGGGAGACTTGAGGCTCACAATGGAGTGCAGCACCCCCACACTCAAGCGTGTTGCACCGATCTTCCCCGAGCCCGACACCTTGGAGGCATATGACGACTGCACCAACCCAGTAGAGCATGTCGCTGAATTCTGAGCCTAGATGGCCCTCTATGACACCTCCAACGCTCTCATGTGTTGGGCATTTCCCACTATCCTTTGATCTCCAACTCGGAAGTGGTACAGCTGACTGAGGCCATACTCGGTCTTGTCTTTTGATTAGCTCGCAAGAGATTTCGAGCTAAATTTATTGGCCAACGAACAAACTAAACCTTCTGTGGCCATGCTCCTTGGGTTAAGTTAGAAGGAGGATGAATCCCTTTCTCCCTTTGTCGCTCACTTCGCCACTATGATCTGAGGGGTCCTTGACACTCACCCCTCAGTGGTTATGCAAGCATTCTTAATGGCCCTATGACTATTAAGATTCTTTTGGTCACTAATTGAGAAGCCACCAATGACTATTCCCGAGATACTTTAGTGCGCCAACCAGTATGTCACTACTGAGGCACTAGTGGCAGGAAAACGTGAGGACCACAAAAGTGTTTGATGTTAAAATCAATTGATGAATTTATGAACTAACAAGTGTTTAAGATGAGTGACGCAAGATAAACTTTGACCATAGACTTGATTCATTGAAGTCGAATCAGACGTTATGTCAGAGAGCATCGTGTTAGAGATTGGATGTCGGGCCAAAGGATTGGTCGATATGTCAAAGGATGAACTTCGTGCCATTAGTTCGGGCATCGGGCTAGAAGGATCGAGTATTGCAGCAAGAAGATCGGATTTTATGAGAGGTCAACATATTAATGGATTGGGCAATACACCGAAAGAAAGACAATACGATGAAGGCTCAAACGAAGTGCTAGATGACCTAATGACATACCAGACAATTCGTTGGGGCCCTTTGTAAAAAAGGATTGTAAAGGTTCTCTCCGGAGCTTGTGAAAGGGGAAACGATTGTAATAAGGGCAGTTGATCTTCAGCCATTGAAAAGAAGATTGATAGTAAAAGCTAGTGGAGTGTTGGGGATAATATTTAACCACCAAACCAAATTAAAAACCTCTATAAAATAATATCAAGTCGGTAAACATGAGATAATAAGATTGATCCACGTGGCCTTCTATTTACTAGTCATATGTGCCCTATAAGACATGTGACATGCTGTGCAATCTTTTTGCTTATTATTATTATTATTATTATTATTATTATTATTATTATTATTATTATTATTATTATTTCCTCACTTTATGTTATATGTTGTATATATTATAATGTCCATGGATCTATGCAATGAATCGGATTGTGATGAGATCATGATAATGAAACTGATTCGCCTTTAAACACAAACTCTAAATAGTCTCGATCATAGGTTACTCGAGAGGGATATCGAGATAACTGAACAGATTTGTGTGTTGTATATTTGTCCATATGATGGAGGTGGCTGGTCTCATAACTGCTTGTGTGGGGACACTAGGGATACAATGCATGTGCTCATTGAAGAATGAGTTTACTAATTGATCCGCTCTTTGAATGCTGGATGATTGGTGATACCTCATTATTAAATAGCGTTTCCATCATCTCAGTTGTGTATTTGGTCCTTAAACTTGGGATACCAAGGATATCCTATATAAATACTCTACTCCTTGATATTAGACTTATAGGTCTATAAGTTTCAAATTTAGCACAGTTGGTCATCGAGAATAGTAGCCAACCTTACGAGGGTAATAGTATCGATAGAGGGTCATTCACTCTCGGTGTCATGAGAGGCATATACAATATATTTTTGCTCAAGCAAATCCCTAGCAAGGGTCATTCGGATTGAGAGAGAAAGAGTTTTCTGGAAGAATCTGATTAGAGCGAGACTCGAATAGATTTTGTATAGGCTTGATACCACCATGCCTAGTATATAGTCTTTAGAATATTAGATGGCTAAGGGATTATAGATACATGGTAACTATAGATAGACAAGTCCAATGGATTAGATTCACTTGTATTGTTTGGGGACTATAGCGTAGTGGCCTAGTACGTCCGTAGTCGATGAGTCGAGTGAATTATTATGAAGATAATAATTCACTGAGTTAAAAAGAGTTCTGATAGGTATAACTTATGGCCAGCTCGATATTAGGCCTAGAGGGTCATACAAACATATGGTAGGTATTGCGACAAGTAGATGTTCGGATATGAGATATCCGTTGGAGCCCCTATCTTACTGGATGTCTGGTAAGCCTCAAAATTGTTGGATCTTTTGAGTGAGACACAACATAACTAAATAGAGATTATTGGATAGAGATCTACTAATTTAAGAGATTTTGGTAATTAGATAGAGCTCTAGTACCCAATAAGACAAGATCCATTATGGTTAAGTGGTATGAATCTCTATAAATACGAGGGGCTAAAAGGTGGCATAGGCTAGCCACTCCTATTCTCCTCCCTCTCATATCCTTCCCAATCGATAGCCTTTGGGGCATGTGGTCAAGAAGAACGACTAGCCCCTTCTTGTTCATAGTGCAGCTTTATGGTGCGCATGGAGAGGAATATCTAATATGAATAAATTATTATTTAATGTTCCTCTACCAATGATCTCATCATCTAGGATCAATGAAAAACTATTATTCTTAAAAACTAATATATATCCATTATTTATCAAACAAAAAATAAAAATAATATTTTTGATAATTAAAGGAACAAAATAATTAGCATATAATGTATGTAAAGCTCCAATAGGCAATTGTAGGGTGACTTCTCCAACGACAATAACGTCAACCTTTGTGTCATTTCCCATCTTGAGGTCTACCTCGCCTCTCACCAATCTCTTAGGTTTTGTCGGAACCTGCAATGAATTACAGATATGAGGTGCATTATCGATATCCACTATTCATGCACTATCATAATTTTTTAACAAATAGAGATCAATCATGAATGTACCTAAAGCTTCTCTAAGCTTCTGTTTTGCCTTTCTATAATATACTTTTTGTAGTTTCTCTTTCGGTGCCCATCTTTGTCATAGTAGAAGTATTAGTCTTTGTCCTTTATCAAGTTATTTTTAGCAATCTTTGCTTTGCCCAATTTGCCCTTACCCTTGCCCTTCTTAAGGGACTTCATTGGCTTCCTTTTATTTTTGGTCACACCAGCATAGAAACTGGCTTCTTTTTCTTGATTGTGCTCTCAGCCTCCCTCAACATATTAAAAGCTCATGTAGAGTCACCTTAAGCTTGTTCATGTTAAAATTCATAATGAGGTATGAAAAGGAATCTTGGAGAGACTGAAGTATAAGATCCACACACAGGTTATCCTCTAGGAACATTCCTAGACCCATGTGCTTCTCTATCCACTCAATCATCTTAAGGATGTGATTCTTAATCAGTGTCCCCTCAGTTATTCTGGTACGAAAAAGACTCTTAGATATCTTATATCACTAAGTTCTTCCTTTTTCCTTAAACAATTTACAGAGATGCAGGAGAAGGGATCTAGTATCTATCTTTTTATGCTGCCTCTGTAACTCGGAAGTCATGGAACCCAACATATAATATTGAGCGAGAGTGGAGTCATCTATGTACTTTATATAGCAAGTGATCTCATCCTCACTTGCCCCTTCCTTAGGCATGAGCATCATTGTGTCAAGGACATACATGATTTTCTCCATCGTGCGAATGATTCTCAAGTTGTGGAGCCAATCCATATGGTTTGGACCAATGAGATGGTTGACATCAAGTATGTCATATAAGGGATTTGAAAGCCAAATGTTTTTGACAAAAGATGTAACAGAAATAAATAACATGTATATTTTGTCAAAAAGTAAACAATCAAGATATCAACTTCTATCTTAATCTACTTTTACCATTTTCTCATAAAATACACAACTCCCTCCGGTATATGAATCGAAGACCCACCGGTAGATCTCTAGTGGCGATCGGGATCTAATCGATGTCTTAGTGTAACCTCGAGGGACTTAACTAATCACACTAAGCCCGAAAAGGTAGCCAACTCTTGCTGATTATAACTCTTTGTGATTCTCATTATGTTCAACCTCCGAACTATCATGGCCTCGAGAGACTTGACAAACCATAATGTTCGGTTAAATCATCACTATCGTTACTTTTTTGCCAAAAATTAAACAATCAAGTTATGAACTTATATCTAAATCTACTCCCACTATTTTTCTCACGAAAAACAACTTCCTTCTGTATGTGAATTGGAGAACCCTCGGTGGATCTTTAGTGGGGATCGGGATCCAATCAATGTCTTAATATAACCTCGAAGGACTCAACCAATCATACTAAGCCCGAAAAGGTAGCCAACTTTTATTGATCATAACTCTTTATGATTCTCATCTTATTCTGCCTCTAAACCATTAATCAATCACTATGTTCGGTTAAGTCATCACTATCATTATAAGATAAGTTTGATTTGATGATACGCCCTCGAGGGACTCGACTAAGCATACCATGTTCTCAGGTCACTTGACATCTCTATGTCATAGGCAATATCTCAAATCGTAATATAGGTGAGCCTCGAGTGACTTGACCAACTCAACATATGTTAGAAATTGATTTCTCTTTATAACAATGGAAGGTCGTGTGGGTCAATCTAATTACCTCACTCTTACCGACTTAATATTATCATGAGAGGATTTTGATTCGATCTCCTAATATGACATGTCACACATACATATTAAATATATATCTGCATCATATATATATATATATATATATATATATATATATATATATATATATATATATATATATATATATATATATATATATATATATATATATATATATATAAAGTATCTAGTATATATATAAGTAATCACATATCACATGAGCAATCACACCAAATGATCATGGACCATAGCCTAATGTGATCAAGCTTGAGCTAGTGGGCCTAATCACTCACATCACAATCTATGTGTGCATCGGCACATATCCATGCCTTGTGATCGTCTATCTCATCCTCATCAATTCTACTAGCATTTCGTCATATCTCGATGCATCGCGATCATCCATCTCGGCCTCATGGGTCCTGCTATTTCCTCTACACTCCCATTGTGCCTCCTCGTGCGATTACAATATAATCACAAGCACATAGGCCCACTGATAAACAAGAAAAAATGGAGACTCGCATGCCCCAATAATAATAATAACCACATCATATATACACATACATCACATTACACAATTCATGATCATCCGTCCACATCATACATCACATGTACACATCATCATATAGGACTACTAGATAATAATAAGAATAATAATAATAAATAAATAAATAAATAATATTTAATTAATTACTTTATAGAATTTTTGGGGTACCCTATCCCAAGGTGCCCCATGCGACTAAGAATCCTTAGCCATAGGACAGCTTTGGGTGGCCAGAAATCCCTAGCTCCCAAGGACCCCTTTGTAGCTAGAAAATCCTAGTCGCTAGCTTGGCCCATGAAGTAGGAGCCGCATGGACACCTATGCGGCTAAGAAACCCTAGTTGCAGGGGTTCCCATGCAACTAGCAATCCCTGGCTATAGGGGCTCTGGTATGCCTAGCCGAGAGAAGCATGGCTGCTCTCGATTTGTTAAGGCTGCAAGCAACCTTTGGTCGATCCATAGGGCAACAATAGTTGCTATCCTTTTCTCTCTCTTATACATCAACAATTTTAATGTCAAAAGCCTTTTCTAAAATACCTCTCAATAGCAAGATCCAAATCTGAAGAAACTACGACAAAAATCACATCGCATATAAAATAATTCTACGCGATTCATCAAAGCACGTAATTTAAAAACCAATCGTCGCACGAATCAAACTAGCTTTGATACCACTATTAGGAAGTTTAATCAGAGTATCATATGGCAATGGAAGAACAGAAAACAAAAGCATAGATTTCAAAAAAAAGGATCTCATCGTCGTATGAAGATTAGTGTGCAAAACACAAAAATCAAAAATCATGTATATCAAGTGAGATTTGTTACCTAAGGAGATCGTACATCTCTGAAAGTTCCTAGATCTATAGGAGTAGATGAATGAGGTCAATTGTCCTCATCTTTAGCGGTGATCCATATGGTAGATGTGGCGAAGATGCTCCTCAAATTACTGCACGATCTTTCTCTTCACACGCACCACGTGATCAAGAAGGGGTCAGCCCTTTCTACTATCCATATGCCCTCAACTAGGGCTATCGGCGGAGAAGGAGATGAGAGGGAAGAGAATAAGAGGTACGACCAAGAGGTGACTAGCCTATGCCACCTTTTGGGCCCTCCTATTTATAGACGTTCTAACCACTTAACCTTATTGGATCATGCCCTATTGGGTACTGGATCTCTATCTAGTTACCCAAGCCTTTTAGATTAGTAGATCTCTACCAAATAGTCTCTCATTAGCTCTTATTGGAGCTTATCCATAAGATCCAATAATTTATGGGCTTACATGATATCTAATAAGATAGGGGCTTCAACGGATATCTCATATCTGAACATTTACTCGTCACAACACCTACCATATTTATGTGACCCTCTAGACCCAATATCAAGCTAGGCGTGAGTCATACCTATTAGAACTCCTTATGCCTCAATGAATTATTATCTTCATAATAATTCACTCGACTCATCGACTATGGACATACTATACCACCACGCCATAGTCCCCAGACAATACAGAAGGATCAAATCTATTAGACTTGTCTGTCCTTAATTATCATGTATCTATAGTCCTTTATCCATCTAATACCTCAAATACCATATATCGAGTATGGTACTATCAGGCCCACACCGAATCTACTCAGGTCTCACTCTAATCAGAGTCTCCAAGAAAACTCTTTCTCTCTTAATCCCAATGACCCTAGCTAGGGATTTGCTTAAACAAGAATACAAAAAATATTTCTCTCATGATACCAAGAGTGAATGATCCTCTATCAACACTCAATTACCCTCGTAAGATTTACTACCACTCTCAATAATCAGTCGTGCTAGATTTAGAACTTTCATACCTATAAGTCTAGTATCAAAGAATAGAGTACTCATACATGATGTCTTTGGTGTTTCAAGTCTAAAGAATATACATACAACTAGGACCACGAAATTGATGTTTGACAATGAGGTATCATCAACCATCTAGCATTCTATGGGCGAATCAATCAGTGAACTTATTCTCCAATGAGCACCCGCACTATATCCATAGTGTCCTCACATGAGCAGCCATGAGACTAGCCACCTCCATTATATGGATGAGTATATAGCATATCAGTCTGTCTGGTTATCTCGATGTCCCTCTCAAGTAACTTATTACTAGGATTATTTAAGGTCTGTGTTTAAAGATGAATCGATCTCATTATCGTGATCTCATCATGATCCAACTCCTATTGGACAGATCCATAGACATCACAATATATGCAATATACAACAAAAAATGAGAAAATATTAATAATAAGTAAAAAGATTACGTAGCATGTTACACATGCCATCACTCACGTGATTGGCTTGCAGGGCACCTATAACTAGTAGGATCTACACTCTTAGGGGATATATGATCTCCCCTAAGTGAGGTTATATCATATATCTTACGTAGCTTTTGGTTTTTCACAAGTTTTATGCTCTCGATCTTCGCATAACGATTCAATATGATTCTTTTGGGAAACATGTTTTGTTTTTATTTTTTCATTGCACATGTGATGCCCTTTGTGATTTCCCAATAAGATCACCTTAATGAGCCGACCCTCAATCTTCTCACTATTAAGGTGATTGGACCATACAGGCTTTCCTACATGATGTGGTTCACGAGGGCATTGATTAGGGTGGACTTGCTAAAGTCATTCGTCCAAGCATTATGAAGATCTCTGCTTCTCTCGCCTTACCAGAGATGGAATTCAACGGCATCTAGATCCTAGAGATCACCTTTGACATCCCAAGGTCGATGGTAAGGTCGTTCTTGCATAAGAGTGATAGCTTTCAGTGCTTCTTCACATTGTACAGGAGATTAATGAAGATGAGGATGAAAATGACGGAGGCAGAAGGCCAAGTGGTCACCGATCACTTTTAGGGGCAAAGTCATTGAGCTCAAGGACATGGTGCTTCAAGGAGGCGTAGCCATTGCCCTCGGTGACATCAGCACTTTGAGCGTTGTAGACATGCTTGAAGAGCTAGTCAAGGGTGATGGACTTTACACTGCCACCACCTCTAGAGTCATAGTTAACATTAGCTCAGGAACTATGGTGGCTGAGTAGGCCATCATAGTTGATGTCCTTTGCCTCTACCATTAGGAAGGATTACTAGTCGAATAAGAATATTTTATCCATGAACCGAGCATGGTATCGCTTCGTTATCCCCTTTTATCTTGTTGTGTTCTCTTGTTGGTCGTTGATGCCAATGATGGGTGAGTTGCTAATCGTGGCTGAGATAGTGGTGTCACTTATTGGGCTAGTTGGGGCAAAAGCGAAATAATAGCTTCCATTGTGCCCATTAATGTCTGCACCTGTTGGGTGAGGTTTAAGAACACCTCAACAAGGATAAGCAAGTGGCTAGAGGTTGCCTCAACGGGCAAGAGGCCTAAGTCATTGAATAGATGCTCGTACCATGTTGGTATTTAAACTGAGGTGGATGTATTCATATATAAAAAAGGCCTCGTTGCTTAAGCATTCGTTGAGAGGGTTGATACGCGGACGATATTGGGCCTTTCCTCTACCACTAAAATGTTAGAGAAAAATATTATTGACGTATTGGTTAGCACGACATGATCTAGACTCATGTGTACAAGATTGTCCGAAGTTTCTTTGAGGTGAAAATATCATGCTCCCGAGATGTCATCTATGTGAAGACCAAGGTCAAAAGAGATTTCCTGACTAAGTCCCTCCGACGTTGAGTTAGAAAAGTTCAAAAGAAATCTCTTACATTGAATATGTATTTTTATATTGATAAGAAAGAAATTTGTGATTGTCTTCTTCATCGTAATGAATGAGAATGATGCTTATGATTGTTTTTCTTATCATAAAAGATAAAAAAAGAAGTTTATGATTACCTTTCTTATCATAATAAATGAGAAAGAAAACTTAAAACTTATATTTGTATGGTTTGTCCTAACGGAAGGAGAGTGACTCTATCACGTGGCGTTCGGTTGACATCGTGTTTCTTATCAACTTCGTCATGATTATTTTATATAAATAAAAGTCTTTTAAAATCCCTAAATAAATTGGATGTGAACATTAAAAAAATATTGTTTTCATTTTCAATCACATTAGTTAGAACGATCATCCATCTAACTCGATCGTTCTCATTGACTCGTATTCACTCGTTCCCTTCGAACCAGGAGGAGAAGAAACTTAATAGAGCACTGAACGAGATCGGTTTACACACTTTACTGCAGGGAAGACCATGCATTTTTATGCTTAGCTGCATGTATTGCCAAGAACCGATAATTAAGATGGCTAAAAAAAGGTCCAGATTAATGCAACGATTGCCAAAAAGAGCTCTTAACCACATTGTGTGCGTCAGGTCGAAGTCAAGAAACAAAACCGATGCGACGGTCTCTGTTCCTTTACCTTTTTACCCATTAGTTCGACCCGTATTTAAGCACGACCGCTCCTTCCTCTCGACGGCAAGCGGGCAGATACTTGGGGAGCTCCGCCCTCGAAGTATCTTCTTAGGTTTCCTCCTTTCACTCCGTTCACAAGCCAAAGTTCATGCACACGCTTCTCTTAGATTAGCAAAGCAAACGAGGAGCGTAAAAAGATGACGAATAAGGCCGTCTTGGGTGCTCTCTCAGCGGTCCTCCAAGTCCGTGACGGACATCTGCGCCTCCACTGACTACGCTGATGTGTGCGAACGGACCCTCAGTGCTGCCATCAATGGCTCTGCCTCTCCCAAGGAGATCATCCAAGCTTCCTTCATGGCAGCCATCAGAGAAATCGAAGCTGCCTCCCACCTGTCTAACAACGTGAGTTTGAGCGCCACTGACTCGATGAACAAGGAGGGGTTCGACATTTGTCGTCGACTCTTCGAGGATGCCACTGAGGAGCTACAAGCTGCCTTCTCGGAGACTCATGACCTTGACGGTTTGGCGAGAAGGACCGATGACATCAAGTGCTGGCTTTCAGCCGTCATCTCCTACCAGCAGACCTGCCTCGATGGCATCACTCAAACCGACCTGCACTCGACCATGAAGGACGGCCTTGTCACGGCCTCTCAGGTCACCAGCAATGCCATTGCCATCGTCGATGGGCTCAGTTCATTATTCAAGAACTTCCAAGTCCCCATCAACGTGACCAATATCGCCAGCCGCCGGCTACTGTCTCAGGGGAGCGATGCCAAGGGTTATCCCACGTGGTTCTCGGCCCATGACAGGAAGCTCTTGGCTGTCAATGCGAGAGGTGAGTTGAAGCCTAACATGGTGGTAGCTCAGGATGGGAGTGGAGACTATAAGACTATCAACGCTGCCCTCAATGCCATGCCCAAGAAGTATACAGGCCGCTATGTGATCTACGTCAAGTCCGGGATCTACGAGGAGAATGTCATCGTCACCAAGGACAAGGTGAACGTGTTCATGTACGGTGATGGACCAAGGAAGACAGTCGTGACTGGCAGCAAGAACAACGTCGATGGCGTTCAAACCATGAATACTGCGACCTTCGGTCTGACCTTTGCTTTCCTAAATCCTATATTATGCTACTCTTCACATCTACTCACTTACTGCAATCAATCTATATAGCACGTACTACAATAAATTAGATATTGATAGTTGAGACTGTGAGATAACGAGAGTGAAGCAAAACATGTGCATGCCCGATGTGACTGACCTCATGTTTTATGCAATTGGCATTTTCCAGCTACCGAAGGGCAGGGCTTTATTGGCAAGTATATGGGGTTCAGCAACACCGCAGGACCAGAGAAGCACCAAGCCGTGGCGCTTCGTGTGAAAGGGGACATGTCAGCCTTCTTCAACTGTCGTATGGATGCGTTACAGGACACTCTCTACGTGCAGGCCCATCGGCAGTTCTACCGCAACTGTGTGGTATCGGGGACTGTTGACTTCATCTTCGGTGACTCCTCCACCATTCTTCAAAACTGCCTCATCGTGGTGCGGCGCCCCATGGACAATCAACAGAACACGGTGACAGCACACGGACGACAGGAGGAGAAGGAAGATACCGCACTTGTGATCCAAAACTGCCGCATCGTCCCCGACAAGCGCTTGTTCCCTGACAGGTTGAAGATTCCCAGCTACCTTGGTCGGCCTTGGAAGGCATACTCGAGGACCATCATCATGGAATCCACCATCGGCGACTTGATCAAACCGGAGGGATGGTTGCCATGGGATGGCGACCAGTTTTTGAAGACACTGTTCTATGCCGAATATGGCAACCGTGGGCCCGGTGCCGTGACCAGCGGCAGGGTGAATTGGCCTGGGTTTCATGCCATCAACAGGCAGACGGCCCAAGCGTACACAGTAAATTCCCTAATCCAAGGTCACCACCGGTGGATCAAGTATTCGGGCATACCCTATTTTGGTGGGTTTAAAAATCGATGTCCTTCCTATCTTGCATGCGTACACCCAATCTTGAGATATAAGATGTAAGAGACGTGTGGATATGATGATGAAAATAATAAAGCGAAAGGCGGAGAGATTGAGAGGTGGGATCAACAAAATTTTCGGATAAATCTGTTGTTATATAACTTAACATTCAGTTAGTTATATTATCGACAATTTTTTATGATATGTTTATCAATATCTTTTTTGTCGTTCAATCTTTTGGATTTATGTCTAATTCTTTATCTTGATGTCGAATTTTTAGATTTAATATCTGATTTTTTTATATAATCCTTAAGTTTGATGTCTAATTCTTTGGCTTGTTATCTATTTCTTAGACTTAACATCTTATTTTCTGATATAACATCAAATTCTATAGCTTTACATCGGATTCCTTGGCTCAATATCTAAATCCTTGATTTAATGTTTCATATTCTGATTGTTTGCATCGTTAATCAAAAGTATTTTTTGTATCACCTATATAAAAAACACATTTGTACTGTATTCCTTTCTATTTCTTGTTTGGGTTTTTCAATCTTGCTTGTATAGTTGATCCTAATTATTTTGATTACTTGCTTCCCTTATAACAATTCCTCACTATTTAGATGTTTCACTTAATCGAAGCATAAATTCCTTTCACAAATTTGTACTTTTATGATAGTAAATATTGTTTTCATTGATAATACTTTGTTCAAGGGAAAATATCATTGATATCTTGGTCAGCCCGACGTAATATGGACCCATATGTGTAAGACTGTCTGAAGTGTCTTTAAGGTGAAAACATCGTACTCCTAATGTGTCACCTACATGAAGATTGAGATCGAGAGATATTTTTCAATTGGTCCTTTCATTGCTCAAATTAGTAATTCGAGATCTCTAAGTATGGGTTCTAGTAGTTTAAAAGGAGTTTCTTGCATTGAGTTTAAGATATTATTTTAAACATTAGAGGATAAAAAAAGAGTTTATGATTGTCTTTCTCGTCATAATAGATGAAAATGACGCTTGTGATTGCCTTCCTTACTATAAAGGATGAGAAGGAAGTTTATGATTATCTTCCTTATCATAATGGATAAAAAGAAAGCTTAAGTTTGCCTACTTTGAATCTTCATCCATATAGATAGACAGGTAGAGGGTGACTGAGATCTTATGTGGTGATCATATATTGACATTGTATTCCCTATCATTTGTCCTCTCCCAAAAGTATCCTTCAGGGTTCTTGTGAGAGAGGCTCAAAGTGTATTATTTAGTTCATTCATTATGGGAGCATTCGAGATTTCCTCTTGCAAGTCAAACTTTTTTGACTCACACATCTTTGGCATATTTCACCCTATGCTTCTGCTATAGCAAATTTCTGCTAGCATAGGTCGAGTTTTTCTAACTTATATGCTTCAAGCACAATTCATTCTATGCCTCCATCGTAGCGAATTTCTTTACGTGAGACAGATTTTTCTTGCTTATGTGTCTTAGGCACATTGGCCTTCAACCTCTGCCATGATAGATTTCTTCATGGGGGTCGAGTTTTTATGACTCATGCATCTTGGGCATATTTTGCTTTATGCTTCTGCTATATTGAATTTCTACTAGCGTAGGTCGAGTTTTCCCAACTCACATACCTCGAGTATATTTCGTCATGTGCATCTGCCACAGTAAATTTCTTTATGTGGGTTAGGTTTTCTTGACTCATACATCTCAAGCACATTGTCTTATGCCTCCATCTTAGCGAACTTCTTCACGCAAGTCAGGTTTTCCCGACTCATGCATCTTTGGCATGTTAGCCTTTTGTCTCTACCGTAGCAATTTTTTTTTCTTACGCGGGTCGAGTTTTCCTAACTCATACGTCCTAGGCACATTAGTCTTATGTCTCCACTATAGTAGATTTCATCTCGTTTGAGTCAGGTTTTTCTGATTCATGCATCTCAAGCACATTGGCCTTGTGCCTCCGCCATGACGGATTTCTTCTCATAGGGGTTTGGTTTTCTCAACTGAAGTGTTTTGGGCACATTAGTCTTATGCCTCCACCACGGTGGATTTCTTTATGTGGATTAGGTTTTCTTGACTTATGTGTCTTGGGCACTTTGGCCTTATGCTTCTGTCATAGATGATTTTTCTTCAAGCGGGTCGAGTTTTCTCGACTCGAGCGTCTCAAGCATAGTTGGTCTTGTGCCTCTATTATTGTGGATTTCTCTTCATGTAGGTCGGTTTTTCTTGACTAATATGTCTTGTGTACATTTGGCCTTACTCCTTCGCCATGGCAAATTTCTCTTCACATAGGTTAGATTTTTTCAACTCATGTGTCTCGGCCACACTTGGCCTCACACTTCTATTGTAGTGGATTTCTTTTCATGCGGGTCAAGTATTTTCAACTCACATATCTCGGGCGCATTTGGTCTTGTGCCTCTACTATAACAGATTATTTTTCATGTAGGTCAAGTTTTCCTAACTCACATATCTCTAGCATATTTGGCCTCATACATTCGTCATGGTAGATATATCTTAGTGTGTCCTCGTGCCTCTGTCATAGCGGATTTTTCTTCACGCAGATTAGGCTTTCTTGACTTGCATGTCTCTAGCACATTGGCCTTGTACCTCACTCATGGCGGATTTCTTCATGTTGGTTGAGTTTTTCTGACTCATGTATCCCAGACATGTTGGCCTTGTGCCTCCGCTATAGTAGATTTTTCTTCACATGGGTTGGATTTTCCCAACTCATGTGTCTCGGGCACATTTGGCCTAGCACCTCTATCGTAGTAGATTTTTGGTTACATAAATCAGGTTTTCTTGACTCACATGTCATGTATGTATTTGGCCTTGCTTATTTGTCGTGGTGGATTTCTCTTCACGCAGGTCGGGTTTTCCCGACTCATATATCTCGGGCACATTTAGTCTTATGCCTCTGTTATAGCAGATTTCTCTTCACGGGGATCAGATTTTTTTCAGCTTTGAGTCTCAAGCACATTTGGCTTTACACCTCCGTTATAGTGGATTTCTCCTCACGTGGGTCAGGTATTCTCAACTCACATGTCTTGGGCAAATTTGGCATTATGCCTTTATCATATCAATTATTCTTCATGCGGGTTAGGTTTTCTGGACTCATGCATCTCGGGCGCATTTGGCCTCATGCCTCCATTGTGGCAAATATATCTTGGCATGGGTCGAGTTTCTAACTCACATGTCTCAAGCGTATTGGCCTTGCATCTTTGTCATAGCAGATTTCTCTTTACGTGGGCTGGGTATTTTTGACTCACATGTCTCAGGCATATTTGCCCTTGCTACTCTACCATAGCTAAGTATTCTACATATAGGTTGGGTTTTCTTGACTCATGCATCTCAGGTGCATTTGGCCTCGTGCCTCCACCGTGGCGAATATATCTTGGTGCGGGTCGAGTTTCCCGACTCACATACCTTAAGCACATTTAGCCTTGTGCCTCTGTCATAGCAGATTTCTCTTCACGCGGATCGGGTTTTCTTAACTCATGCATCTCAAGAATATTTTACCTCGCATCTCCATCATGGCGAATATTTCTTAGTGCGAATCAGGTTTATTGACTCACATACCTCGAGCGCATTTAACCTTGCACCTCTATCATAGTAGATTTTTCTTCACGCAGGCTTAGTTTTCTTGACTCATGCATCTCAAGCGTATTTGATCTTATGCCTCCACCATGACAGATATATCTTGGCGTAGGTCGAGTTTCCCAACTCACACGCCTCGAGTGTATTTAATCTCATGCCTCTATCATGGTGGATATATCTTGGTGTGGGTCAAATTTCCTGACTCATACACCTCGGGCATATTTGGCCTTGTGCCTCTCTCATAACGGATTTATATTCATATGGGTCAGATTTTCCTAATTCACATATCTTATTTGCATTTGGCATTGCACCTCCGTTATAGCGGATTTCTTTTCATGAGGGTTAGATTTTCTCGCCTCACGCATCTTTGGCTTATTTGGCCTTACGCCTTTACTATAATGAATTTCTCACTACATGGGTCAGGTTTTCTAAACTCATACATCTCGGACGCATTTAGCATCGTGCCTCCATCATGACAAATATATCTTGGCGTGAGTTGGATTTCCTAACTCACATGTCTCGAGCATATTTGGCCTCGCATCTCCTTTATAATGGATATATCTTGGCGTGGGTCGGGTTTCCTGACTCACACGCCTTGGGTGCATTTGGCCTTGCGCCTCCGTCATAGTGGATTTCACTTCATGCGAGTTGAGTATTTTCGACTCACACATCTCAGGCGCATTTGACCTTGCAACTCTGCTGTAGTATATTTCTCTTTATGTAGGCTAGGTTTTCTCGACTCATTCATCTCGAGCACATTTGGCCTTATACCTTAGCCATCGTAGATTTCTCTTCATATTGGTCAGGTTTCCTTGACTCATGTCTTTTGAGTACATTTGGCCTTGTGCCCTTGTCATAGTGGATTTCTCTTCATGCGGGTTAAGTTTTCCTGACTCACGTACCTCAGGCATATTTAGCTTCATGCATCCTTTATGGTAGATATCTCTTAGTGTGGGTCAAGTTTCTCGACTCACACGCCTTAAGCATATTTAGCCTTACACTTATGTCATAGTAGATTTCCCTTCATGCATGTGAGGTTTTTCTGACTTATATGTCTTGGGCATATTTGTCCTCGCGCCTCTATCATGATAGATTTCTCTTCACATGGGTCGAGTTTTCTCGACTCATACATCTCAAGCATATTTGGCCTTACACCTTTGCCATAGTGATTTCTCTTTACACTGGTTGAATTTTCCCAACTCACATGTTTCAAGCGCATTTGGCCTTGCACCTTCATCGTAGCATATTCTCTTCAAGCGAGTCGAATTTTCTCGACTCCCACATGATGCAATTCACAAAGGCATTGATCAAGGTGGACTTGCTGGAGCCATTCGTCCTTAGCACCGTGAAGATATCCCCGTCCCTCATCTTGCCAAAGATGAAATTCAACACCATTTAGATCCAGGAGATCGCCTCTAACATCCCAAGGCTGACGATGTGATAAATGGTGGGGCCATTCTTATTTAAGTGCAACAACTTCTAGTGCTTTTTCATGTTATAT